>NC_047652.1:12376252-12475500 GCF_902201215.1 Prunus dulcis
AAACATAATCCGTCAATTCCAAGTACCATACATGTGGCCACATGTGTGATACCTCCTAGCAAAATTCGGGGGACACGAGGTTAGACCGAGACGCATTCCTCACAGAACTCAGGGAGATATACTCAACCTAAGAACGCAAATCCTCGCAGGACTCAGGGAGATGTACTTAACCTGAGAATGCAAATAATTCGTCAATTTCCCTCACATGACTCAGGGAGATATACTGAACCTAAGAAGATAAATAATCCTTCAATTCTCCTTGAAGGACTCAGGGAGATATACTCAACCTAAGAATGCAAATAATCCTGGCACCACACAGTTCAAGCATCCCCGATACGCTTGGGGCAATGTCATAAGCACGTAGACAAATCTGAAGGTAACTGCGGTGTCCGAAGACAATCCATAGGAAACCATATTTCCGAAGGCAACACAACCCAATTATTAATCCATTTAATACATATATAAAAAATAAACATAGATATATCATGCTTGGAAAATAAAAGCGATAGAACAATAATTCATAAGAAAATACCATTTTAAAATCAAACAACCAAACCATAACTACCTCTCAACAAAGTCTAGTAAAAAAGTCCCGAAAGTCTGATCTCAATTGAGCGGTCGGGTCTAAGCCAATATCATGATCGGACGGTGATCGTTTCACCGAAACTTAAAATCATTGATTCAGAGTATCTGGAACTCCGATTTCTGATCCACAAGTTCCTACAAGATTCTAGAAGTACCGAGAACACTATATTTGAAATTGGAACCGATCACACAGTCTGAACCTAAAGAACCTGAATATCGCTAATAGGTGTAATATTCGTTCGATAGTCAAACGATATCAATTCCAAATTCGAGCATATCACCGTGCTCAGGACGACCTGGGAAGTGTTTTAGAAAACAAACTGCCACAGCATGTTGATGTCTTGAGAAATTTCTAGCAACGGAAGTTTCTTGAAACACCCTACAATTCCTATACCATTATAACAGACCACCTAAGCGATCAACTTTTACTCTTCGACCAGGACCAAAAATTAACTAAAACTAGCCAAATCGAAGCCGAAATCGTCGGCTAAAATGGATATATTGAACGATCTGTAAAACCTCAAAATCGATCCAAGATACTAGCATAGCTAGAGCACGTGGAGAGGATGAAGATTCATACATGGATCGACAAAATTGGTCGCCTGAAACAACGACTGAAAGCTCAAAAATCCCAAAACTTTCTAAGGTTGTTGCGGCGGCGTGAGAGCCTGAGGTGGCTAGGCTTCAGGCCAGGCGTGATCGCCGGCTCCTCCAGGTTCTTTTGTGACCAATCTCGTGGCATGGCGTGGTCGGATAGGGCCGCAACCATCGTCGGAAGAGACGGTGTGGCAGTGGGAGAGAAACAGAGGAGAGAGAGAGAGAGAGAGAGATGGTGTTGCAAAAATTACGGTTGTACCACTACACTTCCGTAAATCATAACTTCTCCGTTTTAACTCTGAATTAAACGTGCCACCTGTCTACAAACTTGTATCATCGAGCTCTATGCAGTGGTGCTGCTCAATTTCCCATATTCCTTTCCGAACAAAAAGCGATTAAATTGCCCCTACACTCAAGGGCAAAAATGCAATTTAACAATAAATAATCAATTGAACTGTGACTTTTGGGATGGAGTGTTACATAAGTAGTCTACAAATGATTATCAGACAATTTTACAAGAACGCAAAAATAGACTTAATCATTCATGAGTCGATTTTATATATTTAACCCTATTCTTAGTATATTTTGGTTAATATTTTGGAAGAATTTTCATACTTTGAATTATATTTCCCATATAGAACTTTTGACTTCCTCTGGAGAAAAACGTAATCATATGAACGAATTTTGGGGTAATTCCAGTTGGAGGACATTCGTTACCATTTAGCTTGATCGTATCGAAATTTCATATTTTTCTACCAAGCAATTATTTTCTGGCAATAAAATAAAGGAGCAGTGCGCGGTGCTGGAATAGTGACGTTTTGGGTTTCACTTGTCCATTCGGTACCTATGCTTATCGGAGGATGCTGTTTGGATTGTGCAATGCACCTAGTACATTTCAACGTTGTATGATGAGTATTTTTTCTGGCTTGGTCGAAAATATTGTGGAAGTTTCTATGGATGATTTTTCTGTATTTAGGGATTCATATGATCAGTGCTTACAAAATTTATCATTAGTTCTTGAGAGATTTCAAGAAATAAATTTAGTGCTAAACTGGGAAAAGTGTCATTTCATGAGAAATAGGGAATTGTCTTGGGTCATTCAATTTCTAGCAAATGCATTGAGGTTGACAAAGCAAAGATTGAAGTTATTGCAAAGCTGCCACCCTCTACATCAGTAAAAGGTGTGAGGTCCTTCTTAGGACATGCAGGTTTTTATCGTTGGTTCATCAAGGATTTCTCCAAGATTAGCCGACCTTTATGGAGAGCTGTTTAGAAGCGTTCAACAAGTTGAAAGCACTCCTAACTTCAGCACCCATCATTGCTGCACCAGATTGGGGATTACCATTTGAGTTAATGTGTGATGCGTCAGATTATGTTGTCAGGGCAGTTTTAGGGCAGCGGAAAGATAAGCTTCCCCATGTCATTTATTATGCAAGTTGTACTCTAAATGATGCATAGCTAACTGCGCAACCACGGAGAAGGAATTGTTAGCAGTTGTGTTCGCACTAGAGAAATTTTGATCTTATTTGGTTGGGGCTAAAGTAATTGTTTATACTGATCATGCTGCACTAAAATACTTGTTGTCTAAGAAGGATGCAAAGCCTAGGTTGATTCGTTAGGTTCTTTTACTCCAAGAATTTAACCTAGAGATTAAAAACAAGAAGGGTAGCGAGAATGTTGTGGCTGACCATTTATCTACATTAATTATTCCAGCAGCTACGAAGGTAGATTCTCCACCATTAAGTGAAAGTTTCCCAGATGAACAGCTATTTGTTGTCCAAATTAATACACCTTGGTTTGCAGATATTGTAAATTATTTGGCTAAGGGTGTGGTGCATCCAGATTTTTCTTACCAGCAGAAAAAGAAGTTTTTATCTGATGTGAAGCACTATTTCTAGGATGAACCCTACTTATACAAGTATTGTCCAGACTAGATTATTCGCATGTGTATTCCGGAGGCTGAATAGGAAAGTGTTTTAAGGTTTGCTCATCACTATGCCTGTGGAGGACATTTTGGGTAGAAAAGGACAACAGAGAAAATCCTATAGAGTGGGTTATTTTGGCCAACACTTTTTAAACATTCACAGAATTGGTGCAGGGGCTTGTGATAGGTGTCAAAGGGTCGGAAATCAATCTAGAAGGAATGAGATGCCCCAACAAAGTATCCTAATTGTTGAACTATTTGATGTTTGGGATATTGATTTCATGGGACTATTCCCATCTTCTAACGGGAACCAATATATTTTAGTGGCTGTGGAATATGTTTCAAAGTGGGTCGAGGCCATTGCAGCACCAACCAATCAAGGATCAGTGGTCCTGAAGTTCCTCCAAGGGGTTATATTTCCACGTTTTAGAATTCCACGCGTTATTATTAGCGATGGGGGGAAGCATTTCATTACTAAACCGTTTGCTAACCTACTGGCAAAGTATGAGATTAATCATCGCATGGCTACACCATACCACCCACAGACATCTGGTAAAGTTGAAGTTTCAAACATAGAAATCAAGCGTATTTTGGAGAAAACAGTGAGCTCTACACGCAAGGATTGAAGTTTAAAATTAAATGATGCCTTGTGGGCATACAGGACAGCTTATAAGACTCCTATTGGGATGTCACCATTCCGACTTGTTTATGGGAAAACTTGTCATCTACCTACGGAGCTGGAGCATAAAGCTTATTGGGCCATTAAAGAGTTAAATTTTGCATATGACTCAGCTGGGGAAAAGCGGAAATTGCAGTTAAATGAGCTAGAGGAAATTCGTCAAGGTGCTTATGATAGTTCTCGCATCTACAAGGAAAGAACTAAGGCATTTCATGACAGTCAAATTTTACGGAAGGAATTTGAGCCAGGGCAAAAGGTTCTGTTATTCAGTTTAAGGCTCAAGTTGTTTCAAGGAAAATTAAAATCTCGCTGGACTGGACCCTACATGGTGACTCAAGTTTTTTCTCATGGAGCAGTTGAAATAACTAATGAGGCTAAGGGAAACGCATTCAAGGTGAATGGTCACAGGCTGAAGCCCTATGTGGAAACACCCTTCAACACTGCAAACGAGTCTTTGACTCTGAAGGAACCAGTGATTTGACCACTAGACTTCTACAATGTCTAGCTACATACTCAAAACAAAGCGCTTATTGGGAGGCAACCAATTTTTCTAAACTATTTACTTCTTTTATTTTCAAAATAAACCCAAAAAAAAAAAAAAAACAATTCTTGTTGCTATTTTCTTTATCTAGTTGTTTTTATTTTCTTTCTACTCCTAACACATATTTGATTTCAATGCAGGACACAACAATCAGCAGCAAGCATCAAAAGCAGAAAATCCTATACTGGAATCATGCACTCAGCAACCAGTCTATATTCACATCACCACATCTACACTACGCTAGAAGTTAAGGAAATTAACATGAGCTCACTCAAAGATGCAAGTTTTGGGGTAGTTGTGTAGATCTAGAGCAGACGCATAATTTTGCGCAGTTAAAACACAGAGCCATACACCGCAACATTGAGTACAACTTTTACTACCGGATCCACAACCATAAAATTTGCAGGAATTCGAAATTATACTCACATGAAGCACGGATCCACCTTTCGCACTCCCATGTGAGTCCATATCCTTTGAGCTTGTGTGTTGACTACCCTCTCCTGGATTTGCATCTTTCCAATACAGTGCACATCAATATGAGTACTCGTAGGGGCAAAGAACACACATCTATACATAACCAACATCTCTACAGATCAAGACCCAAAACAAATTCTAGAATTAATCTTACCTTCGGATGGATATCGGATCTTGAAATCATTCTTACAAGATTATTGGTTAGACCCAACACTCTTAGATGTGGTTCATCTTTTCGGGAGGTCACTAGCAGATTCTATGTTATTGCAGGTCAAGTGGTTTTTGGGTGACTCGATGTTCTTTTTGGATGAAAAACCATTAGACAACGTCTTCTCAATATTGTGGATCAAGGGACATCATGGATGCAGGTTTACGCTAGTGACGGTGCTGGTAGAGGTCTGAGACAGAGAAGCAAAAAGAGACAAGGCTCTTGATTTCTTAAGAGAAATGAAGAAATGAGAGGGCGGAGATGGATGGTTTTGCATTTAGAGAAGAGATGGGAATGGACAGTGTTTGGCTCTGGCCGCGATGCTAATGGAAAGAGATCCAAAGCATGTTCAAGAATAGCTAGCTTTTATTTTTTTCACATGAAAGATGCAGCTCCTACACCAGTTATATAGTAGCTGTCGCGAGAATTTGAAACAAGCGTGTGCCTGTATGTGTTGGTCAGTGCACCTTCGCCATCTCCCTGATCATGCCTTCAAATCCCCAAGGTGTCTAATTTCCGGGTATTCTCTTTCCTATTTATTTTCTTTTATTGTTTTTCTCTTTTTCTTTCTTATTTTATTTCATTTTATTGTTATTCTCTTTTGCTTTCCTAGTTTCTTTTCTTAGAGTATTTTTAGTTGTTTGGTCTACTCTTGTTTCTTCTGATTATTTTCTACACCTTGAGGACAATGTGTGATTTAAGTTTTGGGGTGGGAAAGTAAATCTTAGTTTTTTTTTTTTAATGTTTTGAGTCTTGTCTAAAATTTTCGTTTTTAAGTTAATATCCATAGATTATTTTAAAAGTTAGAACAAATGGACATGGTGAAGATTAATCCCATAGTAAAGTCTTTTCTATTTATTATTGCTTAGACACTAATTCATTAATTATACTTTGAAATTTGCACATCACACCAACATGGTTTGTGGGGAGTGAGATTGAAATACTTACTTTTTGTCTAAGTGTGTTTAATTTTTGTTGAATATAGATAAGGTTAGTATGTGTTATCAAGTAATAATTGTCGCACCTAAGGTTTTGCCTAGTAACTGGGCCAGTTCTGCCTAATCAACAGTGATTCTCGAGTCAAATGGTAGAGTTTCGGCATGAGGCAGGGTGGTTAGTGGGTTCCATAGCCTTTTTAGCTTGAGTTCATAAGTCCTTAGGGGTGTTCAACACCCAGTGTCCTAAAGCCTTAGTGGCTTGGGAGTCAGTGTGAAGAAAATGTATGAAGTATGGATAAAAGGGATGCGAGGTAAGGGTTTTAGTCAAGTCTCCGTAACTATGATGGTTCACTTTACACCGAAGAAAGTTTGTGAATTCTTTTCTAATTGATTCTAAATAGCTTAGACGCTGTGGTGGGATTACTTGGATCTATTGAAAAGATGTTCTTGTTTTCAAAATTTATTATGGATTGCAACTTGAAGGTGGAAGTTTTGTCGTGGTTAAGTTCGAGTCAGGTGTCCAGTTTGTTAAGCTTTTATTTTTGTTTGAGTCTTGTTTTGCTTGGGGACATGAAAAGAGCTAAGTTTGGGGGTATTTTGATGAGTCGATTTTATATTTTATATTTAACCCTATTCTTAGTATATTTTGGTTAATATTTGTTGTTTATTTGATTATGATGTTTTCACACTTTCACCATAGTTGTTGCTAGCACAGGGGATGCCTAGATTGACGGGTCCTTCTAAGTGCCTAGGTTGTCACTAGTAGTCTTATAGGCCCTCGTCACCTAAGTACCAATTACACTGTCTTCGTGTGATTTTTGGCGATTTCGGCGACCAAATCATCGAATGAGGTATGAAACTTCATCCTCTCATCACGCTCTACCTGTTTATGTACTTAGTTTGGATTGATTTTGAGGTTTTATAGATTGTTCAAAATACCCATTTTGACCGATGGTTTCAGCTTCGATCTGGCCAATTTTGGCCATTTTTTGTGGTGGTCAAAGAACAAACGTTGATCCTCCTATTAGTCTGAACGTATTGGTATAGGTATTATAGGGTGTTTTGAGAAATTTTCGAGCCGAAAATTTCTCAAGACACCCACGTGCTGCTGAGGCCTGGGTTGGTGCATGGGCCACTGTTATCGTCCTAAACACAATGGTATGCTCGGATGAATTTGGTTATCTTTTGACAATCGAACGAATATTGTACCTATTATGCGATATCTGGGTTCGATAGGTTCGAACAGTTCGATTGATCCCAATTTCAAATATGTTATTCTCTATAGCTTTAGGATTGTGCAGGAAACTGTTGATTGAGAATCGGAGTCCCGGATACTTCGAGTCAATGATTCTAAGTTTAGGCGAAACGATCGCCGACCGATGGTGCGATTGGCTTATATCCGACCGCTTAATTGATATCAAACTTTTGGGACTTCTTTAGTAAACTTTGTTGGACCTATAGGAACTTATGGATTGAGGTCGTGAACCCCGTGGGCCTAATTGACCTAGACGATGGGCCTCGTTGGGAGTTTTATGATATATTTATGTTTTATTTTGCAGATTTGAGTTGAGTTGAATTTAAATGTTTGGTGATATGTTTACGTTTATTTTTATATATGAGTTAAATGGATTAATAATTGGATTGTGTTGCCTTCGGAAATATGGTTGTCTTGTAATATTGATGTTTATGGACATCCTGGTTGCCTTCTAGCATACAGTTGCCTTCGGAATGTCTACGTGCGTATAACAGTGTGCCCACGAGTTTAGAGGAAGCCCAAACTATGTGGTGCGAGGGTTTGCATTCTCAGGTTAAGTATATCTCCCTGAGTTATGCTAGGATTTGCATTCTCAAGTGGAGTATATCTCCCTGAGTTATGCGAGGGGAATTGACGGATTATTTACATTCTTAGGTGGAGTATATCTCCCTGAGTTATGTGAGGAATACGGTCTCAGGCCAACCATGTGTCCCCTGAGTTCTGCAAGGAATGCGGTCTCGAGCCGACCTCGTGTCCCTCGAGTTCTGCGAAGATGTATCACACATGTGGCCACATGTGTGGTACTTGTAATTGATGGTATATTATTATTGAAATTGATGGATTATGTTTGAGGTACATCTATGTGGAAATTAGTGCAGTACCAATGTGTAGTACAGTTACATGATATTCTTCATCACCCTGCTCACATTATCTGCACAGGGTTGGCTAGGATTCCTAGCTACCTGTCCGACTTATCTACATAGGTGATTTTGTCACATCCCGGAATCGACTCTGCCATAGCACGATATTGTCCACTTTAGGCCCCCCACTCTGTCCTCAAGATTTTTTGTTTCTGGGAACTCACGAACAACTAACCAGCGGGTCACGCATCCTGGGATTGCTCTAACTCCAACTCACTTAACTTCGGAGTTCCTATGACTCCAAAGCTAGTGAGCTCCCAAAAGGCCTCGTACTAGATGAAGGTGGACATGTACATATAAGGCACATCACCCCCTCTCCGTTAGTCGATGTGGGATATTACAGGTTAGCTAGTTTTGCCTTCCTCTGTTGCCTTCAGATTTGATGTTTTTCCCATATACTCCTTGGTGGGTGATTACATGATATATGAATTGTGCGGATAATTGCAAGTATGGCTTTCTGGTAAAAGGTTTGGTTATGTGAGTGTTTGGATGTACAATGATAAACTAATGAGTAGTTAGATACATAATTACATAGAATGACATTCAATTATATAGTTGGTTGAAAACAAAGTAAAGAATGATTCTAGAATTTAATTGTTGGTTTTACCTTGAACAATATTAACTTATCTGAATTGTGATTTTGGTAGAAAGAACTACGTGTGGCTTGATCCCTCAATGAGGGTACGTAGGTAACCTAGGCTAACCTAGATGTAGCCACAAGTTTATGATTGGTTTGTTATGTTCAATTTTGTAAAGTTGAATTTGCTGAACGCTTTGGAAATTATTTGAGTTTGCTTTGCAGGTAGATTTCTGGGTTTGAACCTTTTTCAGGGGAGACTCTGCTGATTTTCCGGTAGAAGTCAAACCCTAAAGCAATTTTTGGGTTAGGGTAAGAAGGATATTTTTAGTCATTCATGCTCGACACCTGCCAGGTGTTGGACACGCACGGGGTTCGACACGAAATCCAAAGTGGAATTTGGGTTGGGTCCTTTCAATTACTCTACACTAGAGGTACTAAGTTCGAATCCCCCATTCTATTGAGGGATCCCTCAAATAATTTTATTTGAGGGATTAGGGTCCCATATGATTTTTTTTTTTTTTTTTAAACAATCCAAATCATCTATTTTTTAAATCTATATTCATAGATCATCCTTGCAAAAACTTAGACAAATCGGAAATCATTTCAACATCCAATTATGTCCTAGAAAATCAATAAACATAATGCTTCAAGAAACTGTTAAAATTTCAATAATTCAATTGAGTAGTCAAATAACATTGGATTCAAGTGATTTTTTTTAGAGATGATCTTTGAATGAATATCTAAAAAATGAATGGTTTGGATTAGTGAAATACAATATGGAGTGGGCCTTACAAAGGTGTCCCTCAAATAAGTTTGTTTGAGTATATATATATACACGAATACAAACAGTCAAAGCCAGTCATGGTGGGTTGCTTAAATTTAGGATAAGCGATGTCTTACCTCTGTAGGTTTACGGGCCATGATGTTTTAATTTAATCACTTTTTACCCTAGCATATTAAAATTTGACCAATTTACACCCTCCGCTAGTTTCATTGTTTGATCTTCAATTAAATTGATGACGTGTAGTTGATGTGTCAAAAAACCAATATAAAATTATTTAAAAATAATATCCTTAAAACAAAAAGACTTCCCAAACTCCCACCCACCCTATGTCTCTTCTCTCTCTCTCTCTCTCTCTCTCTCTCTCTCTCTAAACGAACTTACCCCCCATGAACTGACAAATCAGTCAACTTAACACCTGAATTAATTTATATGGCTAGTTTCACACTTATTGCTAGAATTGAGGCAATTTCATCTAAATTGCTGTCAATAATTGCACATGAGTCACCCATGTAACATAATTCGATGGCAATTTGTGTGAGATCCCACATCGACCAAACGGAGAGGGGGTGATGTGCCTTATATGGCACACCTCGCATCCATCTAGTAGGAGGCCTTTTGGGAGCTCACTGGCTTCGGGTTCGTAGGAACTCCGAAGTTAAGCGAGTTGGAGGCTGGAGCAATCCCAGGATGGTGACCACCCTGGGAAGTTGCTTCGTGAGCTCCCAGAAACAAAACCGTGCGGGCTGGTGAGAATGTAGCCAGGCCCAAAGCGGACAATATCCTGCTACGGCGGAGCCGGTCCGGGGTGTGACAATTTGGTCCTCACCCTAGCCACCCCTTTTCCTCTCAATCATCGTCGAAGCCACTTACTTAACTCTTCATCCATTATTTTTGGCGTATCAAACTAGCAAAATACCCACAAATAAGAATATACTCTCTTTTTTTTCCCCAAAAAAGCTCATCCAAGTCCATTTTAATCTGATAGGTTTTAAGCTTTCTTTTTTTTTTTTTTTAATTTATTAAAAACCCATAATCTTTTCTTTTCTTCTTTATTCCAAATTTCACTCCAATCAACAATTTAATTTGGCTATGTTTTACAGGATCAGTTTCTCATGCTTTAGCTTGCCAACCCAACCAAAAACACATCGTCATCCAATCACAGCAAGAAAAAGCTGGATTCAGCTGCATCCTTAACTTGTGATTCTCGCAAGTGCACGAGCCGTTCGGTAGTATAGCATATGTAAGTGTAAGGTCAATCCCATGAGGATTGATGATAGATTGATTCAATTCAATTCCCTGTACAAAACAAAAACAAAAACAAAAAGAACGGAAAACAAGAAATAAATAAAAGAAATAAATCAAGCAAATAAGTTAACAAGTTCAATTCAGATTCTCGTATTGATTCTAGCTAAAGTATGATTAAGCTATGGTGTCTGGTCCTAACCTTGTATTCCTAATTCCCTAATTAGATCATTTGTTATCGATTTCTTGTAGCAACTACGTGATATGTCTTCTGTTTTTAAGAAGTGTATTTGTAAGCACAAATGGTACAACATGATTGAATGAGCGCTAAACTATTTTGGTGATGGATTTGCACCATTCTTTTGTTGGATGACCATGTCTTATATGGGGCATATTATTGCCACAGGTTTTAATGTGGTTTTAATCCTTCTAAACATGCATCAATGCCTTACCTTTCTTCCCTTCTCAGTTCAATCAAGCGAAACCAAGCTACATGAGATTGCCATTGGTTTTATTGATGATGATCACTATGTCCAGGTATGAATTTATTTGTTTACGCTACATAGTTTAATATTATATGCTATGCGTATATTAATGAATTCTTGTTTTATAGGTTCATTTATCTCCAAATCATCCTATTTCACTAATTTCTAGAATGTGGCATGAACAAAGTGACATATACAATGTAACACATTTGTACGCGAGGACCAAGCGTGTGTGGATGCATTTCAACAACTTCCGGGAGTGGAGAATGTAGCTATTACAGATACGGTCATCCTAATGATTGATGAAAACCAAGGATTAAAATATCGGCCCTGCAGATAATATCGGACCTCCAATTTATAGATATTTCGGGGGATATATCGTTATCGTTTTAGGTATCAGGAAAATTCAACAAAAATGATAGATATAGGCATTGAAACACATAATTTTGGTGTAAAACTTTCATAGATGTTATGTACATTATCAATGAATGTATTGAACAAATAAAACTCAAAATTTACTAATAATAAGATATACATATGATGAAATATAACTGGTATGTAATGCGAGTTAATGAAAAGTTTGAAAATAAAATGTTAATTAGAATGAATAAACCATGCATAAATCCATAGTTTGTTTAAACATTGGATTACAATTTAGATAAGTGTTCATCTACATAAATGAAGAGCTCCTATGAGGTTCAAACAATGAGGAACAACCATCTAGATTCATATAATAGTCATACCAAGTCATGTAACTCGAGCAGTTTATAAGCCATGTTTGAACATAGTGCACATAGGTCTCTCTTGAGCTCTCTATTGTCCTCCCATATATGGCATAGTTAGGATTAACCAACTAGTAGGTTCATAATCTTTTTTATCATCTTGAGCTCCATAACTAATTCCACTATAATCAGACATGACATAACCATAGCCATCATAAGATTCATTTGAGTTAGTACTAGGTCTATTCTATATGACCTCTATTCAATTTGATCTGCATCAAAAATATATGGGATGTCGCACTTATCGGGGATATATCATTGATACAGGGGAAGATATGGCCTTATCCCCAGTATCGATGTCGACAGTTGAAAATACCGATATATCAGCAGATATATCGGTGTATTGGCCAATATTTCAATCCTTGATGAAAATGCACCCACAACATAATTGAGATTACTAATCTAATAGTTCTATTTATTTTCTTATATTCATTTTTTGTGTGGGAAAAACTTCATAAGTTCGAGATGATGAAGCCTCAGGAGTACCTTTGCGAGTCTTCTTCATATCTTAAAAACAACATTAAGAACAAACTTAGTAATGAATTCGGTAGATGATTACTGAAATAAGAAATGAATTCAGTAGACTACCACTGAAAAACGGAAACAAATTCGGTGGACAATCATTGAAAAATTGAAACAGATTCGGTGGACTACCACTGAAAAAAGAAAATACATTCGGTGGACATCCACTGAAAAACGTAAATAAATTCAATGGACTACCATTGAAATAAGGTAACAATTTCGGTGGTAACCCACCGAAAGTAACATCTATTTTTGTAAAAAACTAGTTCAAATTCGGTGGATTTACCACTGAAACAATGCAACGATTTTGGTGTTAACCCACCTTAAGTAACATCTACTTTGGTAAAACCAAGTTCGAACCCACATCCACAAAGTTGAAATCAAAACTGAAATCAAACCTTGGCTTTTCAAAATTAAAATCAAACTTTAGCTTAATCAACACTCAAACATAGATATAGAAATCAAAATTGAAATCAAACATTGGCTTTTTGGAAGATTTTAAGGTCATATGGGTTTGTGATGGGGTGAGATCGCCTAGCTGCGATGGGCGTTTGCGATGGGGTGAGGCAATTCGGTTGGGGTGTGCGATCTGTTGCGAATCGGATGGGGTGTGCGATGGGGTGCGTTTGAAATGCTAGGGGGTTTGTGATGGGGTGTGTCTGCAAGAGGAGGGAGTTTTCGATGGGGTGGAGTTTGATATGAGTTGAGATTTACACAGATAAGTTAAAGAATGAGGTTCATAAGGGCAATTTAAGAAGAAAAATGTAGTGTATTGAGTAATTTTAAATTTTATTAAAATTCAGTGCGGCATAAAGAAAATGTTAGGTGCAAAGAACAAATATTGAGGTGCCAATAAAAAGCACAGGCTTGTGCTTAGGGCTAGTGAAAATAAAAGAAAAAGATTTACCATAGAAACAGAAACATTGCATGCACCGTTTAAAATTAAGGATCTCCGAAAGAAAATTCCCTTTGCTTTGAAAAACGCAAAATCCTATGTCTCTACACAGCTTCAAAGAAGCCCTTAAACCCTGCAGAAACTCATCATCCTTATCCTCCTCAACAATCCAATCACAGTCCTCACTCACCCAAACCTTAGAAGACCGCACAATCCCTAGAAAGCCCCCGAAATCCTCTTTGTCTCAGCAGCTTCTGAGACTCCAAGATCCTCTGTCTCTGCCCCCAATTCAACCACAGAGCCAACCCAAACAAACCCACGACCAGAATGGCAAGGAGGATGAGAATGACGAAAAAGACGACGACCCAGAATCACTGGATTATGAGAAGCCTAAAGTGGGTTTGTTTGAGTTTGATCGCATAGGACCATATGAACCGTTGGTTTTGTCCTCAGAGGGAGAATTTCCTGTTATACAGGTATTTTACATGCTTATAAATTTCCTTTGAACTTTAACGACACATTTGCATTTGTATGTGTTGCGTAATTTCGTACTGGCGGGATGTAGTTGATGTATCTCTAGTTTTTCTTTGTATTAATGGTATCAGAAGATTATTATTTCTTTAGCTTGCACAATGTAACTGTTCGGTATAAGGAACGTAAAGATAAAAAAATTTATTAAAGAGAGAGAGTTTCAGACCCGTGTTTGAAATTTAAAAGCAAATGTGATAGTAAAAATTAATTAGTTGCATTATTGGAGGTGGGAATAGTAAAGGATTATTGTTCTTATATTGTGTATGTGAAAGAGCATTTTGGTTAATTAGTAATTTGTACAAATCTAACATCAGCTTTTAATCCAAGATTGATTATTATTTGACCCTTTCCTTCTCTCTTAGTTCCAAAATTGTGTGACAGACAGAGCAGTATGGTCATTATGTAACATTACCAGCTTGAAGGTGTTTGGTTTGAAGTCAATGAGATGGAAAGGAAAATAGTAATGAAGAGTGATGGAATACATGAGAAAGGATTACGATTTTCCTTAATTATTTGTCATTTTATGGTCTGTTAACTGATTTAGGTCACTTTGTTGAGACAGTAATTGTTTGACACTACTGTATACTTGTATCTTTGTCATCTGTTAGGGGTCTGTAAGAAAGCATGAATGAATGATTTTCATCTTTTTGGCACAGTTGAAGTGCCATTGATGTAGCTTTGGGTATTTACAAGAGGTTGGGATAAGTTGCTTGAAATCAGATTTTATGAAATGGTTTGCATGAAGGAGATATGAAAATTGTTGGAATTGTTTTATAGGTATTCTTATCACTTCTTTTTATGGTTGCAGGTTCCGGCATCCATTAACTGCAGATTGCTTGAACATCAGAGAGAGGGAGTGAAGTTTCTATATAATCTGTACAAGAACAACCATGGAGGTATTCTTGGTGATGACATGTAAGTATATCCTCAACTTTATCTAATATAGTTCTTAAAGTTTTGACTTTCTTCGTATTACTTTTTGTTGTGTCCTCTGGACTCTTTTTTCCCTTTCCTTTTCTTTATCATTTGATTCAATTGCTTTGGAACTTAATTCTGAGAATTTTCCCTTCCATTCAATGCTATGATTGATTTAGTAGAAAATGGAATGATTGGTTTCAAGACATGTCTCCAACAGAGTTTACTATGCATTGTTCAAACTGTACATAAGCACCTGATCTATCAGACTGTGAACCAAAGATATACTTTTGTACTCAACTTAAGAATGCACTAACTTGGACAAGAGTGCTAGGACAAAAATTTGGTTGTGGAATTTTTTCTTTAAATGAACTGGATGAATTCATGATTGTTTCTAGGAATAACCTTGAGAAGCCTGATCATTTGTGATGAGGAACTCTTATAGTATTTGTACATAGCATTTGCACTCAGGATTTAATTTGCAAGGAAGGTAGCTGCCACTCTCCTAGAAAATATCTTCTGACATGAAGAAAGAAAAGGAGGCAAAGTTAATCTTCCATCTTCTTGAAGTAGAAAATTTTGACAGTTTTTCTAGTTCATATACAGTTAATCTTGATAGAATTTTGGACTATACTTATTTGGTGGAGTTCTTGTCAGTACATTATCATGAGGATGGTTTTACCCTTATACAACGTGAACGTTTCCTTGTGTTTTTCGGTTGTTATATTGTAAAATGCTTTTTACAATGATTCCTTTTCTTCTTCTGTTATTTATAAATGCTTATTGTAAAAGGATGTTTTGTTTGTCTTACCTTGCTAGACAGTCTACAGTATCATGTTGTCAGCCTGTCAATTTGGACCATGTTGAACAGATTGACAGTCTGACAAGAGAGCATTACCTACACACACACACACACTCACACTTTGAAGTTCCGAGTAGGTAAGTTCTTTATATTTCTTGCATGTTGAACAGGGGACTAGGAAAAACCATCCAAACTATTGCATTCTTGGCTGCTGTGTTTGGGAACGATGGGGATTGTATGGACTCCACATTACTGAAGAAGAATCAGACAGCAGAAAGAGGCCCTGTTCTCATAGTTTGCCCTTCTTCAGTTATCCACAACTGGGAGAGTGAATTCTCTAAGTGGGCTAACTTTAGTGTTGCTGTTTACCATGGCGCAAATCGTGATTTGGTTTATGATAAGTTAGAAGCGCATGAAGTTGAGATACTTATCACAAGCTTTGACACATACAGGATTTGTGGCAGCCAGTTGTCAGAGGTCAATTGGGAGATTGTGATTGTTGATGAGGCACATCGGCTTAAGAATGAAAAATCAAAGCTCTATATCGCATGTTTAGAATTTAAAACCTTAAAACGTATTGGCCTCACTGGAACTGTAATGCAGAACAAAATCATGGAACTTTTTAATCTCTTTGATTGGGTTGCACCTGGATCCTTGGGAACACGGGAACATTTTCGAGAGTTTTACGATGAACCCCTCAAGCATGGCCAAAGGTCAACTGCTCCAGAAAGATTTGTTCGTGTTGCTGATGAGCGAAAACAACACCTAGTGGCACTTCTTCATAAATATATGTTAAGAAGGACAAAAGAGGAAACCATTGGGCATCTTATGATGGGGAAGGAAGATAATGTCATATTCTGTGCTATGAGCGAATTGCAAAAACGGGTGTATAGGAGAATGTTACAGCTACCAGACATTCAATGCCTAATAAATAAGGACCTCCCATGTAGTTGTGGCAGCCCTCTTGCCCAAGCTGAATGCTGCAAAAGGACTGTCCCGGATGGGAAAATTTGGCCATATCTTCACAAGGAGAACCCTGATGGATGTGATTCATGCCCCTTTTGCATTGTCCTTCCTTGCCTTATCAAGCTCCAACAGGTAAATTATTTTTCAAGTTTTTATAACTTTTAGCACTGCAATCATTTTGCTAAATTAGGAATAAATTTTCTTTCTTTTGAAGAAGCGCTTTTTCCTTCGTAAGTTTGTAACTGTTGATGTTGTAGTCCCTTTGAGGGAAGAGTTGGAAGAAAGCTATTCTTCTTTCCATTGGGTATAGCATGAATTTAAGGTGGTGTAGAGGCAGGTCTTACATGGTTATTTTAGTCTCCAATCATCAAATATTCTTAACATGAGATTGAAAAATATGAATCAGAAAACAAAATTACTTGGAAGAAAGGCATCATATGTCTTGAAAATCAAACAAACGTCGAATTCAATATATTTTTCAATACAATGTGTTTTCAGTATTCACACTTTCTGTGCATTATTTTTTACCTAAAAGAAAAAGTTATTGACTTGATGGAAATCTCAAGCCTCAGATTCCTCCCAGAAAATTGGTTGCCTAGAGTTTCAAGTGCATCAGGAATTTAGGTTTGGCATTGTATTTTGGATTGTTATGGTGTTTGATTACTTGATATTGAATGAAATCAAACTTTTTTTTAATAGTAGAACACCATCTTCTATAATTTCTTTTATATTTTTTAGTGTTCTTTGTTATTATCTGTTTTAACTCATTGAATCCTGTGTGTCTACCATGTATAAGAGGCACATATTCCTTATGCAAGATAAGAAGACATGAGGTATGTTCCTCTTGAATTCGTGGTACCTTGAGATGTCTAGAGCAGCCATGTACTTAAAGAATTCAGAACCTTCAAAAGCAGTGCTTACATGGAATATATTAGAACTCAGTCCACAGAGAGAGAGAGAGAGAGAGAGAGATGAATTTTTGTATTTTACATTGCTTTTCATAATTTTACTGGATTGGTATTTGTTTGTATTTATAGTTTGAAGATACTTTACAGATAAGTAATCACTTGGAGCTGATTAAGCCTAATCCGAAGGATGACCCAGATAAGCAAAAGAAAGATGCAGAGTTTGCCTCCGCTGTGTTTGGCACAGATATTAATCTGGTAGGAGGGAACACCCAGAGTGAGAGTTTTATGGGCCTGAGTGATGTTAAACATTGTGGCAAAATGCGAGCGCTTGAAAAGTTCTTGTTCTCGTGGATTTCATGCGGTGACAAAGTTCTGTTGTTCAGCTACTCTGTCAGGTGATGCACTGTAGTTCTTTTTTCTTCTTTGTCTTCTGTCTGGGTTACAAACCGTAATTAATTTATTCTAAATGTTCTGTTGAACAGATTTTCATTTGTGGAGGTTTTGACTAAGCACCAAATAATTTGAGCTCTTAACTGAAGATTATATAACATGAAGACATTTTGTGTAATACAGTCAAGATGGTCTCGGACTGAATATTTTCTGTGTCAATGAATTGCCCGTGCATACGTTTTCTTCTTTAGGTTCTCTTAGGATCTTTTTTTTTTCCTGAACTTGAATTTCTTCTTACAGGATGCTCGACATACTGGAAAAATTTCTTATACGTAAAGGCTATTGCTTCTCAAGACTTGATGGTTCTACACCAACCAACTTGCGCCAGTCTATTGTTGATGACTTTAACTCAAGTCCAAGCAAACAGGTATGTTTTAAATCAAATATGACAACAGAAGTTCGTGCTTAAATTCTCTTTGACAGTGGTTTGTTGCCGTAGGTGTTCCTTATATCAACTCGAGCTGGTGGGCTTGGATTGAATCTTGTCAGCGCAAATCGTGTGGTGATATTTGATCCAAGCTGGAATCCTGCCCAAGATTTACAGGCCCAGGACAGGTCATTTCGTTTCGGGCAGAAGCGGCATGTTGTGGTTTTCCGCTTTCTTTCTGCTGGCTCCCTTGATGAACTTGTTTATTCACGTCAGGTGTACAAACAGCAGCTATCCAACATTGCTGTTTCTGGAAAAATGGAAAAGAGATATTTTGAAGGTGTTCAGGTAGAGAAACCGATCTTTTTTGCTTTTCATTTGTTCTGGAACATTGCTATTGACACTCAACTACAAGATATTTGTATTTCACTTAATTGGGTTATTTCAGGATTGCAAAGAATTTCAAGGGGAGCTTTTCGGAATTTGCAATTTATTTCGTGACCTTTCAGATAAGGTCTTTACCAGCGAAATATTTGAGTTGCATGAGAAGGATGGACAAAAAGAAGGGTATGGTATAAGACAACAATCGACCGATGTTGGAAGCAATAGTGTTTCATTAAAAGAAGTGGGTGTTACGTCCTTATCGTTGTCTGAGACCAGAATAACCAGTAATTCTAAGAAGGGTTTAACAAGTCAACCTGTGCTCAAGGATGTGGGTAAGTTTGATTTCTGAATTAGAGTTATGGTCTTCTGTTACTCTTTCTTTGCATTTTTCATCATTGTGCTTTCTTATCTTTTTCTTCTTAGAATCGTTGGATTGGCATAGTTATATTTATGTACAACTTCCTTGTGCTCATTGTGGACTTCAAATTTCTGTTATTTTGAAGAAAAAAGAGAGTAAATTTGTAGTCATTATAGAACCCTGTTTTTTAACTCCAAGGCATGACAGTTTTGGGCAATCATTTCATGCTCAGCAGCAAAGAAATTTTTTTAGGTACAAATATGATGAAGGCATTTATAGAAGCTCCTAATTAGATTTGTGCTGTGCACGGTAAACCATTGGCTTCAAGGAGAACAGATATACTGAAAACAACTTGTGCCAGTGGTGCGACATTGAAATCAATATATGAGTCTTTAAGTTAGCGAAGATGTGGCAGCCTTGTCAACAAACATTGCCAAGAAAATAATAATAATATGTATAAAAATTTGAATGTGGCCGAGTAATTGAGATTGAGTTGAACCATAAAGAATGAACAATTAAGGGTAAAACTGAATAGAGGGATAGAGACTAAAATTGAGTCATAACCAAATTGTGGGCCTGTTGAAGTAATAGGGTTAAATATTAGGTCTGTAATGGTTTTTCAATTAACAGGTTTAATATTTGCTAGGATATTGGGAAGCGGAGAATGTGGTTTGCTTTAAAAGATCTTATTCTTTTTTATATTTCTCTTTTGGAAGAAAACTGAAATGTCTTTGAATCCTTAGGTGTCGTGTATGCGCACCGCAATGAAGACATCCTAAATTATGGACCTGGAGGTCAAGGGGCGATTGAAATGATCTCTCAGAACAATGGTATGATGGACCCATACATTCGTGTTGCCCGGAGAAAGAGACTAGATGGTATAGTTGGAAAGGAGAATTTTCCTTCATGCAAGGATCAGAAAAGGATTCAGTATAGCCTCCTTTCTATGTTCATGGGTTTGGGAGAGCTAGAGTTCAGCAAGTGGGTAATGTCTGCCACTCCTGTGGAGAGGGAGACAGTGCTTCGGGACTTCAAGAAGCGAAAGGAGAAGATACATGATGGTTGAAGCATTATCTTCAAAGTTGTACAAAACTAAACAGCTGTGCTCATTGTACAAATTTGTATCTCCATGATTTGTCAATAGAAATTGCTCTGTATCTTCAATAACTTAGTTAGACCTTTGTATATGAATCTGTGGTACCAAAAGGCTACCACTGTTGACCGATCTTTGATGTAATATTGTCCTACACTTTCCACTAATTTTACCTGTGGCAAAGGTGTAATAGTTTAGCCTATTTTCTTTGAGTTGAGAAACATGGAAGACCAGATGGATTTCTATTTCACTGTGGCTGCTACCGGAAAGGGACTTGAACATATTGACTGTCGGCTTAAGACGCCTTTTCCTAGCCGGAGATTTTTTGTCTCTAGAAATTCACAAATTAACCGAGTTCTCTGCATGAAAATACATTACGTTCTATTCTTGTTTGCATACTGAAGCATTTAGATCAACAGTTGATCTCAAACTATTCAATTCTAAATTTTTGGTATTCCTTGTTTGAATCAAGATATTCAAAACTAAACAATTGAAGGTTTTACGAATGAAGCAATATTTAGGATAAAAATGCTAAGGCAGAGGGTTAATACATGACAATGCATGACAATGAACATGAGTATTTCAGTATTTATTATGATTCTAATAGAAACCCAGAGTCTTGATCTCTTGAACCCCTGTAGTCCATGAGATTTATGGTCACTCACCGTTGGATGTAAATTCAACGGTGGACTTGAATCGGGTAATAATCATTTATGTCATATTACATTTATATATATCATTTTGAACCATTGGATTAATATCCAACGGTGGGTGACCACAATCTCTTGGACTCCTGTGATCCAAGAGATCGGGACTGTAGAAACCCAATTGAAACGTAAACGGCGTTATACGATAAACTAAACAAAACTTCAATCTCATTGTGTTTTGAAGTTACACTATTACGGCGGCTCCAGGTATGAATATAATGTGTAAACTTTGGTTTACAATAAGAACCGATTAGAATGTCTTAATAACATTTTGGTTTACAATGAGAACCGATTTAATAAAACTGTCACATAATAGAGGACACAAATTTATAATTAGATGTCACTTTAATTGAGAAAGATTTCATGTTGTACTTCACATGAATAGACACGTGCCACAGCCATGAAATGTTACTATTTTGGACCTTGGGGCCCATTGTAACTAGGAGAACAAAATTTCATGTGGTGCTGCCAGCCTCTCTTTGGTATGCAACTCCAATTGATTTGGCACTTGAATTATGCAGACATCTTGGTTCTTAGTAAACGGCACTGGCAGCAATTTCCTTGTCCAGAAAAAACAAAAAACTTGGAACCCAACAAGGCCGCGGCCAACTCCCCTCCTCAGCAGTGAGCAGCTAACCCCCTCAAGCCACCCGCACCCAAACGAAAGCTCGGCCCCGCCATTAAAAATAATAATGTAGTAAACATAAATAATGTAATGTATGGTTTTCTTTCACAGATAAAGTAGTATGAAATAAATTAGTTGATTTTGTGTACATTCAGTGGTGAATCCAAAAAATAACATCTAAAAATTTCTGTTGGGGAGTCAACATCTAAAAGTTCTCAAAAAAATTTAGACAAAAAACACTCGTACAAATTTATATATAATTCATGAAAAAATAAAAATATTTTCAATGAATTAGAAAAGGATTCATTGATGATTTTTTTTTTTTTTTGTTGAAAATTTGCATAATACACATTACACATGTATGTTTTGAGTAGGTTGATTAATTTAATATACAGTATTGTAACGTAAATGGTGCACAAAAAGGTCTCACCCCACAACCCACTTCAAAATAAAATAAAAAACTTTCATTGCACTGGTCCAAAATCAGCGTTTTGGCCAAGGTCATTAAGATTAAATTTACACTTGATCAAGTTTTAGGGAAATAAGCCTATAAACTAAGTGACCGAAATGGGCGATTTTATGATGCACCAATCAATGCCCCATTTCTGAAGAAATATTACCCTATATATAAGCTGAGAAATTTTGCTCCTGAATTTAATTAAAGCCAAATGGACTCATTAAAGTTATAGTATCTGTATATTTGGTTAGACTTGAGTGATTTGCGTGTTTATAATTAAAAAAACCCTAATTTCTCTCTTGGCATTAGTGAATCCCTTCTTCCTTTAGAAGAGTCACCCGGTCATCCCTTCTTGCTTGCTTTGGGCTCATCTCGTGCTTAGTAGGGGGGGTTTCTCACACACACATACTACTAAAGTGCCATGAAGGTTCAAACTCGAGACCAACGATCTGCATGTTAAGGCCATTTTTCCACTGGGTTAGACCTCATTAGCGAACTCGCGTGGTTTATATGATTTAATATATGCTTTTATTTCTAGACTAGAGAATCTGGATGTACCAAAAAAACAAAAAAAAAACAAAATCATTAAATTTTAAACTAATAACTTCAGCTAACTCACCCGTGAAAACATTATCTAAAACATGGAAACTTCTTAAAATGAGAATATGATATTTGATAAACAAAATTATCCGGGAAGTTAACAAATCAAATCACTTTAACAATCAACAAAATAGACGTTACAATAAACAGTTCTTACATCTGTGCATTATGACGTGATACATTTACCGTTTGTGGAAAACCAATCATGGAGACCTTCTCGTCGTCATCAATCTAAAAGAACCAAAATTGGAAAATAAATACAAAGTTTACCAATGAGTTGAAAGAGCAAGCTAAAAAGCATGGGCTGAAACTACTCTTAGGGTTATACTGGGCTGTAGCCAGGGGCCTCAAGAGACAGGCACCGACTGAAGAGTGGATTACTCAACCAGAGAGAGTGAGTGAGAGGGGGGCGGCGCAGTTTAGGAGGAATTAAGAGAGGGTATAATGCCTTAGATTTATTATCCAAGTATAACACAAGGTGGTGTATTGGTGGTTTGGTGGTTGTTGGTAAGTTGCTGGGTATTGAAGAGAGGGGTCAGGTGGGTATCGAAACATCCTTCCGCCTTCCTCGATTTTATATAATTTTTAATTTGTTTTATTTTATCTTACTGAATAGGCTTATTACCACAAAACATCCCTAAGGTTTATGAAACTATCAGATTGCATCCTTAATGTTTTTTTTTGTCGTTCGTGGTCTTTAAGGTTAGTATGCATGATCACAAATGGTCCCTGCCGTTAGGGGTGGGCACGGTTCGGTTTGGACCAATTTTTGCCTCAAATTAGAACCGATCCGTTACTATTCATGCGGTTTGGTTTGGTTCGGTTTTAATTAAAAAAATTCAAAAACTGTCCGGTTCGGTTTGAACCGGTTTCGGTCCGGTTCGGTTTGAACTGGTTTCGGTCCGGTTCCGGTTCCGGTTCGGTTTTGAACCGGATTAAAAAAATTATTTTTTAAAATTTTTTTGTAATACAATTCTTAATTGAAATATTATTATTTTTACTTGAAAATTAACAAATTATTCAATTTCATATAAAAAATAAATATTAAAGTGAGAAAAAAGAGATATTTTGACATTGAACTTGGATAAATATTAAGTTTTTTTTAGTGAAATTAAAAATATAGCATTAAATATAAATATATATTGAAATTATATTTTTTTTTAGTTTCACCGGTTCGGTTCGGCCCGGTTCGGTTTTTGAAGACATGGAACCGGATCCGAAATCGGTCTAAACCGGTCCGGTTCGGTTTTTGACCGGTTTTTGACTTTTTGGTCAGCTCGGTTTTTTTCCGGTTTGGTTCGGTGTGGTTCGGCTCGGATTTCCTGTTTGCCGGTTTGAGTGCCCACCCCTAGGTTCCGTCAAAAACTCTGTTAGTTTGCTAACGTGGCATATATGTATATCATAAAACATCCTTGAGGTTCACAGACCTATCACAAATGGTCCTTATGAAATTTTTAAATTTTTTAAATTTAAAATTCATAACATTTTTGTTTTCTTTTTAAAATTTTATGAATTATAATTATTTTAAAAAATATATTAAATTTTAAATACATGTGACACTATATTATTGTAGATGTTGGCTCCATATATATGCCACATCAACAAACTAATGAAGTTTTTAAAAAATAATTTAAAATTCATAAAATTTTAAAATGAAAAACACTAAAGGTTTAGGGTTCATAAATGGTCCTCAAGATTAAAATCCTTCTATAAATGATTTTTTCATTTATAAATAATTTTAAAAAGAAAACCAAAATTTATGAATTTTAAATAAAAAAATTTATAGGGACCATTTGTGATAAGTGTGTAAACCTCATGGATGTTTTGTGATATATATGTATGCCAAGTCAGCAAATTAACAGAGTTTTTGACAGAACCTAACGGCAGGGACCATTTGTAATTGCACATACTAACCTTGAGGACCATAAGTGACACAAAAAAACATTAAGGATGCAATCTGATAGTTTCGTAAATCTTAGGGACGTTTTGTGATAATAAGCCTACTGAATATATGTGCTCTAATAAATAATTTATTATTATTGTTTATTAGAAATGTTGCAAACCGACACAAAAGCATTGTGGAGATTTGTCATTCAATCATATCTATCGCGAGGCGAACTTCACGGTAGATGCCGTTACAAATTTGGGCTATGAGCTTAGCTCTTCTAAGTTGTGAGAGTCGGGCTTGCTTTCAAATTGTTCGGTTCCTTTCTTCTTCGACCTGTTTGGGTCAACGTGCCCTCATAGTTTCTGTTTATAATTTTCTTTTTTCTTATATAAAAAAAATTACCCTTCATTTGGATGACAAAATTGAAAATTACATGAAATTCTAAAATGACGTAAAATGTGAATTAAACTTGAAATTTTGATAAAAGTCTGAATTTGTAAATTGACATGAACTAATTCTCGTATTTGAATTTTAAAAAATTGAAATTTGGAGGAGTTTAAAAAAAAACTTTATAAATAAAAGTTAAATTACGTACTTTAAATCCATTACTCTAATAAGAAACTTTATAAACTCTAAAACATTAATTTCTATCATTTTAAACTCCGTATTTTTGAATCCCTTCACATTTTTAAATTTTCTCAACCAAACGCTCTGGGGATAGAAACAAGACGAAGGGTGCAGAAAAAACAAAAGTTAGGGTGTGAAAATCAAAATCCAATTTGGTTCAATTGAGGCGTGAGTACCACGTGCTTCTTGGCGCGTACGCCTACCTTCCCCACTCGAAGCCCTCCCCTCTCTGACCTGCATTTACCAAAAACCAGAGCACAAAACCGAGAAAACCAGTGGACATGTCAACCACCATTTCCACACAAAAACATAAACACAAACACCACCCACGGCTTCTTTTGTCATAAGCTCTCAAACCCTTCTCTCTTAACCTCCAACCCATAATTATTAATAATTAATTAATTAATTAATTAATTAATTAATTAATTATAATTAGTAGTACTATTTTATAAATCAATACCCAAAAAGAATTGTTCTGGTCCTCTTTTGTTGTTGCCGTTGTTATTAGTTTTGTTGCTTAAGAGGTCAATTAGTCGTTGAGCTTTCTCTTTCTCTGTTTGATCGGCTGGTAGTTCCTATGTTTGACTCTAATTGAAGCAACCCTTCTCTCTTAAGCTCTGTACTCCAATGGCTTTTCTCCTATTCTCTTTGATTTCTCGCTTTCGCTTGCATTTCCAACAAAGAGGTTTGGTGGGGAAGATTCGGAGTTGAATTTCTCGAATGGGTTGCTTGAGTTTGGATATGGGGGTCGTGAAAATTTTGGGGTTTTTGTGGTCTCAGAGAAGGAAGTTGAGGTTTCTATACTGGGTTGCATTCTGGTTGTGTGTAGCTTTGGTGCTTTTTCAGCCGGTGGCGGGTCTCAGACCCTTGCGGGAAAGGACTCGCTCGTGGGGTGATGAGGTTGGTATTAGAATTTTTGGTTCTTTTTGTTTTTGTGCTTAATTTGGTTGTATTTGGTTGTTTGTGATTGAAATGCATGATGTTTTAGGGTAAAGACTCTGAATTTCAATGTGGAAATGTGATTTTGATCTGCTAAGTGCTGCTATGTGTGTGAATTTTGATGGGAATGATGGAGATACGATGATAATTGCAATATCAAAGGTCATGAGGTTAATGGAGGAGCTCAATAGTGGTGTTAGAAGTTCTACATACTTGCTAGAAAACGTAAGGGTCATGTTCTGAACCTTGTTATGAAGTTGGCTCGAATGCCAGCTGATTAATAAGTCATGGTTCTGAGTTATTTAGTGGAAAATTCTGAGTTCTGCTGCCTATCATGATTCAAAGTTAGTTTAGTTGGATATAGTGAGTTTTACATAAATCTATTGTTGTCTTCTGTTTTGTGAATCCAGCTACCTCACTTAACTGCAGTTGAAACTATGTTACGTAGGTTGGTATCATATAATTTGAATGTTGATTTAGCCACCCATTAGTACTTAAGTTATATGAACAAGGAGAAATACGAAATCGTCTCTGTTTGCTGGTTACTTCCGTGGTAGAGTTCATTTTTAGGCAGCATAAAGCTCATCTGTGCATCTTACAAACTCCATTCTATTTCTAGTGAAAATAATTTGTACACGATTTTGGTAGCCCAAAGATAACGTGTTTAGGTTTGGCTTACTCTCTCTCACGCGTATTATTCTATTATTTGTATTGATTCTTGAGGTTTAAGTTTGCAATTTCATTTTTGTACATTCATTAAATCTGTAACCACAGGAAAAATAAAGGAAAGATTCAATCACGTAAAGGCTTAGTTTGTTGTTTACTGCTAACCGATAAATTTTTTCAATTACAGCACCTGCAGACATTTACAGTATCTTTTTCTGAAGTAATCTCATCATGTTTATGACCAATTTTTTTAAATTATTTTTTTTCCTGTCATAAAATTGAGGAAACCAATTAAATTCCTCATTTGTCTGTTTGCAGTGGCTATTTGTAAGAAAGGATGAAAGTGATTTGGGTCCATTTTCTACGTGGAACATAACAGGAACTTACAGAGGTTTGTCACTTTATATTTTTGTACGATCTTATTGCGGCCATTCCTTGCTCAAAAGTTGTTGATTACTAACTGAATCATAAGATATTCTTGTTACTCTGGTCATAGAATTTTGTATTATGAAGCTTATTGCTGGGGTAATTGGGTGGAAGTCGTAGAATTTAGGGGATTGTGTAGCTTTAACCATGCTATTATGAATATACATGATTCCTGAAGGGGAATTTTCATGGACTTCGATAAACTATTTGATAACTTAAAACTTGGTTGATTCAGATGGCTTCAAACTCACTTGAGAGATAGATAGAAGCATGCATGGATAAAATGATATTAATTGATGTCAACACGTTAACAAACCTTGCCCTAGCTGGCTATTACTTTCTTTTGGCATTTGTTTAGTTAGGTTCTGCCCACCCAAGTTGTAGCCTTACTGATGAGGACATCTTTGTCAAACCCATTAGGGTTTACAAAAGAAAGAGATGGAAGAGGAAATCATTTAATTTGGTCTTTAAATCTGGCAATATTGTATTCCTGCGATTAGTTTCTAACTTGTTCTCTAAGTTTTCCAGATTTTAGTAGGATTTTTAGTTTTTCCAGATTTCAGTAGGATTTCTAAGTTTCCTATTTTATTTGGATTAGGATTTCTTACCTAGAATAAGTTTAATTTTCCTTTTCACTCTAGGGTTAGATTATTATAAATACATCTTCTATGTAATTCATTATGGGAGTTGAGTTGTTGAGATATAAAGAAAAGTTTATTTTCCAGAGATTGGGGACTACTTGGTGTGAAGCGAAACCCAGACCTATCCTTGTTCGTTCTATTTTCTGTTTGTCATTATTTTGCTTCTGCTACTCTACCTAAATTCTCAATTCACCCATATCCTACATCACTTACTGTGCTGATCAGAAAAATTTAAGGGTTTCTAATACTCAATAACTAAGATCTTATTGGTTATATGTTTGAAGGTACAGATTTAATGCCTTTGTCTATTCTTTAACCCTCAATGCAATTGTTAGCATCTAATAGGTATACGATTTTGTAGATAATGCTTCCCATTGGTGCTTTCTTAATAAAGATTTTAAAATAACAACGTTTGGAAAAACTTCACAATTACTTATGTTATCGGTTTTAGTTTTCTTAAAAGGTTGTATATACCAATCAAAATCATGGATGTTTTGATAAAGTTTTACATAGAAGGTTGTGAGAAATTTTATATTTTCGATACTTTGGATTGCAGTAAGTTTATACATTAACCCCTTAGTTGTGTTCAAGTACAAGTAATTGTTGTTCCACATCCTAACAATTTGAGGTTTTGAGAACAGTGGTAAGCCAACAAACTTTCCATTATATCAGAGCAGAAGATCTTGAGTTCTGATATTTGCAACTGCAACCTCCCAAATTACATTGAATTCCATGTGTCCCAGTCGTGGAGGAGGCCCCCACATTTGAGGGGGACTGTTAAGAGTTTAAAATGATTGTTCCACATACTAACAGCTTAAGCTTTTTGGGAACAGTGATAAACAAACAAAACTTAATTAATTGAAGATGCAAGAAGATATAATATTTTCTTAGACTTACTTGATTTCACCCCCAGTCGCAGAGAAAACATATTTGAATGAGTTCTTAGAATTGCCTGTCACATGAAGCATAGAGATATGTACTTGTCACATGCATTGGGATGAACACTTAATTTTTCAATTCGTTATGCTTGCCTGATAGGTGCTTGCATCTTATGGTTCACTTTACGTGAAGAAATGGAACTATGATTAAACTTTCTGAATTTTTTGCCATGCTACAAGTAGCGCAATGTCATCAACTGACTTAAATTGTTGAATATACTATAATGCTACGTTTGGATGAGAGATTTAAACGAATGGATTTGAGTTTTAATAAGTTTACATTGTTTAGGAAATATCATTCAAAATACTATCAAATGTCTTTGAAATAAATTCGAGGATTATAAGGGAGTGGGAGTGGCAGAGTTATGGGATAGAGTGAAGTTTTGGGCTGCCCTTTGGGCATCAACTTCCTTTGCCTTTAAGGATGTACCCTATCCTTCAATTATGCGCAATCTGCTAGCCGTAGTATCTTAAGGGGCTGTTTTATGTTTGGTTGGTTAGTTAGGTGTTGAGTGGCCTTGTGTCTGTTTCTTCGGCTAGTGTTTTCTTTTATCTGCAGTCTAAATGCCCTTGTTTTGATCCTTACAATTTGAATAAAAATGTTTCTATTCAAAAAAAAAAAAAAAAAAATCGAAATGATTGGATTCAATATAAAATTTTAAATAATTAACTATTACTACAGTGAATCTTTTCTGCTTGTATTCTTTCTCTTTCCTCCCACATAGGTGCACACTTTTTCTGCAATGTTAACATTATATTCAAGCACTTTAACTTTATACATTAATGGAGCCTAAATTCAAATTTTCAATTTAAAATCCATTCATTGGCCAGGTGTTTCTGTCTTGACCTGATTAGATGTGTTCTTTACATGTGAGTTGCAGGGACTTGGAAGTTTCCTGATTCTGCAAATAGCTCTTCCAGATTTCCGGATTTTAGAAAATCCGACGGCAACTCTATCATCGAATTAGTTAGCACGCAAACAAAAATAACTGGCGTACATTACGTGCAGGTGAGCAGTTTGAACCTTTAATGACGGTCATATCAAAATAATGTCTGCAAGTGGTAAATAGCATGCGTTTGTCCATGAGATAAAAGGTGCTTGCTTATCGATAAAGGCCCCCGTTGTTATGAATCATATTTGCAAGATGCCATGTTATCTGTTTGTTGATGAGTTTGACATCTATACATATTGCATGCAGGTGATGGGTGGGTGAGTTTTTTGTCTGATGTATGAATGAACTTAGTTCTGTATAAATGTATGTGTATGCAAAATTTAAAAGTGAGATGATTCCATGTACACTAATGGCATGAACCTAGGAGGGCCCTTCTCTTGTGGACAGGCCAATGCAGCAATGCCTCATGATTCTTTTTTAACCTGATTAAATTTTCTCCTCATGGGACATGTTCTCCATGATTTAAGCAGTCAAATGTTTTTGTAGCGTTAACTTGATTTGGCAAGTGTGGCTATTGATTTGTGATTCAGTCTTTATGTGGACTTTATCATTTCTTGTTGAGCTTGATGACCTGCTTTACATTGCCTTATGAGTTAATAGATATATTGAAGCCATAAAGTATTTAATTTAGATGTATTTCCTGGGAACATGTTCAGTTGTAGGATATACAATTGATAGAACTCTTCCTCTAGATATTTATTCTTAGTATTTGTTTTTCGCATTGTTTTTTCGAGTTATTATCATAGGTTTTTAATAAATAATTTCTGTTTCTTCTGTTGGCTGACAACAGGGTGTAATTATTTTCCATGATGTGTTCGACAATGAACACAATGTTGGTGGTGTTCAAATCAAGGTGGAAGGTGTATTTATATGGCCGTTTAGACAACTTCGAATGGTAGCTAACAGGTAATTTTCATGGTTTTTCTTAATCAAAGTTCGTCTCCTCTTTGTTGATTTCGTTGTTTGCTCCTGGTTTGAAATTAAAATTTTCTGTTATACATATTTTCTCTTTCATTTGGCAGTGGAAAAGAGGGAGAGTCCAGTCAAGAAGAAGATTATATGTTGTCAAATCCGTATCATATGGTAGCATCTTTTGTTCTGCTCATTGTTACGCAGGCTAATAACTCTACATGATTTTCTGTCATCTTATGATGCATTGTGTCATGGTGCTCGCTTGCTGTGCTTAGTCATATCTTGTTAGTTTACATTTATGTTGAATTTTGTCATCCGGAATGCCAGAGGCAGGGGTGGAGGTACATGGTGCCCCTGGGGAGTTGTACTCAAGCTTAAAATTTTTTTTTTCCTGAAAAAAAACTAATTGATGAGCTTTATTACATGTACACGCTTAGAAAAGCCCTATTCTATCAGCCTTCCCAAATCCAGTTGAGTCCCATCTTATTTTCCTAATTCTAGTGTATCTTTCTTTGAATTTTAGATCCCCCACATGGCCACACTCCTCTATTCTCTAATCTCTCCACTATCAATCCATTTTTATTTATTGCTTAAATTCAAATTTGTGTTCCAAATAATTTAGTGCACTAGATTTAACTTGGGGTTATTTTGATCTGCTGTCCTTAATTAATATATTCATAATATAAAATGTTTCACTAGATTCATTAAATGGTAATTCATATACTAATTGCCAAAAGAGATATTGTAAAGCAAAGAAGCAGTGAATGTTTCACCTGGGTTTGGTTTCATGTTCCAAGACTGCTACCATTAATTACACTAGTTTAGATTTCGGTATGACATACATGATACTTCTACCAATGAGGGTTTTGGGTTCTCACATGCTACATGCATAATTTCTTTGAACAGCTTGGAGTTTTCTCTTCCCAGGTTTTCCAAGATTCTCCTCGAGATAAGATATGGAGGAAAAGGCATTGTAATTTATCCTACTCTGCTATGAACTCACCTTCATATTGCTTTTATGATGTTATATTAATTTCATTTGCTCTTACTGCAGCTCCAATTTATGAAATGGAGAAACATTGTAATATAGAAATTGCGGGCCAAATTTCACGTATCTCATCCCCCCATAATGGTATTTGAGTTTTCTCAGCGTATGGATTCTTTCTTTCCTTTATGTGCTTCCTTACCATCCTTTTCTGAGAACTTTAAAAAATACAGTATCTGCAAAACGTACTTACACACTTCTTGGCAACTTGATAAGAAATAATTTAGTTTTGGATAATTGAGAAGCTACTTTGCATAAAATTGCATGTCTTATGGAATTTCCCCTCTCCCCCATCCCCATATCTAAACACATCTCAAGTGAAAGGCTAGATCTGATCCATCCCAATGATGACATGTTTACTTACTTGGAATGGGGGAATCATGAATCGGGGAATTCAAGAATAGGGGAGAGAAGGAATGGGTACAGGATCAACTACCCTAATCAATCTATTTCCTGGTTTTTCAGGTATTGGATTATGGATTTTAATGTGGAGCCCACATAATTTTTATTCCTCATGTGTTAGTAAGCGCATGGGATGCCAATAATTGGAATAATTTACCCATGTGTTAAACATAGGGGGAGCCAATACCCATTCCGAGTAAGTAAACATGCTAAAAATAGTCCAATCCTTCTAGTGTAATCCGATCCTATCCTGCTTGCCAAATGGAGAGTATGTAATTAACTATGATCGTCATGTATGTCCATCTTCTGATTCTTATCTTGTTTTGAAAATTCCATACTTATTACTAATTGGCTACATATCTTCCATTAGATGGTGATCGTGATCGTTACCACATAGAAGCATTGATGGAGAGTCCTGCAGTGGATGATGATGGAGATTGCTTCTCACCCTTGGTACTAAATGCTACTTCTGTCAACGTTGAGGTGTACTACAACAAAGCAGTGAACTATACCTTGATGGTCACGTTTGTATCCTTTATTCATCAGTCTTTCAGGTTGATTTCAATGTTATATGCCATTTTTGTGTAGGAGTATTCCTTAATGTATTTCCTCAGGTCTCCTTTCTCCAAGTTCTTCTCTTAATTCGCCAAATGGAACATAGCAACACTCAGTCGGTAAGAATTTTTGTCTAAACATACTTTCAGAAAGAAAAAATATGGATTTTAGTAATACATGCTGTCATTAGTATTATAAGTACGGTATTTATCAGTTCGGTTTTCTTACTTGACAGAAGTAATCACAGTGGCCTTTTGCAGGGTGCTGCCAAAGTTTCAATTCTAATGATTGGCCAACAGGCTATCATGGATGCTTATCTTTGCCTTCTACATTTGACCGCAGGAATACTTGTTGGTAAGTTTAGTGATTTATCGTTATCAGCTTGTTTGTAAATGTTTCCAATCTTAGAAGTTTTAATATAGTTGTAAGACATAATACTACCTGGCTCGGTGTATTCACTTCTCAACGAGTCTTGGGGCTATTCAATTTCAACCTTTCATCTTCTTCCTTGGATCTTACTGATCTGACTCACACCAAACCCACACCACTCCTCAATCAGATTGGTAACCGTCTTCCTATTCCTGCCACACTTCATCATCTTATCCAACTGGGTCCTGAACACACTCTTTGGAATTGTGCGATTGGGATCAGGTGTCATAAGGGATATGGGCAAACCAGGTAACTCTGGTACGACAGTTGCAATGAAGCTGTTGTAATTATACTTACTACAAAAGGTGAAGTTGTTGTAATCATCTAAGGTAGTCAGTTGCCATTCGGATCAACAGATAGCTAAGAAGTAGCGTTTTGGATACTTTGAAGGGTTAATTCACTCATTTATAGTAGCTTTTGGAAACTAGATTTCTGAAGGGCATAAATACCTGATGTGCACTTTAAAATTGCACTGCAAAGTGCAAAATTTCACGTAAATAAATTTTTCTCAAGACCCCAAGGGAGAGTACATGACAGAGTCAGGAATTAGAACATTTTTGCATATCCTTCTGATACTATTAACCATTCTATATTTTTTTCTAGTGTTATTATTCAGGATGGTGGGGTAGGATATTTAATACTTTGTGCAACCTTTATGGTCATCTCATGTATTCATGACACTTTAAATTTCACCTATTGGATGGTCCTTTTGAAACCTTAATTTCCTGTTTCTCCCTATTAACTGTGCCTTTTTGCCTTATTTCTTGTTCATACAGAATCCTTATTTAATGCTTTTGCGACTGCCGCTTTTTTCAAGTTTGTTGTCTTCTCAATATTTGAGATGAGATATCTTCTTGCTATATGGAAAGCTAGTAGGCCGACAAATAGTGGAGAAGGTTGGGAGACAATGAGGCGTGAGCTTTCAGTTTTATATAGCCGTTTCTGTAAGTGCTATTCTGGAATGTATGCTTTGTTTTCATCTGGAATGCCACGTCATCGACTTATGGTTTAACTTTTGAGTTAATAGCATTTATTGGGAATTATGCACACATACAGATGGGTTCTACATGTCCATTAATATCCAATTTTTGAAGTAAATCTCTCTATATTCTCTAGGAAGAAGTATGTAGCTTAAAACAAAAGTTCGAAAGAAAAAATGTCACACAACTGTCAGATCACTTAAAATCAGTTTTTTCTTTTAGCTGAATAATGTTAGGGTTTAGGGTTTAGGGTTATTTACACCCTTATTAACTGATTTTCTAAGGCCGTTTGATAAGTTGTTTGGTAACATTTACCCAGTATAATAAGGTTGAAATTTTCCATCCAAAAGAGACTGGAAGAAAATTGGGTGAGGGTTTTCATAAAATCTCTTGTTATTTCAAGAAATATGTAATGGTTCATAAACTTGACTAATTTAATGGCAAGAAACAATTATCAACCTAGGCTATGAGTGGGTTGACTTTGGAGATGTGCAAACAGTCCCTCAAGCTCCATGCATCTTGAAGATGTTCTTTACGAACTGATCAAAATTTCTTTCAATGTATCAATGCAGTTCTCTGAGATACTGATGTAGTTAGAACTAATACTATCTAACTTGATATACCTAATGATGTCGTTATCATCCAATGTATCAATGCAGTTCTCTGAGATACTGATGTAGTTAGAACAAATACTATCTAAATTGATATACCTAATGACATGGTTATCATCCTTAATCTTGGGTATCATGATGGAGAAAAATAGATCGTAGATGGAATTGATATCCACTATGCTTGATGTGTGCTTGCTGATTTCCATTTTAGGTTTAAACTGTTGACTGAAATAATCATATTATATGATTCTTTGTTTCAAACTTCAGGCTTTATCTAACTGTATAACTATTTTGCAGATGGGATCCTTTTGGGAGGCATTCTGTTCATGTATGAGTTCCATAACTTCCTGAGACCTATTCTTCTCCTTATGTACTCATTTTGGATACCACAAATAATCACCAATGTTATTCGTGATTCGAGGAAACCATTGCATCCTCATTACATCTTAGGCATGACTGTTACTCGGCTTGCAATCCCGTTATACATATTTGGTTGCCCTAACAACTTCATGCGTATTGAGCCCGACAAGAGCTGGTGTATTTGTTTGGGTGTATTTATTGGACTGCAAGCATCAATTCTTCTTCTTCAGCACTATCTTGGCTCTCGGTGGTTCATTCCTCGTCAGGTTTGATGCAACTCTTGTCATCTATATTTTCGTAGAAATTCATTCTTGTTCACATCCTTTTTTATGTCATAATGACACGCACAAGCTAATTGCTGCATTGATAAGGAATGTTAATTATATGGTTAACATGTTGTGGGACTTCCACAAGCTAGGAGCAGATTTATTCTTTTGGACTATAATGCAAATTTCTTCTTGCAGTTGCATGGTTGTTAACTTGTTATCACATAAGAATATTAACATATGATTACAAAAAGAATTGTCACTAAATTATTTTTGAATTTTCATCTTGAAGATCTGTAGACTATCCTTTATTAACACACAAATTTTGTATTAAGTTTTGAATTTCTTTTGTATTTTGAAAATAATATATTTTATGTCAGCTTGTAGCACACCTTGGCATTCTTTCTATATCAGTGCATGTGTTTATAGAGGTGCACATGTATGATTCTCTGCTGCTCTTTCCAAAGATATTTGAAGTTTGCAAGGGCTGTTTGAATACAACAATAACCTTATATATATTTTAAACTTAAATTGTCTTTCGTTGAGGTGCAGTTATTGCAACAAGGTTTCCTTGTGGAAGTGTAATTGGTATTTTACCTTGACAAAGTCACTTGTACATATCATTTCTGTTTGATGGTTTGCAGATTCTACCTGAAAAATATAGCTACTTTAGAAGGTACGATCAGGATACACATCACACAACAGACTGTGTCATTTGCATGACTGCAGTTGATCTCACGCAGCGTTCAAATGATTGCATGGTACAGTGTTGGGATATTTTATATGGTAACAACTTCCTAGACATACGTACTTGATCTAATATCCTATTTCACTTGCAGGTGACACCATGCGACCATTTCTTTCATTCAGGTTGTTTACAAAGGTGGATGGATATAAAGATGGAGTGCCCAACTTGTCGGCGTCCACTGCCACCAGCCTGATCCATCACTGTCTATATCACGTATAGGATCAACTGACATCGCCCAACTCAGTAATCTTGGTAAATTCACTTGATAGCATGCAAGCACTTCGGTATAAACATGAGTTTTTAGGGGTTGACTGCTCCAACGATTTTCTTAATTTATATGAGGCTAATTCTTTACATACCAATTGTTGCATGGATTTTCCCATGTGATTTGAAGATATCTAGTAACGTGAATTTTTAATAATTCAACGACCATAAGATGGCCGTTTCATCTTAAATATTATTTTTGTTGAATGATTTTTTAGTTCCACACATCTCTTTCCCAAAATAATGTTCAACGTGTATTCATACTTTCTGCAAATTTATTCACTGGGTTTTTTGGCTTTTGATGAACTATTCCCACCAGTTTCCAAATGATGATGTAATATTTCATAAATTCTGAATCTGCCATTCTGTATTCCATTTCAGGTTGGGTATTGAATCCATAATCAGCTTGAGTACACCTTCAGAAGAAGGGTCAGACTCAAATCAAATTCCAAACTGTAACTGATTCTGCAACGGCCAACTCTAGCCAATAATTTTTTTTTGCACTGTTGTATAATGTATATCTTAGTAAGCAATTCCATAGGTGCAAATCCTTATTAATCCCATCAATAGTTGGTTCCCTCTGCACGTTTTCATTTTTAGAAGTAGGTTGAAAGATGAGTAATTGTCTTCAATCATGGTTAAAAGGAAACAAGAAAAAATGGCAACGGCTTTGAAGCTGTTTGTACGACATATATGTTTTGTGCATCTTCACATTCATAAGTGACGAGGATGTTGATGAACTTACACATGCTTGTTATAAAATCCGGTAAGCCCTAAGATGCAAGTTTTAAGAACCTACAAATGCCGAGGCAATGCTTGTTATAGAATTCTGATAAGCCCCTAGCTCGATTGAATCTTAGGTCAGCTTGGAGTAAGATTGAGCTAGAGCCAAATTGTGATGAATTGAGTTCTTTCTCATGGACAGTTTCCTTTCCTCTATGGTTAATCTAGTTTGTTACCTTGACTATAAAAAAAACCCTTAACTTAATAGTTGATTCGGCACGAACAGCCCTGCACAATATTCTCTCCTCTGGACGTCGCCTGCACTAATTTATGATAAGCTGAATTTAGTTCATAATGTGGCTTGTTCCCAGAGCTTGAGATTTAGTCGTTCGGGCTGGTAAACAACCCGTCTTGTTGACTTCAGGAAGCCAAGCATTATTTACATATTTGCTTGCCAAGGCTAAGGAATAGGTTTATCATTCTTTTTCTAAAAACGAAATTGGTGTTTGGCAGAATGGTTTTTAAAAGGTAAAAGTTTACTTTTGGTCCTTCTAGTTTGTCGGTTTTATTGCTTTGGTTCCTGTATTTTCAATCTTGTCAATTTTATCCTTGTAGTTTCAATTTGAAACAATTCATGGACACGTTTCAATTTCTGTTAAATTCCTTCAAATTTCATTAAACTTTAGCCACGTGCCCATCACCCCTCAACCCTCACGTGTAGGGGTATTTCAGTTCACTTGAGCCAATCTAATGATCAAACACGAGCTGAAGTTCTTTTGATTCACTTTAGGCGCGATTTTTGAGTTTTGGGTTTCGAAAAAATTTACATCTCCTATTCAAAATTTGGGTAAACTGGGAGGAATTTGGCTCAAGTGGACCAAATACCCCTCTACGTGAAGGGCATGTGATCAAAACTTAACGGAATTGGAAAAATATTTGAACAAAATTGAAACGTGACCTTAAATTGCTTCAAATTGAAAATACAAGGATAAAATTGACAAAATGGAAAAACTACAAGGATAAAATTGACAATTAAAACTATGGCAGCATTAGCAAACTACACAGACTAAAAATGACGTTTTGCCTTTTAAAATGGGATTTGAAAATAACTTAGAGCATCTCCAACCGATGTGGAATGAAGGCTGGAGGTTGAGATGTTATTTTTGACATCCCAAAAGAAAGATGTCAAATGAATATTTTCTTTTCCTTTCTTTTCTTTTCTTTTTAATTAAAAATAAATCAACACTAAAATGTAATCCATATCATTTATAATTGGATCTTCACTTACACTGGTATTTTCAAAAGGACTGACTTAAGGAATGATGGAAGGGAATAAAAAAAGAAATAAAAAAAGAAAAGAGAGAGAAAAATAATAAAATATCACAAGTACCGCCTCGTCTTGGACCATCGCAAGGAAAACTATAACCAAAATCATTTTTATCTGGCATTAACTTGGAACCACGTGCATCTAAAGCACCTTTTACTAAGATGTGGATGATTTGTATATAGCTTTGGATAACCTTGAATTTCATATTTCCGTATATGAAAAGAAGTATAAATATCTCCATATATTACTTTTTCTTTTGATTTATTTATCGTTAATGGCGGAACGAACAGAGATAGAATCAGACCGATTTCCTAAATGCCTTTCTGGATATTCCTCAATGTCCCGGCTATTCACAGAACATGAGAAGCAGATGAATAAGCACCTACTTCTGGAAGAAATCGAAGAATTTCTTCTGTGTAAGATGTCAAGTTGCCACATCAGCCATCAAATTTGAATTTGATGTTTGGTATTTGACATCTCACTTGGAGGTGCTCTTAGAACCATTTCATCTTAGAAATCGCAAAAATAGATTTCAACATTTTCGAAATTGAAAGCGATTTGAGAGGTCCTATGCAGGTATAGCAGGAGTAAACAGGCCAATAGAAGGACAAAAGTGTGTTGCTCAGCACATTGGCATGTCGTAAGCATCCGCGAGCCCTGCTTAAAGTAGATCAAGTCTCCGATCGAGATTAAGTCTAAGGATCAATATGCACGAAAGATTGGGCCCATGATCTGATGTTCATGCCCGACTGGGCATGTAGAGAAACATTCACATGAGATTAGGCCCCCGAAGATCTTATGATCATCCCCATGAAATACATGAAGAAAAACGCTCACCTGCTAGGTCTGGAAGAGCCAACTCACGAAGACAAGCTGCAGAGGGTCCCTTGCAAGCTCAGTGCACGAACATGTCTCGATTTCCTTACAAGGACAGCCTAGGATTGGTTCCATACCCTGCCATTGAGGTCAATCAGCTGTTTCAAGGAGCAGGCTTTTGTCTTCACCAAGGACTACACTTTCTACCAGAAGATCAAGAAACAAGCCAACCAACTATTCAACCTGGGTAAGAAGCATGATGAGTCCCTCTAAGACTACATCAAAAGATTCAAGGCGAAGAACGCCAATATTGTAGGATGCGATGATCAAATCACATTCTCTGCCTTCATGAAGGGTTTATAGCCATGCACGACCTATATCGCGAGCTAACTATCGCTCGCAGCCAGACTCTGGCAGAGGTCTTTGTGACTAGGGAACGCTATGCGCTCTAGGATGACGATCAAATCGTCGTAAAGAAGTTTGCTAAGCAAGCCGAACAACCACCCAATGAGGCAGGTTAGAAAGGTGATAAGCCCAGCATCAGGAACTATGGAGGAAAGTGCAAAGCACTATCCTAAAGTGGCGCACTAGCAGATGAAGGCTATACGAAGTTCACTATCCTGATATATCAAATCTTGGCCCAACTGAAGGATAAACCCTGACTGAGGAGACCACCACCTTTGAAGGAAAGAGTACCAACAAGTACTGTGTCTTCCTTGGAAGATGTACTTCGAAGAGCTCGTAAAAGAAGGTCACTGCACGGAGTTGGTGACTAATAAAGCCCTCAAGCAGATCAAAGATCTCGATGCCGCTAAGGAGCCTTCCCAGAAGGTCATACAGATTAATACATTCTTCGCTGACTCCGAGGAATCTTCGCAAGGAAAAGAAGAGGAAAATTAAACAAGCCATTGTCATCTCCCAAGTTTCAATCAACTGCCTAGCAATTGAAGACGATCTCGTGATCGACTTTCAAAAGAAAGATTTGATTGAGCTTGATCTACCGTACAATGATGCCCTCGTCATAAGCATCCAAACCATGCAAGCTATGATCAAGTGAATTCATGCAGACGAGGGTAGTTCATCTAATATCCTACAACTTTCGGTAGTCCAACAGATGGGCATGGAGGCCAAGATCAACAAGTCAGCCAGGTCGCTGACCTGCTTTAACGGAGCAACCTTGATCATTGTAGGAATGGTAGAGCTCGATGTCTACTCCACAACAGTGATCAGTGCTCATACATTCATGATCATCGACGAAGTTTCCCCTATAATGGTATCCTAGGCAAACCATAGATTGGCAAGATCAATGTCATCATTTTTACCAGGAACCAAAAAATCTGCTACTGAATGACCGGGGGCGGTGTCGCCAGATTAATAGCAATCTGGCGATGACAAGAAGATGCTTAGCTTAAGGGCTCAAGAAAGTAAGCAAGCCCAGTTCGTCTCTGTAAGTCAAGCAGATCTGAAAAGAGTAGAACAAGTAGGGGAGGAAGCAAATACCTTTCCTGACAGTCGAGTAGATAAGAAAAGGAAGGGAATAGCCATTCCCCAATAGGAATTTAAAAAATCAGGACCAAGACAAAGGAATCCATTCGGAGGTCTCTCTTGAAGAAGGATGAAAGCCCGAGGAGGACGTTGAGCTAGTACCTTTTGATCCTGATAAGCCAAAAAGAAAAGTGTTGATCAGCATGCGCCTAAGCCCAAAGGAAAAGATGGAGCTAACAACCTTTTTCCAGAACAACAAAGACGTGTTCGCGTAGTTACCATATAACATGCCAGACATTGATTCACAGATCATGTGCCATCACCTTCATGTCAACCCAGCTAGCAGACCAATAGTGCAGAAGAGACACAACTTGAATCCAAGTTTAACAAGCTCGAGCGAGTTGCCATCATTGAAGCCAAGTTTGACAAGCTCCTAGTTGCCGGCTTCATTGAAGAAGTCTCCTACTCAAAGTGGCTGGCCAACGTTGTTCTAGTGGCAAAGAAAGACCAAGGCAAGAAGAGAGTGTGCGTGGACTAAGCCGACCTTAATAAGACATGCCTAAAAGACAATTTTCCCCTGCCAAGAATTGATCAACTCGTAGATTCAACTTTCAGTAACCAACTGCTAAGCTTTATAGATGCATACTCCTGCTACAATCAAATTATGATGTATGAAGACGATAAAGCCAAGACTTTTTTCATAATCGAAATAAGCACATATTGCTACCTTTGGGATAAAGAATGCAGAAGCAACGTACTGGAAGTCCGTGAACAAAATTTTCAAAGAGCAAATTGGCAAGACTACGGAGGTCTACGTAGACGACATGCTAGTCAAAGCTCCCCAACGAGTAGATCACATCAAGAATCTTGCTGAAGCCATCAGCCTACTCTAAAAGTACCACATGAAGTTGAACCTGAGGAAGTGCACGTTTGAAGTCTCATTTGGCCGATTTTTGGGATTCTTAGTCACCTAAAGAGGCATCGAAGCACATCCAAATGAAACCAAGGTCATCCTCAACATGAACTCGCATGCCACAACGAAAGAGATACGAAGTATAATGGGCAGAGCAGCAGTTCTCAACAGATTTCTTTCGAGGTCCACCGACAAGTGCAAGCCATTCTTAAATGCCTTGATGAAAGGACAAATAGATAAGTGGGATGAAGAGTGCGAAGTAGCTTTTCAAAACTTGATGACCTACCTCACTTCACCTCTCATGCTTTCAAAACCCGCACTAGGAGAAGATTTGTTTGTCTATCTGGCGGTGTCCAACTCAGCAGTCAGCTCAGCTCCTCTTTGATACAGAGACTCACTATCCGAAAATGGAGAGGCTCATTTTGTCCCTTGTAGTTTTGGCGAAAAAGTTAAGACTCTACTACCAAGCTCACCGAATCATCATCATGAGAGATTTTCCGTTGAGATCGTAGTTGAATTTGGAACATGACCATGAAAGAGTCTGACGACTATGAACCATAAAGATGCGGCGGAGGAAGTAATATGGGTAAACATGTTTGGATGTAGATATGAGTTTTTATTTATTTTATTTATATTATGTTTATGTTCAACTAAAAAAAAAATTGAGTAAACGGTGTTAAGGGTCTGGTTATGTAAAGACGGGTGTCAAAATATTTTAAAGAATTTTATATCGTTGTTCGGTTGAATCGCAAATACCAGAAACCAGCAATTCCCGACCAAATTTGTGGACGACAAATTGCTTGCCCAAACAGTCTACGATCGGTGTGGATTGGTCAATGAAACTGACTAATGACGATTGCAGATGTGGTATTCGAATACCAAGACGAATTTGTTGGAATGACTATGGACTAGTTTGGTAGTTTTGTATTGCTCTGCTATGAGCAGCAGTGTCGATCCTGAATTTTTCAGGGCCCAGGGCAAAAGTAAAAATTGGGCCCCTATATATATTTATGTTATAAAATGAACGGAATATGTGCTAAAATATTGAGCTGCACGTAAAGTAGATGAGGCACAGCATTTAACGAGGTTCGGCTATGCCTACGTCCTCGGAGAGCAGTAGCAGTAACTTTTTCACTATACACTCACCTTCTTTCTTCCTTCTTCTCTTCCTCTTCACTAACCCTCTTCTCTTCTCTGATGGAGGTATCTATTTATAGGCCAAAGACATTATTTGTTCACTTCACAAGCATTTGGCTTCACTTTGAATAATTAAGGTGAACAAGCATCATTAATATTCTTCAATCAATTGGGTAGTGGGGCTTGCCATTTTGGGATCCACATTGTTGACTTTACAACACTCCCCCTTGGAGACCACAAATGATATGTCGGTTGCATCATTAAAGACTTGCTTGGAGAAAACCTAGTGAGGTAGAAAACTGATGGAAGGAAGAAAGAAGAGTACAACAATCTGTATAGCATACTTCTGGATGCTCCCCCTGATTAATATCTCCCCCGGATGTCTTCATGACTATCTTTTGGAGTGAGAATCTTTCGGAGTGAGTGGAGGATGTAGCCATTAACAATTCTCGTAGTTGAGTAAGTAAATATATTTCCAGTGAGCTATCTCTATGTAAATCATAGAAATTTTCAGAGTCCGCGTTTCCAACAAAACTTGGGCTATTTGTAAGTTCACTTGAAAAGAATATGCCCGTACATGGTGTTATGCGGAGATAGCATCAAATATACCTCACATCATCCCAAAATGATGGTGATGGAGTTGAGCTCTATCTGGAAAATATGATGTCCGGTCCAATATACTTCCGGAAAATCCTTAAAGTGTCCAACGGATAATCCTCATAAAAATGCTTCAATACTTTCTTAGTATAAGCAAGAATCTCGTTGGCATAATGCTCGATCCTTAAGTCGAGACAAATATTTCTTGAACTCTTCAGAAGTTTTAATATGTTGCAAACATATTATAATCAATATACTCACTGAGGCAATTTATGTACATTAGTATTGAGTACAGATTTTGTGCTTCAGGCACATGTCCTTCAGGGACTTGCTTCATGCAATTTCAATCCTTTCAAGGATTTTGTTTAAAGGGATTAAACTTTATGACACATTATATAGCTTTAACCCAGCTATTTATACATCTTTAGGGAATCACTTTTGGTGATATGCTCCGTGCATTTAATAACCCTTAAAGATAACATGTTGGTCTCCGTAAATGTGCAATAAAGGGGCACAATTGAATCTATAAATATGGAGAAAACCCAACATTCCTTGTTTATGCCAAAAACATTGTGTCATACAAAGTAGGTATATTCCCTTTTATTCCGAACACCCAAGTATAACTTTCAATATTAACATCTTTTGGGGTTCGTACTGTGGGTTTGTTCTTTCACGTTCATTCTCATCTATAATGGAATTGCCTCATTCCATTTTGGCCAATGATATTGTCGACATTTAATAATTGAACGTGGTTCCAATCAACACAACCCATTGATGATTTGAGTAGCTACTCCAAAATCAAAATTTGTCATTCATCAATTCATGATCCCACCATTCTCATGTGCATGCGCATGCATCAATTATAAGCATTTCTTTGCTTTTGGGTACCCAAGCCACTGCAGGGGGCTTTTATTATGTGAGAATGTGGATTATAACCTCCAATGGAGCGTTATTTTATAGTAGGGGGTGGATAATCTCCATTTAGGGAGTTGGAACATTTAGAACCCATATATCTGTCATGCTGCAGGCATGCCACAGATTAATACATACATGTCAATTAATTTATGGGACTTTAACCCATACAATTTGCTACGCATTAGGCGTGCACAATATCAATATTGACATGTCAAAGGATTGTCCTTTCGGGACTTCAATCCACATCATTTGCTACGCAACAGGCGTGCATCATATTGATCACTGCTATACCCATATTTTGTTCTTATGGGACTTTAATTTGTGCAGTGTATTATCAATGTATCCAACTTGCAATCTGTAAAATTTGCGTTAATAATTCATGGATACATACAAGCCATTCTTTTGGAACGGACTTATCTCCCCATTTGGTTACCTTTCAAGATAAAATATCAAATAAGTATATAAGCATAAAATAACACAAGTATTGCTTACATCCTTAGGTGGGAGAAACTTTTCTCAAGTATCATTCAAACTCGTATCGGCCCAGTAAATATAATGTAGTGCTTGATGATCTAGTTATATCCTGCAAGAGCAAAAATCACAATTCTTCTCTCTGTCAAAAAACAAATAACCCTCAGAGTTAGGATCACCGCATGGATTCTTTCTTCGGATGTTCATTCTAAAGAAATAAAATCCTTTATGAACAGAGAGTTATAAAAAGAAAGAAAAAATACAAAAATTGTGATATTGATTGCAAGGTAAGGTAAGCAATCAAGGAAGGAAGTTGGTGGGAGCAAACAACAAGCTCTCATTTCTCCTAGTCTAGAAGGACCTCAGGAGATTAGAGCATAAGGTCGCCTTCACAGTTCCCTGATGTAGCGGAAACGTGATCAGGGATAGTCTCGCTTCCTGAATGGATGATCATAGATAGTCTTGCTTCTCGGGCATATTGAGTGCTCACTGATAAGAAAAACAAGTAGATATCGCATCACTAGGTATGGAGAAAATTGGATGTCTTCTGCAAAGAAAATTTCGTTAGTAACACATTTATACACAAATAAGAGGAATAGGTAGAACCGGTGAATTTCAAATTAACCATAGGAAAATTGCGAGATTCTCGGGATACTTTTGAAAAAGTAGCTCTGTGAAATCCGTAAAGCAAGATCGGCTTTGACGAAAATAATACTTGAAAATGCCGAAAGTGCCGACATGCATTATTAGAGGCCACGTGAAGTTTTGGACTCTGGGAAAGAAAAAGATAATATGGGGATTCGAGAAGATATTGGGATCCTGGAAATGTTGCCACATTTTCGTCTATAGATATTGCCTTTACAAAACTTGATTGGAGCAACTGCGTTTCAACTCAACTTCCTTCATTTTCTGAAACTTTAGTTTTTCTAAGACTTTCTTCGAAACCTTCTTAAAATGGCTTCCTCTTCTTCCTGCCCAAATTATTTCAATTTAAATGATGCTCCCACAACAACCAGTGATGCCAAAGTTTGGCGTCCATCCTTTGTATCCCAAAATCGTCATCTCACAGTTAATGATTCTATGATGATGAATGATGCTACTGCTGTCATAGTAGCTAGGAATTTCATTACTCCAATGGATGAAATATTGTTAACAGGGAGGTCTGAGGAAGAGGCTATTGATGACTCAATGGCTTCTAGCATTCAGAGTGCTGCTTCTGTTTCTAACATGGCTGATCGTTTGCGTGCTAGAGCAAACGAGATTCAGAAGCTAACAACTGAAAATTCGTCTCTTCAAAGAATGCTTCATGAGTCTCAACAGGAGGTTGAGAAACTTAAAGGGGAGAATAATGCTTCATGAGTCTCAACAGGAGGTTGAGAAACTTAAAGGGGAGAATAATGCCTTGTTGAAACTGGTGAGTTCGTACTCCGTTGATACACTGAGAAGGCTAGACATGCTGCAGGTCTCCAATGAAAGAATTTTGGGAGACCACGAGAGGCTCATGGCTAAGCTTAAGAGGCGTCGTCCTCTTTCTTCAGAGGCTTCCAGAACATAATGTAATTTTATAGATTTTACAGGGCCTGCACCTTCATTGCAGGTGGAAAAAAATCTATATGTTGTATGCTCCTTTCCTGTTATAATAATTGCGCACATTCTTAAACTTACACCTGTGGTTTTTACGTCTTTTCAAAATGACGGTTTGGAACCTTGTGCCTTATAGGTTCAAATAACCACATCAACTCTCCCAAATTTCATATTTCAACGCATGTGAGCCCGTAACTTCTGGCCCGGGCTAAACACAAACTCAGAATTTATTCGCCCTTTTCAAATGGACATGAAATATGAATTGAGTAAAAGCCACGATAATATCGCAATATAGTAGTGAAGAGCATTAACTAATATATGCCCACAACTTCAAGTTCGGGATCTCTCATATATTTGGATCCATGGGCTTCCGGCCCAGATATAACAAAATATGTGGGGAGCCTCAATTCATCATTTGAGGTTTATACTGATATTATCCATTTCACGGTGTATTCTTAACAACCGGAATTCACAAAATATATTTCTTCCTTGAGGTGTCGATTATAACATAATCAAACTTTATTAAATTCATCATTTTCTTATGCCAAAGAAATATGTGGTGTACCACAATTTGCAATAATACCTCAAGGGTTGTCCATTTAACTGTTGGAACTTTAGGTTCTCAACACTGTTAGATTTTGAACTTCATGCCAAAATCACATATTCTCATGGTATGGACATTCAATCCCCTTAGATTTTGAACTTCGGGCCAAAATCACATATTCTCATGGTATGGACATTTTTACAATTTTTGTACATATTTCTGGACTTCAAGCCCTTACATAATTGTCCATATTTTGAGGAACTTCTGGCATCTCATTTAATTGCTCATCCATGAGTTTAAGGAACTGCAGGTTCCCTTTTGTATATAGTGACGGTTTACCCAAAATGGTTAATATTTATGTATCCGTCACTATTCATATATCCGGTACTATTCATCAAGTCATGAATACGTATCTATTCATGTGTACAGTACATTTGCCAGTACAGTTATTATCCATATGTACTGCACTATTAACCAATACGATACTGTTACATCATTAAGGAACCTCAGGTCCTTATTTACATGTCAAGGATCAAGGACCCTCAAGTCCAATCACATGTTTACAAATATAGTACCGGAGAGACTGCCAGCTCTCATATCAATATCATCATCAAGGATCTTCAAGCCCTGATGTAATTGTATGATGAGGATCAAGGAACTTCTGGTCCTGATCTGTATACTGAAAAACTCATCATACCACACAATTAATCCATAAAATAAATTGCTTGTAAATAAATTACTGGTAAATAAATTACTGGTATGGACGATAAACCCGCACCATACTTTAAATAAATGTAAATGTGCGGTAAAATAAATTCATAAAGTATGAGGGTTAATTCCACATCATACTTTAAATAAAAGTAAATGTGCGGTAAAGTAAATTCATAAAGTATGAGGGTTAATTCCACATCATACTTTAAGTAAAAGTAAATGTGCGATAAAGTAAACGTGCTTGTATGGGCACTAATTCTGCTCCATACATTTAAATAAAAGTAAAGGTATGGACGATAAACTCGCGTCACCCTTTTAAATAGATACTATTATATGCGTAATGAACCTACACCATACAATGGATAAAACCGCCACTATATATATATATTCATAAAGTATATCAGTATTATAAATAAATATATATATATATATATATATACACACACTTTATATAACGTGTTATATTATATTACCACCTTTCAATATTAATATTATAATATATATATATATATAAGATAACCATATATAAAAGTAAACAATAATCGAATGATAAGGATGTGTTCTGTGTATATGCATGCTCCCAATTGCATATGTTCTTTTCTTTTTGCCATTATAATATATTAAACCAAAAACAGCTTTCCAACATATCTTATCATATTAAATTGGTTTTGTGCATGTTTGAATTCAAGCCTCTGCTTTTCCAATGTCACCAGTACACCTGCATTAACCTTACTATGTATTAAATATTGTAAAGAAATAATAAAATAATGGAAAAGTTTAGAGACAAGGAGCTTATCCTTCCAGTTGGTTTGCTCGTATATCTCTCTAGCAGACCACAGCTCCTTCACTACTTTTCTTCCTTACATCAACATAATGGTTAGTAGTATAAATAATAGTGTAGCACAAAAATTATACCTGAGAGCTTCTCGTGCTGATAACGTGTTATAAAATGAACGGAATATGTGCTAAAATATTGAGCTGCACGTAAAGTAGATGAGACACAACATTTAACGAGGTTCGGCTATGCCTACGTCCTCGGAGAGCAGCAGCAGTAACTTTTCCACTATATAAAATAATAGGGCTACAACTTTAGTGTTTACAATATGTGTGGCTCACTGAATTTTCTCTCTTGGAGAATTTCTCTCTGCTCTCTTTCCTCTCCACTCACTCACCTTCTTTCTTCCTTCTCTTCCTCTTCTCTAAGCACCCTCTTCTACTGATGGAGGTATCTATTTATAGGCCAAAGACATTGGCTGTTCACTTCACAAGCATTTGGCTTCACTCGAATAATTGACAGACAAGCATCATTAATATTCTTCAATCAATTGGGTAGTGGGGCTTGCCATTTTGGGATCCACATTGTTGACTTTACAACAATTTAAACTTAGTGGTGAACTCAATCTTATTTTTCAACCAAGATCTAACCTGTCCAAATTAACAAAAAAATTAATCTGAATAAAAGCCCACACTTTGGATTTTGGAATCTCCCCAATCTACCAACAGAAATATTTTAACCTGTAACTAAAAGAAGAGGATTCACAAGGACCAGCTTAGATGGAGGCTTAGGAGATGATTCAAAACTCTGTAGAAGAAGAGAAAGAAGAAAAGAAGAAGATGAAGAAGTAAAAGCGATCTGGAGGAGTGGAATAAGAACAGGTGCACAAAAGCATTCTTCTTCTTGAGAAGCGGAATAGACCAGATGACAGGACCCGATCCTAATTCCACTTTGGAATTCGAGTCGGACCCTGTGCGTGTTCGACACCTGGCGTATGTCGGACAGAAAAGACCTTTTTACCCTTCCTGTTACAACTACGTTTAAAACTTCCCTTAGACTCCCGCCGAAAATTCGGCAGAGTCTCCCCTGTAATTTGTCCAAACCAAAAATTTTCACCTGTTAAACAAACAATTATATTCGCACCAACTGCCAGAATAAATCAACCACACGTTCCACACTTACGATTCTCAACTCTACTCAGATATCAGAGCAGTTACTAATAATTTACAAGAATTTAAGTATTTTACAACAAAATCCTACGTTTGGTGAGTGGCGTAGGAGCTAGAAGAAGGCCCGGTGGTGGATTCCTGTGCACGTCTACAGCGTGGGGGCGTAAAACAATTTGAAAGTGTGAGTGGATAAAAATAATGTTCTTGAAACAATTTATAAACATCATAACCCCCGTTAAAAAATAATAGCCATAAAAAGCTGGATATATAAATTGCACTTGAATTATGCTAAATTCAAATCATTCACATATATATAGATAAATATAAAACACGTTCAATATCGAGAAAACTTGTATACAATCACAGAAATCAATAGTTGCATAAAAGCACTGAAATTCCTTTAAAACTACCACCTAGGTGTACCCCTGTAAATCCGTCAATTCCCCTGGCAGGTCTCGGCGACACACAGTCTATCCGAGCCGCAAACTAGCAGGATTCAGGGGACTATAGTCAGCCTGATCCGCTGGCAGGTCTCGATGACACAAAGTCGACTCGAGCCGCTCTGGCAGGATTCAAGGGACCGTAGTCAGCCTGATCCGCAATCCTGGCAGGTCTCGGTGACACAGAGTCAACTCGAACCGCAAATCCTGGCAAGTCTTGGGACACCAAGTCAGCCAAGCCGCAAATCCTGGCACTCACGGTCCGAGCGTCCCCGAAACTCGTGAGGCAATGTCAAGTGCACTGACAAAACTGAAAATAGACTGGATGTTCGTAGACATCGGTCCATCTGAGGGTAATCACCATAACTAGGTACATGGTGGTTTAAAAATATAATATCTTAGAAAAGTCCGCTAAATAACTGCATTTCAGTAAATCTGAAATTAAATTGCTATTTCCTCTAGTAAAATTCTTAAACTCTGCTTTTTATATCACTTTGGTATACTCAGCTAAGCAATGTATAAATACGATATTTAGTTTCAGAGACATGCTAGAAAATCACAATGAATAATACTTGTTCAAGATCAAATAATGCAATTTTATTTATAAAACTCATGTAGAAAAGAGAAGTCCACTCACTGCTGGTCCGAGCTAGCTGGACCTCTTGAAGGTCCCTCCTGTGGGTCGGTCGGGCCTCTGGTGCCTGATTAACCATAAATATTAAATTAATAAAACTGCTCAATAAAAATATTAAATTAAAAACCCTGACCCTTGGCTCCTAGAAATGCGTGCACTCATTTTAAAGTCAACCCTATGCCCACTTTAGCATTTCAGACAGTTAGAACGGCCTTAAAAGACCTAAAGCTTTACTAAGCGATAAACTGCCAGACCGGTCGATCCGGAACCCCGTGGGATCCACTATCTCCGATGGCCGATCTGGGATTCTCTAGAGGTTCCTCACAGAGCATTACCCATATCCTGCGAGTTTGGCTTGAAATTGGACGGTCAGATGGGCCACAATTGCGTTATCGCTTAAAATCCAAACCCTAGCCCCAGGGTTCGCGATTTCGGAGTATCCGGGACTCCGATTCACGATCCGTTGAATCCTACACGATCCTAAATTCATGTAGAACGACATATCCGAAATTGAGTGCGATCCAACGGCTCGACACTACACCCGGGAATCGCACAATATGAAAAATTCGTTCGGGGCTCAAACGGACTCCAAATCGAGATCCGCGAAATAATACGCGCTCGTGACGACACGATGATCGCAAAAATACACAGAGTTACTACACTACCCTCACCCACGCGCCGCCACATGCGCTGGCAGTTTGGGTGTCCAAAGCGATAACGGCTTGCCGGAAAAACTCAAAACCAAGGCTCCAAACTCCTATCCTAGGTAAAACACCCCATTTGGAGCCACTTTTGTTCTTGGACATACCCCAAAAAGTAGCCGAAAACGGCCGATCACGGAAGCCAAAGTTTGGCCAATTTTCAATTCGAAAATCGAGTGATCTACAGCTAAAATCGATGAAAACCTATCCAACCATCAGCTAGAGCATGAAAAATATGTGAGAATCCATACCTTACTCGAAAGATTTGGTTGAGAATTGAGGGAGAACGAAGGGTTTGAAAATCAGGTGAAAACCGGTCGGAAATCTCGGTTTTTCAGCCAGTTCCAGTCGGCCCAAGGGCGGAGACGGGTCGGGAAAGGACGGCGAGGCCGAGGCGGTTCTGATGGTACCAACACTGACGATCGGGACGGCCTGTGGTGGTGGTTGTGTTGATCGGAAGGGAAGGGGGGGCGCGGGTCGCGCGACGAGAGGAGAGAGAACTGAGAAGAGAGAGAGAGAGGAAAAGGGATAAAAATCTGACTTTGTCCAAATTATCGTTTTGCCCTTCACGGTATTTTAACCGTATTTTCTTCGTTACAACTCCGATTCGAGTCCACTCCGTGTCTACGGACTCGTTTTGTCGTGTTCTACACAACGGCGTAGGTGGAATCGCCAAATTCCTTCTCCGTCAAAAAGTCAACTTTTCTCCATTAAATAATGTGAGGGCAAAATCGTCTTTCTTCTAGAATAAATTAATACTAATTTTAGGATATTTTGTTTTGGGTTATTACAATCTACCCCCCTTAAAGAAAATTTCGTCCTCGAAATTTACGTACCTGTTACTCGAAGAGGTACGGGTACTGTTCCCGCATCTGGTCCTCAGGTTCCCATGTGGCCTCTTCCACAGTATGACTCCTCCATAGGACCTCCACGAGTGGAATCTCCCTCGAACGCAAAACTTGCATCTTCCGATCTAAAATCTGAACTGGTTGCTCGACATAAGTCAAATCTTCTTGTAGCTCTATCGGTTGTTCCTCCAGCACATGAGAAGGATCCGAAATGTACTTCCGGAGCATCGAGACATGAAACACGTCGTGCAACCGAGACAGATCTGGAGGCAAGGCAAATCTGTAAGCTACTGGGCCTACCCGCTCCATAATCTCGTATGGTTCAATATAGTGATGACTTAGTTTTCCTCGCCTTCCAAACCTTACCACGTCCTTTCAAGGCGATAGCTTCAGGAATACCCAGTCACCAACCTCAAACTGAAGGTCTTTCCTTCTATTATCTGCATAGCTCTTTTGTCTGTCCTGGGCCGTCTTGAGTCGTTCTCGAATTATTTTCACCTGTTCTTTTGTCCGTTCGACATCATCGGCCACTTCCAGTCGGTGCTCGCCCACTTCATCCCAATAAAATGGAGTTGTACACTGTTTCCCATACAATGCATCAAATGGGGACATTCTGATACTCGCCTGGTAGCTATTATTATAAGCAAACTCCATAAGTGGCAATTTCTCATCCCAGTCCTCCCGAGACTGCAGTGCACAAGCTCTCAACATATCTTCCAAAGTCTGAATCGTCCTCTCAGACTGTCCGTCTGTCTGAGGATGAAAGACAATGCTGAACTGTAACTGGGTTCCAAAAGCTTCATGCAACTTCATCCAAAATCGGGAGGTAAACCGTGGATCTCTATCAGAAGTAATAGGGACTGGTACCCCATGAAGTCTCACTATTTCATCGATGAAGAGCTTAGCCAACTTATTTAACGTGTAGTTTGCTCTCACCGGTAAGAAATGAGCAGACTTCGTCAGTCAATCCACAATCACCCAAACTCCATCGTGCTTATTCCGTGTTCGAGGAAGCTTGAACACGAAATCCATATTCAGATGCTCCCACTTCCACTCAGGAATTGGAAGTGGTTGTAACAGCCCAGAAGGTTTCTGTCGTTCTGCTTTCACCTGCTGACAAATCAAGCACTTTCTGACATATTCTGCTATCTCCTTCTTCATGAAAGGCCACCAGTAGTGCTCCCTTAAAGTATGGTACATTTTAGTGCTTCCAGGGTGCATTGCAAAGGCTGAGCTATGGGCCTCTTCGAGAATTTCCTTCTTTAGAGCTTCATCATTAGGAACATACAACCTGGTACCCACCATCAGAGCTCCATCGTTCCTCACTGAACAATCCGTTCTATCACCACTCTCCACTTCTGCTCGTAGTGTGCAAATCAAAGGATCCTCTACTTGAGCTGCTATTATTCGTTCCACCAACACTGGTCTCACCGGATGAGTAGCTAACAATGCTCCCTGCTCATCCACACCCAGCTCAACTCTGAGCTTCCTCAGGTCGATCATCAATGGTACATATCTCCCTCGGAAATAAGCTATTGAGCCAGAAGATTTCCTGCTGAGTGCATCAGCTACCACATTAGCTCTCCCCGGATGGTGCTCAATGGTACAATCATAATCCTTGATCAACTCTAGTCATCTTCTCTGCCTTAGATTCAGCTCCTTCTGAATGAATAAATACTTCAAGCTCTTGTGATCTATAAAAATCTGACATGTGGCCCCGTACAGGTAGTGCCTCCAAATCTTCAAAGCAAATACCACTGCTGCTAACTCCAAATCATGAACAGGGTAATTCATCTCATGCTTCTTTAGCTGTCTGGAAGCATAAGCAATCACCCGACCATGCTGCATCAGTACAAATCCAAGTCCCTGTTGGGAGGCATCACTGTAGATAACAAAGTTGCCACTATCATCTAGAAGCATTAACACTGGAGCAGTGGTTAACCTGGTTTTGAGTTCATTGAAGCTCTTTTCACACTCATTTGACCATTCAAACTTAACTCCTTTTCTTGTCAAACGAGTGAGAGGCGCCACTATAGTAGAAAAGCCTTCCACAAAGCGACGATAATAACCAGCTAATCCAAGAAAACTCCGTACCTCAGTAACGTTGGTTGGTTGTGGCCAATTCACTACTGCCTCGATCTTCTAGGGATCAACATAGACACCTTCTGCAGAGATAACATGCCCCAAGAAATTAACTCTATCCAGCCAGAATTGGCACTTACTGAATTTAGCAAACAATTTCTTCCTTCTCAGAGTCTTCAGCACCAGTTCCAAATGCTTCGTGTGCGCCTTCTGACTTTTGGAATACACCAGAATATCATCTATGAATACGATCACGAAGCGATCCAACTAACGTCGGAACACTCTGTTCATCAGATCCATAAACGCAGCTGGTGCATTTGTCAATCAAAATGGCATCACCAAGAACTCATAGTGTCCATACCTCGTTCGGAAAGCTGTCTTAGGCACATCTTCTTCTTTAATCCGTAACTGATGGTACCCAGATCTCAAATCAATCTTGGAAAATACTTTAGCACCCCTCAACTGGTCAAATAAATCATCAATACGGGGCAACGGATACTTGTTCCACACCGTGACTTTATTCAACTGTCTGTAATCAATACATAGCCTCATGGTACCATCCTTCTTCTTCACAAACAGCACTGGAGCACCCTATGGGGAAAAGCTAGGTCGGATGAAGCCCTTATCTACTAACTCATGTAGCTGCACTTTCAATTCCTTTAATTCTGCTGGTGCCATCCTGTAGGGTGCTTGTGATATAGGGCTTGTTCCTGGAATGAGCTCAATAGTGAACTCGATCCCCCGGTGAGGAGGTAACCCAGGAAGATCATCAGGAAACACGTCTGGAAAATTCCTAACTACTGGAATATCCTCCAACTTCAACTCCTGATTCCTGGTATCAATTACGTAGGCTAGATATCCTGAGCACCCTTTTCTGAGCAATCTCTTTGCCGTCATCGCTGAAATGAGGCAAGATGGGAGCACTCTACGCTCACCATAAAATGTCACTTCAGGTCGACCAGGACTACGAAATACAACTTCTTTCCTGAAGCAATCCACGGAGGCATGATGTTCGGCTAGCCAATCCATGCCCAAAATAACATCCAAGCCCACCATTTCCAATGGAATCAAATCTGCTTCCAGACATACCTCGCCTACTAACACTGCACTATCGCGATACACAGTACCTACATGAAAAATCTCTCATGTAGGTACAGAGATCGCTAATTCATCCCGTAGGACTGAAAGTCCGACATCAGCGTTGTGGGCAAAACTAGGTGTAACAAATGAGTGTGCAGCCCCAGGGTCAATCAAAACTCTAGCAGGAGTTCCAAAGACTGATAAAATACTTGTAACCACATCCGGTGATGTCTGTGCCTGTTGCTGGGACATATGGTACACTTTGCCCGTGGCTCTGGCACGTCCACCTCGTCCTTGCTGCTGACTGCCACCTCTGCTGGCAACACTGGTCTGGGTCCCACCACTGGACGAGGCTGCTCTAAACTGCGATCTGCCCTGTGTGCCTACCTCTCCACCCTGAAGCAATACCGGGCACTCTCGCAAGAAATGTCCAGGCTGACCACAATGAAAACATCCTGTGGTACCCTGTCGGCAAGTCCCGGTATGATATCTGCCACACACAGTACACTGCGGACTCCTCATCTTGCCAGCTGCTGAAGGTGGCGGTCTCCCAGAACCTCTAACTGTACTGCCCACAGAACGGCTCCCAGAACTGCCGCTCTGATTGAAGCCTCCACTCGAACTAACTCCAGGTCGAAAACCTCCATAACTGCGGCCACTGGACGACCCAGAACTGTAGCTACCCCTCTTGGCTGACCCCTGACTGGGACCACCCATATCAAACTGTCTCCTCCGAGGTTCACCTCGTGCTTTGACCATCATCTGGCTACTCTCTATCAGCGAAGCTGACATTACCAAATCCCCAAAATTAGTCAGCCGCTGACTGATCACAATATCTCGAATGGAGGCCTTCAATCCTCTAGTGAACAGCTGGCACTTCTTACTTTCATCTTCTACTAGTGGAATGCAGTATTTGGACAATTCATTGAACTTTTTCTCGTACTCCAACACTGTCATCGTCCCCTGTTCCAATTGCAGGAATTCCTCCATTTTCAGGTTCTGATAAGCCTGCGGGTAATACTGGCTGTCAAAAGCAGCTCGAAAGACTGGCCAAGTAATGGCTGATGGATCCCGATATCGCCTTCTAACTGACTCCCACCAGTGTCTGGCATTTCTGATCAAAAAGAACGTGGCCAAAACTACCTTGCGATCCTGTGGAACAGCCATCACTTCCATGATCCGCTCCATCCTCTCTATCCACTCTTCGGCCACTGCTGGGTCAACATCACCGTCAAAATCTGTGGCCCCAATTCTCTTTGCTTGATCAGCATATCCCAAGGACGGGTCTCTGGACTGCCCAGTCTGGGATAGGGCCTGAGTCAACAACTCTAAAGTCTGCTGGAAATTGGGATCTCCCATCATAGTGGGCATAAGAGGTGCGGGCCCTGATGGGCCTCCGACAAACGACTGCTCAACCGGTTCCTGTACCGGTTCTGGAATAGGAAAGTCCTCTGGTTCGGGAGGGGAATTATGTCACCTCACTCGGGACGACTGTCTAGTCCCCTTACGGAAGCCACCACGTTTAGAGCCCATAATCAACTGTCGCAGAAAACAAGTGTTCAGTAACACTAGAAAACACGATTGTAGGGTCTACAGGAAGTGAAACCTAATGCTCTGATACCAAGTTGACAGGACCCGATCCTAATTCCACTTTGGAATTCGAGTCGGACCCTGTGCGTGTTCGACCCCTGGCGTATGTCGGACACAAAAGACCTTTTTACCCTTCCTATTACAACTACGTTTAAAACTTCCCTTAGACTCCTGCCGAAAATTCGGCAGAGTCTCCCCTGTAATTTGTCCAAACCAAAAATTTTCACCTGTTAAACAAACAATTATATTCACACCAACTGCCAGAATAAATCAACCACACGTTCCACACTTACGATTCTCAACTCTACTCAGATATCAGAGCAGTTACTAATAATTTACAAGAATTTAAGTATTTTACAACAAAATCCTACGTTTGGTGAGTGGCGCAGGAGCTAGAAGAAGGCCCGGTGGTGGATTCCTGCGCATGTCTACAGCGTGGGGGCGTAAAACAATTTGAAAGTGTGAGTGGACAAAAATAATGTTCTTGAAACAATTTATAAACATCATAACCGCCGTTAAAAAATAATAGCCATAAAAAGCTGGATATATAAATTGCACTTGAATTATGCTAAATTCAAATCATTCACATATATATAGATAAATATAAAACACGTTCAATATCGAGAAAACTTGTATACAATCACAGAAATCAATAGTTGCATAAAAGCAATGAAATTCCTTTAAAACTACCACCTAGGTGTACCCCTGTAAATCCGTCAATTCCCCTGGCAGGTCTCGGCGACACACAGTCTATCCGAGCCGCAAACTGGCAGGATTCAGGGGACTATAGTCAACCTGATCCGCTGGCAGGTCTCGATGACACAAAGTCGACTCAAGCCGCTCTGGCAGGATTTAAGGGACCGTAGTCAGCCTGATCTGCAATCCTGGCAGGTCTCGGTGACATAGAGTCAACTCGAGCCGCAAATCCCGGCAGGTCTCGGGACACCAAGTCAGCCGAGCCGCAAATCCTGGCACTCACGGTCCGAGCGTCTCCGAAACTCGTGAGGCAATGTCAAGTGCACTGACAAAACTGAAAATAGACTGGATGTCCGTAGACATCGGTCCATCTGAGGGTAATCACCATAACTGGGTACATGGTGGTTTAAAAATATAATATCTTAGAAAAGTCAGCTAAATAACTGCATTTCAGTAAATCTAAAATTAAATTGCTATTTCCTCTGGTAAAATTCTTAAACTCTGCTTTTTATATCACTTTGGTATACTCAGCTAAGCAATGTATAAATACGACATTTAATTTCAGAGACATGCTAGAAAATCACAATGAATAATACTTGTTCAAGATCAAATAATGCAATTTTATTTATAAAACTCATGTAGAAAAGAAAAGTTCACTCACTGCTGGTCCGAGCTAGCTGGACCTCTTGAAGGTCCCTCCTGTGGGTCGGTCGGGCCTCTGGTGCCTGATTAACCATGAATATTAAATTAATAAAACTGCTCAATAAAAATATTAAATTAAAAACCCTGACCCCTGGCTCCTAGAAATGCGTGCACTCAATTTAAAGTCAACCCTATGCCCACTTTAGCATTTCAGACAGTTAGAACGGCCTTAAAAGACCTAAAGCTTTACTAAGCGATAAACTGCCAGACCGGTCGATCCGGAACCCCGTGGGGTTCACGATCTCCGATGGCCGATCTGGGATTCTCTAGGGGTTCCTCACAGAGAATTACCCATATCTTGCGAGTTTGGCCTGAATTGGACGGTCAGATGGGCCACAATCGCGTTATCGCTTAAAATCCAAACCCTAGCCCCAGGGTTCGCGATTCCGGAGTATCCGGGACTCCGATTCGCGATCCGTTGAATCCTACACGATTCTAAAATCATGTAGAACAACATATCTGAAATTGAGTGCGATCCAACGGCTTGACGACACTACACCCGGGAATCACATAATATGGAAAATTCGTTCGGGGCTCAAACGGACTCCAAATCGAGGTTCCCGAAATCTTACGTGCTTGTGACGACACGAGGATCGCAAAAATACATAGAGTTACTACACTACCTTCACCCATGCGCCGCCACACGCGCCGGCAGTTTGGGTGTTCAAAGCGATAACGGCTTGCCTGAAAAACTCAAAACCAAGGCTCCAAACTCCTATCCTAGGTAAAACACCCCATTTGGAGCCACTTTTGTTCTTGGACATACCCCAAAAAGTGGCCGAAAACTGCCGATCACGGAGGCCGAAGTTCGACCGATTTTCAATTCGAAAATCGAGTGATCTACATCTAAAATCGATGAAAACCTATCCAACCATCGGCTAGAGCATGAAAAATAGGTGAGAATCCATACCTTACTCGAAAGATTTAGTTGAGAATTGAGGGAGAACGAAGGGTCTGAAAATCGGGTGAAAACCGGTCGGAAATCTCTGTTTTCCGGCCAGTTCCGGTCGGCCCAAGGGCGGAGACGGGTTGGGAAAGGACGGCGGGGCCGAGGCGGTTCCGATGGTACCAACGCCGACGATCGGGACGCCCTGTGGTGGTGGCTGTGTTGATCGGAAGGGAAGGGGGGCGCGGGTCGCGCGACGGGAGGAGAGAGAGAGAGGAGAGAGAGAGAGAGAGAGAGAGAGAGAGAGAGAGAGAGAGAGAGAGAGAGAGAGGAAAAGGGATAAAAATCTGACTTTTTCCAAATTACCGTTTTGCCCTTCACGGTATTTTGACCGTATTTTTCATTTCATTACAACTCGACCGAGTCCATTCCGATTGGTCTTTAAATTTTTCAAAATATTAAATAAGTTAATATTTATAATAATATAATAAACACTTACTATAAAAATAAAAATAAATTTGGGCCCTCTTGAATAATGGGCCCAAGGTGGTCGCACTGACTGTCCCTGGTCAAGGCAGTCAAAATGTAATAAGTGTTTGATAAATTTTTATCACAATATAAACAAAAAGAAAATCAACTTAACATATACTTGCCTTTCTAACCAAATGTGATTTGAATAAACATGGTCCAAATAGCATATTCACATGACGGAAAAATAACATTTTGACCAACCCGGGTCACTGGTGAATTGCGGGGTCAACTAGAGCCTGCTCATTGCTCGTACTCAAAACTCAAAGGCGCAAGATTGGCCGAGTCGTTAATTTAAAGGCATAACCAGGGTAAAACCGTCATTCTAAAAAACCCTAATCATCCCTCCCCTGCGGTCTCATTTATATCTCCTTCATTTCCTATTTACCGATCGAAAACACTCCTTCGCTCACTCTCCTCCTCACTGTGCCTCTGTTCCTCTGCGATCCTCTCAGGTTCGGGTTTTCTTCCAACTCTGATCCTTCACCTCTGACTCTTCACCTTTTCGGCTTTGTTTGGGTGCCGAGAAAATCCAGTAGAAACTAGTTGTGACTTGTGCTCTGCTTAACGACCATTTTCCGTGTTTTTTTAATTGTATTTTTCTTCATTTTTGTTTAATTTTTAACTGATCTTACCTGGTTCTTGTTGTTGTTGTTAACAGCTCTAAATTCTTGTTTTATGAAATGCATGGATGTTTACTTATATTTGGTTGCTGAGAAATGAAAGTTTGAATGGATGAAAATTTGGGTTTTATAATTGTGAAAATATTTTACTATTGATTTCAGAGAAAATCACAATTCATTTCTTAGCTGGGTACGTAAGGTAATCAATTTTGTGTAGACCAATGGTCAAAAGAACAAATAAAGTTGGGAAAATTAAAGGTCATACTGGAGCAAGGAAAGTAAGGTTCTGGGTTTTTTTATTCTTCTTTTTGTTGATTGGCAGAAGAAGAAATGTTAGTTACTATCCTCATGCCCACCACGAACATTCCTCTCTTAATCTTATATGCAATGAAAATTTTGTTGGGTAGACGGAAATGAGACAATTTGCACTTCAAAATTTCACCTTGGTAATTGAAAATGATCAAATGTAATAAATAAAAATAAATTTACTCATGTATAGTTGACAAAACCGTCAGTTAATGTTGACAGTTCGTCGAACTTGTGTGAAATTTATTTCCAGGACACATTGAGGATATGGCACATTAGTTATGTATGTATTGTCAGTTTGCGAGGTATTCTGTTGGGATTATCTATATGGGCCGTGCCACTAGTTAATCTTCTGGTGCATTGTTTATATTTGTATTGTCAATTTGTAAGAATTTGCTATCTTATGGAAAAAATTCCATTTATATAAGCTTGTGAGAAGAATTCATTACCCTGTCATTTTATGTATCAGTCACAGAAAACAGACCCCTCTTCTTGGTGCATGGCTGCATTTGAAATCATGTTATTCTTTTGCAGGTCAGTGGCTTGAGTCATAATCATGGCTGATGGGTCATCCCATCCATTGGTATTTCAGAAGATACATGGGCAGTCTTCTCTCATTTCTAGGCTTTCCCCCAACTTGCACACAAGAAACCATGGTGTGACTGGTGCTTATGCCAATGGAGGTTTGCAGAGGCCCCTGCTAACATTTGAAAGCACTGCCCTTGCGCAAGTCTCTCCTTTGCCCCCCATTGTGGTACAGGCTCCAGTAGAGAAAGGTGCAGCTGGTTTTGCTGTGGATTTCCTCATGGGAGGTGTATCTGCTGCTGTTTCCAAAACCGCAGCTGCTCCAATTGAGCGTGTTAAACTACTAATACAGAATCAGGATGAGATGATCAAGGCTGGTCGGCTTTCTCAACCATACAAGGGTATAACTGACTGCTTTGCCCGGACAATTAAGGATGAGGGTGTCCTTGCTCTGTGGAGAGGAAACACTGCTAATGTTATCAGATACTTTCCTACCCAGGTCAATTTTGATTCACTAGTAAATGTTGTCTGCTTACTGCTTATAAAGAAAATATGAGAGATCACTTTAAGATATCTGCATTGTTGTGTTGGAGTGTTAGCTTTTCTATTATGCATCATGGAGCTTGTGGCTTTTAATTGCCATTATAAATTGTTAAAACTTGTGTATCAGGCCTTAAACTTTGCTTTCAAGGATTACTTCAAGAGGCTTTTCAACTTCAAGAAGGATAAAGATGGTTACTGGAAGTGGTTCGCTGGAAATCTGGCATCAGGTGGTGCTGCTGGTGCTTCATCTCTTCTTTTTGTATATTCTCTGGATTATGCAAGAACACGTTTGGCAAATGACGCCAAGGCTGCCAAAAAGGGTGGTGAGAGGCAGTTTAATGGTTTGATTGATGTTTACAAGAAAACCCTCAAGTCTGATGGTATTGCTGGGCTGTATCGAGGATTCAATATCTCTTGTGTTGGAATTATTGTGTATCGTGGGCTCTACTTCGGAATGTACGATTCTCTGAAACCTGTTGTTCTAACTGGTGGCCTGCAGGTATGTTAAATATTTTGAACTTGTACCCCCTTTGAAATTTTGTGTGTGTGTTTATTTGACTTGTTTGTGGGTCTTATACTCTGGATGTTTTCCTTTGTTCATTATAAAAGTGTGGGCTAGTAAAACGAAATTTTTTGCATTAATATGAAACACAGTCAGCTGGTTGAGTTATTTGCAATGTAGCTGCTCATGGAGTTGTTTTGACCACTGCCTGCCTTACCCAAAGTCAGTTGGTGAAGGGTCAATGTGTACTGTGCAATTAGCACAGATGCTTTGTTGGAATTTGGGTTCATTCTGTATATTTATCCCATTTTAAATATCCTTTAGCTTATTTTCCAACAGTTTTGGATTTGAATATGTGCCCCTGAAGTGTAGGCAAATGATATATTTAAATTCTGCTTTAGTCTTCCAAGAAATTTACACATTAAAGGCATGTTGATGTTCATTGCTGTTTTTCTCATTGTGATTTACAGGATAGTTTCTTTGCTAGTTTCTTGCTGGGATGGGGAATTACGATTGGTGCTGGATTAGCTTCTTACCCCATTGACACAGTCCGCAGAAGGATGATGATGACTTCAGGAGAAGCAGTTAAATACAATAGCTCTTTAGATGCATTTAAGCAAATCATCAAAAAGGAGGGTTCTAAATCACTGTTTAAGGGTGCTGGAGCAAACATATTGCGTGCTGTTGCAGGCGCTGGTGTGCTTGCTGGCTATGACAAGCTGCAAGTCGTACTTCTTGGCAAGAAGTATGGGTCTGGCGGTGGTGGTTAATAAATGCTATGTCGACGAAAATCATTAGTGGTTGTGTAAGCACTGTGTCTGAGTTGAATAATTTGGATGAATGGAAGTGCTTTTACTTTTCCAAATGTTTAGGGATCTGTTATTAGAAAAATCATAGTTACAGGAAAGAAATTTGAATTTTGGGTGCTTGCTATCTGTGCTTGAGCTCGTAGACGGGTGTAGTGTCAGGGTTTCCTTTGTTCTTTGTTGACAATAAGTAGTGGTTTCTGGTCTCACAACTATGTTTATAATTAGTGATTTCTAGTCGCATTCGAGTTTATTTGATAAAATGGTTTTATTTTTAACTTGTGCATAATGTGTATATAAATTTCACATCCTTTTTGTGGTGAATTCTGTTTCGTACTTGTCTGGTTCCATATTCCTCATAGTTTCAGCTGTCTTTGCTGCTACTTTCTTAAAGGGTTTTGTTAGACATTTAGGTCTAAGTAAGATTTGTGTAATTGATGGCATGTCTTGGTTTGCAAGATGCGTCATGCACCGACTCTTGTGGTTCAGCTCCACTTTTAAGTAAATACAGGACGTGTTGAGAATACCTCACTTTTACCCAATTTTCTGCAATTTTGATCCAAGTTATTTTGGTGGCCTTATGGGTTGATTACGGTCCGCCTCACTTAAGGACCTTAAAATGAGGTAGTCTGAGCAACTCACGTAAGTAGTGGTTTCAGGGCAGTGTATACCTTTATCTGTACTCTTGTTTTACCCAAACAAACCTTTTTCCTATTCTAACCACACAAAAATAGAAAAAGAAAAAAAAAGAGGAATACACGTTCATCTCTTCTTCCTTCCTCCCGTCTCCCCCTTCTTTCCCCAGGATTCCCCGTTCGATTAGGGATGATACATAAGATAGCTAAAATCAAAAGTCCAGCAGGAAAAAAGGGAAGAGGAGGCAGCCAAAGGCCATTATATCAGCCACGAACCATGCTCGATGGTCGCACCCATCGCACGGCTACTCCCTCCCAACCCAGGAATAATTGACAAAAACTGAAGAAGTTGAGAGGGAGATGCCTTTGAAAAGCTTGTAAGAAAAATTAATTTTTGTGATAAATCGGGGAGCATACGAGGAGAAAGATGAAAAATTCAGCATGTATGCCAATTTATTATTATTTTGCTAAAATAAAGAGTTCCTGCATTTGAGAAGATAAATCTGGATTTTTATTTTCATTTATTTATTTGTTTTTGAGTTAGAATAGTTAAAAAGTTCTCAGTAAAAACAGGAGTATAAGTGATGTGTTAAACTACTAACAATATGTGCCCTTGGATGGCTTCCATTAAGAAGTTGCTCATATGACCTCATTTTTGCGCCTTTAGGTAAGCGGGACTGTGTTTGATTAATTGCTTCAATCTTATATCAAAATTTGGATAATCAATTATGCCAATAAATAAGAACAAGTTGAAGAAAATATAGTAAAAGTGAGATTTTCTTAACGCGTCTTTTCTTAAGAAAAATGAGACAACGGGCATAGAGAATCTATATTGTAAGCAGCAGTTATATTTGTATTCAGAGTGATCTTGTTGATAGAAATGAAGTCCAATGCAAAGGAATGTAGTTAGGCCAGGTGTGATTCTTAGTAAGCTTATGGCTGCTTAGTGTTTACCCATGTCTTGTAATAGTAGAACCTCTTTACCTCTTTTTCTAGGATCAAACTGGGAGTTGTGTTAGGTAATTGTATCTTCTATAGGTGTGGGACCCACTGTTTTACGGTGGGTTTTTACAGTGTGCCTGACATGTAAAACTACCAAACATAGTGTAAAGTAACTGGAAAAGAGTTATGATGCTTGGTGTGCAGCAATATCATTCAGCTCCAACATGAGAGATGATAGCAGAAACTAGCAACCGAGAAAGGCCAAGAACGCACCTCGGCCTTAAATATACGGTGCTCTGCAGCGGGCACAGCTGTAAACCCTAAATTTCTAAATCATGTAACCCTTAGTTGTGGGTATAATACGAACTACTACACCTCCAATTTAAATCACTAGTTTAGAATACTTCAAAAGGCAGGAAAGCATGGTTTGTGCCTTTTTTTTCTTCTTTTTTTTTTAAGGTCTAAAAGTCTAAATGTACTGTCAAAGGTTGATTATAGTTTAGCCTACACTTTCCAGGCAGATGCAGGGAAGACTGTGACATATGACTTGCATATCTTGAACTACTTGATCCGGCCGCATTTCAATTGCAACCACCCTTCCTTCAGCTTCAAGAAATCCTCCCTCTCTGAGTCTTGGGGGGTTGAAGCTGTCTTTCTCCAGTTCCACTTCAAACAACTGTGAAAACTACATGGATGGAGGTAGGTCCTTAATCCTTATCAAAGAAAGCTTACACTTATGCTGCAGAAATTTATATGTACAACTTTGTCAAATGCTGTTGCCATCATACTCTTTCAAATGTGAAGCACAACAACATTCATTTGGTTCACAAACAATACAATATTGAACCTAAGAAATTCGATTTCGATATAACCATTTAAATTTTAATTAAAGGGTGAAGGGTGAGCCTGTTAGATATTCAAAGTGTATCTTTATCTTTGGGGCATTTGAAATGGTTTAACTGTCGCTGTAACATGAATATTCTTTCTGCGTAATCATTTAGTCTGAGAAAGAAACTGATCTGTTTACATCGGACTCACATGAAGAATATGATTAAAAATGAGACCAGACTATTCTATGTCTGGGTTTTACTTATTACTTGAATTGAATGGGGGGGAGAGAGAGAGAGAGAGAGAGAATCCCTTATATATATATAAGAAACAAACAGCTCTTAGCCAGTATGTCTTCAACATTCGCCTCGAACCAACTCACTGAGTATTGAGTGAAGAATGGCTTACTATTCATTTACTTCCATTGCCATCCATGCATTAATATCAATCCCCTTACTTCTGAACCTATCATGTTTGTTCCACAATCTCAACCTGGCTGCTGCTGCAAAACACGGCCGCAGCAAAGCCTATGCCTCTCATCACCATCACCACCACCGTGGCAACCACAACCATCCTGATCCTGCCTCCGCATCTGATGATTCGAACCCAAAACTCCACCGAGCTTTCCTTGCCCTCCAAGCATGGAAACGCGTAATTTACTCTGATCCGTACAACTTCACGTCCACCTGGGTGGGTCCTTCAGTTTGTAACTACAAGGGTGTGTTTTGTGCACCTTCTCTTGATGACCCCAAAATCCAAGTTGTTGCTGGCATTGACCTTAATAAAGGTGACATTGCCGGATTTGTCCCTGAGGAATTAGGCCTCTTGTCTGATCTTTCACTCATCCATCTGAATAGCAACCGCTTTTGTGGCATTCTCCCTCAAAGTATGGCCAACCTTACACTCCTTTATGAGCTTGATCTCAGTAACAACAGATTTGTTGGCCCTTTCCCCACGGTCGTCCTCTCTCTTCCTACATTAAAATATCTTGATCTTCGGTACAACGAATTTGAAGGGCCATTATCTCCACAACTTTTCCAGAAAAAACTAGATGCAATATTTGTCAATAACAACCGCTTCACCAATGTACTTCCAGCTACTTTAGGTGGAAGCTCAGCCAGTGTATTGGTGGTTGCTAACAACAACTTTGGGGGGTGCCTTCCCCCAAGCATTGTCAGTTTCGCTGATACTTTAGAGGAACTGTTGTTAATCAACACAAACTTGTCAGGGTGTTTGCCACAAGAGATTGGGTTTCTGTACAAATTGAGGGTGTTGGATGTGAGCTACAACAAGCTTGTTGGTCCTATACCTTACAGCATGGCAGGGCTATCTCATTTGGAGCAACTAAATTTGGCTCACAATAGCATGACTGGGATTGTACCAGATGGAGTTTGTTGTTTGCCAAACTTGGCAAATTTCACATTCTCTTATAACTATTTCTGCGAGGAAGAGGGGATATGCCAGAATTTGACATCCAAAGGCATCGCATTTGATGATCGGCGAAACTGTTTGCCAGAGAAGCCTTACCAGAGGTCCCAGAAAGAATGTAATGCAACACTCGAGCATCCTGTTGACTGCTTTGAACATCCTTGTGACGGTGGTTTTGGTGGCGGTGCAGCTGCTTTTGCCCCTACCATTGCCGCGGTGCCTGCAGCAACGCCTCGGTCTTCGCCTTTTAGTACAGCAGCTCCCAGCTACACATAATAATAATAATAATAATCATATAATTAAGAGTGCCAGAAATCCAAGAACCAGAATAAGAGGACAAGTTGGTTTAGTATTGTTTGATATTGTAAATTAATACTCGATTGTGTAAAGGTTGTTCAATGAAGATGTGATGTCGTAGAGAAACTTGTATGTATTATGTTCCAGCCTTGTTTTTCCTTCCTCCTTGTTGCTTGTTAGCTTTGGTGTTAGGCTTTCGAGTTATTATTGCTCTCTTTTGATTCTCTGTTTTGTTTTTGTTAGCTTTTAGCGTTCTGGTCCTCTCAGGTTCTTGCTGTTCTTGCTTTAATAAATTCCATTTACCAAAAAGAAAAAAGAAAGGAAAAATACATCTAATTAAATGTATGAGAGTTGGATGCCAAAGAAGTGGTCTATGAAATTTCATTAATATAAAGAGATTGAAATCTAAGGGAGGCTTGGACAATACCATATGGTCCTTGCATAGTATTTGAATGATTAATTCAAGCATACATCTCTTTTCTTCGGAGACAAACATACATCTTTACAAATTACATATGTGCATATCTACAGACAAAGTTTGGCACTTGAATTTACATAAAAGGTTTAAAGAACAGAAAATCAGGAGGGATGATGGGGTCACTAGCACCCAATGTGGCCCTTTGCTTAACCAGTAAACCACTAAGTTTCTTTATAAGCAGAGGGTCCGAGGACATAATCCTGGAAGGACTCCCTCAAATCCGCAGCAACTTCTTGTCATTAGCGCGGGGGCCACTGTTAAGCAGTTTTGTAAATAAATTCCTCCAGAGTTCAGCATTCCAATATCTGAACTCATTTGAACGACCAGATTACAAATCAAAATAGTCAAAATACAAACTGAAGAGTGAAGGTCTAAGAGATGGAAGATGAAAAGAATAACTGCATCTATTTGTTTGTGCACAGCTATGTTATGACCCTAAATTTCTAAGGTGACTGCGCTAATAATCAAGTGTTAAAAAAGAAAAAAGAAAAATTGATGTACCCCTCTCAGAAAAAAAATAAAATAAAAATCGATATGATAAACAAATGGCCAAATATGCAGAACTGAGAAAAGTACCTTCCAAAAGATGACTTGGGTTGATAAATGTAACCACCTTCAGGTGATAGTTTCTTTTCAATCTCCATGTAAGAATTATGCAGCATCAAATGGACAACAACACAGAGGCCACATGTGACAGCAAAATTGGATACAAAAATGTTGGCTGAATTTACAGTGCAAAATCAAACGAAGACTACCTGAAAAGTCCATGGCCTATTCTCTTGCATCTCCACACAACGAAATCCAGAAGTCCGGCACTCCATATTGTCAGGAAAGAGATGCATATCTATCCCTCTTCCCCAGTCGACAAGGCAAAGACCCTGCAAGATAATACCCATATTAGTCTTATGCAAAAAACTTCTAACCTGATCATGCCAGGGACCACTTCTGTTACGATATCAAATCTCAATCATAGGAGTAGATTGCTGCAGACCTTTAACTGATCCTGTTTCCTTCTCTAGTCCAGCAATCCCTGTAGTTTAGGCTGTAGTTATTACTTCTTTCCATATATGTTTCTGTACAATTTGCTATATATCTTTGTAATTGTTATGACTGAATACATAAGTAATATACATCAGATTATCACTCTTCACATGGTATCAGAGCGATAGGCTCTGGGACCTTCACCACGATTTGATTTCTTCTTAGCCTTATGGTCGTTTTTTATTATTTTGTTTGAGAGTTCTCTGTATCTCAAAATTCTACTCTTTATCATGGATCAGTTTTGTTCCACCTTTGCCAATCACGTGGAAACAAACATTACAGGTCTGGCAAGTTCTTATTTTTCTGATTTTCAAAATTCAGTTTCTTCCAATAATTTTTCACAGGTTTGGATTCTTTATAGTGGTGCAACGGATCACATCACATCCTGACCTTCATTTTTTCTCAATCGTCGTCTTCATCGACTCTTTCATCTGTTAAATTACCTACGGGCGCTAACGCTCCAATACATTCCATTGGGTCCATATCTTTTTATTCCAATATTTCTTTACACAATGTTCTTTGTGTCCCTTCTTTTAGAGTTAATTTAATGTCTATTAGCAAGCTTACCAAATCTCTGAATTGTTGTGTCCTCTTTTTTTTCTGATTTTTGTCTTTTGCAGGATTTGGCAACGAAGAAGACAATTGGCTTAGGTAAACAACATGGCGGACTCTATTATATTCACCTCATTCCTACTCACCCATCCTCAAATCACATCTCCACTTCATCAAATTTTTGGCATCAACGTCTCGGTCACCCTTCACCTGCTCGCCTACAATTACTTACTAAAATAAATCCAGCTATTTCTTCTAACTCTTCTCATCATTGTGATGCATGTCATTATGGACGGCAAACTAGATTGCCTTTTGGTAGAAGTTCAATTTCTTCTACTGAACTTTTTTCTTTAATTCATTGTGATATTTGGGGACCTCATAAAGTTCCTTCTCATTATGGTGCACGCTACTTTTTAACTATTGTAGATGACTATACTCGTTGCACTTGGTTATATTTGATGCGCTTCAAATCTGAAACTCAGCCATTATTAAAATCTTTTCATGCTTTTGTTCGTACTCAATTTAATCGCGATATAAAAGCAATACGTGTTGACAATGGCAGCGAGTTTGCTTCTATGCGCCCATTTTTTATGGAGCATGGCATCCTTTATCAAACTACATGTGTCTATACTCCTCAACAAAATGGAGTGGTTGAGCGTAAACATCGCCACATTTTAAATGTTGCTCGTGCTTTACGATTTCATTCAAATGTTCCTTTAATCTTTTGGGGTGAATGTGTCCTTACTGCTACCTATCTAATTAATCGCATGCCCTCTCCTTTGTTGTCAGGAAAGTCCCCTTTTGAACTACTCTATGATCGTGCACCCTCATTGGATCACTTGCGAGTCTTTGGGTGTCTTTGCTATGCCACAAACGTCCATCCTGTCCAGAAATTTGACTCACGTGCTCGTCGTTGTATCTTCATTGGCTACCCTGTCGGGCAAAAGGCATATCGCCTTTCTGATCTCACCACGAAACAATTTTTCTCTAGTCGTGATGTCATTTTTTATGAGAATGTTTTTCCTTATTCAAACTCTGCAAGTGACACACGGCCAAACCCAATTGTTTTGCCATGCATAGACTCTTCTCATGAGCCATGTATGACTCCATCCTTCACATCTCCTCATCAACATGATGTTTCACCACATCTGGACCAATCCCATCCTTCAGTGGAGGAGTCACCTTCTGTCATTCCTGTGGATGAATCTAATAATTCTTCCACCATTCATGCGGACCACCATAACTCCACTCCTCTTGCCTCGCCGGATCCGGTTTCTCTTCCTCCAACTCTTCCCATCGCTTCCGCCCCCACAGAACCAGATTCCTCGGTGACGGCTCACCCATCTCCTCCTCTGGAACCAACTCGTCACTCCACTCGTCCTACACGACCTCCTATTTGGCATCGTGATTATAAAGTGTCTCATGCTATGTTGCATACCCAAGTTCCATTGTCCGACTCTATGCCAAGTTCTAAGAAAGGTACTCGTTATCCCTTGTCAAATTTTGTTTCTTATGCACGTCTATCACTCGCACATCGTTCTTTCTTAGCTGTTATTTCAGGTCAAACAGAGCCCGCTTCTTATGATCAAGCTGCAAATGACCCCAATTGGCAGCAAGCCATGACTACCAAGATTACTGCTTTGGAGCAAAATAACACATGGACCCTTACGTCCCTGCCTCATGGTCACAAGCCCATTGGTTGCAAATGGGTGTATAAAATCAAACATCGTTCAGACGGCACCATTGAGCGTTACAAAGCTTCCTTAGTGGCTAAAGGCTACACCCAACAAGAAGGCCTTGACTATCATGAGACCTTCTCCCCCACCGCCAAACTTGTCACTGTCCAATGCTTGCTTGCAATTGCTGCTGCTAGACATTGGCCTCTTCACCAACTCGACATTCCAAAATGCGTTCCTCCACAGACATCTTGATGAGGAAGTATATATGCTTCCTCCACTGGGCTTTCGTCGACAGGGGGAGAATCTTGTGTGTCAACTCAACAAGTCACTATATGGACTTAAACAAGTATAACGAAATTGGTTTTCCAAATTTTCCAACGCTATAAAAATGGCGGGATTTAATCAATCCAAGGCAGACTACTCTCTATTCACCAGGTCACATGGCTCATCTTTCACTGCTTTATTGATTTATGTTGACGACATTATAATTACAGGCAATGATCCAACCTCCATTAAATCTCTCATGGGAGTCCTTCATGAAAAATTTCGTATCAAGGACCTAGGTGACCTTAAATACTTTTTGGGGATTGAAGTGTCAATATCCAAGCGTGGAATTGTCATCTCTCAACGAAAATACACGTTGGATATTCTAAAAGATGCTGGTTTTCTCGAAGCACGCCCGTATGATTTTCCCATGGAGCAAAAGTTAAAGCTGACTCCAACTGATGGTGATCTGTTACATGACCCTGCTCACTATAGGAGACTTGTTGGGCACCTCATATACCTTACTATAACCAAGCCAGACATTGTTTACTCAGTACATATACTTAGCCAATTCATGCACCAACCACGCTAGGCACACCTTGAGGCAGTACTTCGAGTTTTACGATATCTAAAGGGTTCACCTAGCCAAGGACTTTTGTTTCCTTCAGAAAACAACTTAAAGCTTACAGCCTTTTGTGACTTTGACTGGGCTAGCTGCCCAACTACAAGATCTACCACTGGGTATTGTAACTTTCTTGGGGACGCACTAATATCATGGAAAACAAATAAGCAGAATGTTGTCTCACGCTCTTCAGCCGAAGCCGAATATCGAGCCATAGCGCATGCAACTTGTGAGATAACTTGGTTGAGATACTTGTTACGAGATTTTCAAGTCAATATTCAAGAGCCCGCTGTTTTGCATTGTGACAATCAAGCTGCACTACACATAGCAACCAATCCAGTTTTTCACGAGCGTACAAAATATATCGAGTTGGACTATCATTTGGTACGGGAGAAAATTCAATCCGGGATGAATACTGCTGCATACACGCCTTCTTCCCACCAGTTGGCAGACATCTTCACAAAACCTCTTGGAAGAGATTCCTTCAATATGATTATTCACAAGTTAGGTGTTCTGAACATTCACTCTCCAACTTGAGGGGGAGTGTTACGATATCAAATCTCAATTATAGGAGTAGATTGCTGCAGACCTTTAACTGATTCTGTTTCCTTCTCTAATCCAGCAATCACTGTAGTTTAGACTGTAGTTATTACTTCTTTCCATATATGTTTATGTACAATTTGCTATATATCTTTGTAATTGTTATGACTGAATACATAAGTAATATATATCAGATTATCACTATTCACAACTTCTATCACAAAATCCATATGTTGTAAAGTCATTCCTGTATGCAAGCGTAGGATAATGTTAATAGAAACTAAAGCTATAAAAACATGTCTAATAGCCCGATAGAGCAGTAAAAATAAGAGAAGAAAAAAAAAACAAATGCGACTCAATATTACAAGTAAGTAGTAGCCTCTAAGAGAGGACAAAGCAAAATATAAAAAAAAAGTGGCAAATCGTGAGTAAAATATATCAGTAGTCAAAGGTCCAATTTTCTTTATGGTTCAAGTTCCATTGTGCTATTTTGTAAAACTTATCTGTCAGACACTGTAACACGCTCAAGATATACCATGGATAATGGCTTTTACCTAGCATAACGAATAAGCAAATTATCAGGTTTGAAATCTCCATGAATGATGCCAACACCATGCAGAGTTTTTAGCATGTAGAGCATTTCTATGGTGTAATAAATGCATAACACTTCTTCCATGGACTTGCCAATGACTGCAAATGAGTTTTTTGCATCCTACACAAGATCTTTAGGTTATAATAAGCATGACAAGAAACAACTGTGCCAGACATGAAAATTGGTATTGTTGATGCTCAAAATGGCTCGTCAATATTGAGTCCAACTTAGTGATGAGATATGTGGGGTCTTCAGCAGGGAAGAGGGCTGAGGCCCTTGGTGAAATAGGCTGGTGGGAGACCTGCAGAAGACAAAATGGTAGAAGCAATCGTTAAGCTTCGGACACCAGTGTGGTACCGGCCGAAGGCTCTCCGATGCCTAAGTCAGCTATAAGTGGTAACTTTGGCAGAGTAACAGTAAAAGTGAGAAAGTAGTTACCTTTTTTACTTGGGTACTGTTCTCTATTTATAGGGAGGTGAAAGTAGGAGGTTTGCACAAAGTTCCAATGTGGGACTTTGTGCAAGTCGTCGTGGTGGCGACACGTGTCCTGGAGATTAGGTTTGGCAGTTGGGAGCTTCGGCAAGTGTCTGGCACCTCGGAAGTGTGTCTTCCTTCGGTAGGGAAGAAGACGTGGCTGCCTTAGTGATAGTCGCTTTGATGCTGGGTCTGCTTAGTTCACTATGATGTAAACAGGTATCAATATGATTAACCAACCTGAAGTGTTCCATTAGCAAGATAATCACAGACAAGTATGCTAGAGTCAGAATAGAGATAGCGAGACCAAACCTTGACCTCTGATACAATGGCATATAAAGTGTAAAATAAACAGAACTAGCAACTAACAACAAAAGAATCAGAGGATCAGGAATGCATACTTCCTTGTCTGAGATCCGTTGATCCAGTTGACGATACATATAGAACTCCCAAGGGAAAGCAGGCTTTTGTATCTGCCAAAAATTTCAAAGACTAAAACTATCCAGTAATTCACTGGTCAGGATTAGGAGAGTACGAAGTCTGAGGTAGAATTTACCTTCAATGCAACAACATCGTCAGGATTACAGCTGACATATGCTTTATACACTTGAGCAGAACCACCCTGACCTGCGCAACCTATGATCTGGTACTTCGTACAACCTGTGAGTACCACAATTTGGACAATCAGCAGGAATACATTGGCCTTCTAGCATTCTATGGAGCATCCATGGATAAAATGACAGAAAAATTAAAACATAGAAACACCCAATTTTATCTAATGGAATCAGAATGTTCTGAGTCTCCAAGAAGATTCTGAAATGGAAGAAGATTCTGACTCCTGCTAAGGTGGTGCCGTGGCGACAGTGTAGGGCAGTGTTGAAGTTGGTTGGTAGTAGGTCTAATTCTTGAGTGAAAGGAAGAAATTAAAAAAAATTATTATTATTAATTAAATAAATTTATAAAAAATATAAATTCAAAAATTAAAAAAAGAGGAACCACTGATACATTCAAATTTAGAAACAAGACTTGTGAACAGGATATAAACGGCAAATGTTCCTTTAAGGGGCCATGTGGCAAACCCCAAACAGTTGAGATTAAAGATAAGTCAGGTTGAGTTGCAAATAAACAGAACTACTAGTTGGTATTGGGACAATCCAAAACAAGCAGAGGTCTACAAACATAGAGATGATAAATATCCTCTGACATCATTTCTACCTGATAACCGATTGCTCAAGGATATGTACTTAATGAGATTGAAAAATAAGAATAAACCTCCTGTTCATACCTCAGAGGCAAAATGCAAGCAGACAGTAAAAAAAGACTTATCCATCTCTAAAATCATAAACAATTTACACTGAGAATTTCAGTTTAAATGTCTTCTTCTAAATCCACAAATTCAAACACAACACTAAGAGAATTTCAGCACAAGATACTTATGCATTTTTTGTTTTGAAGTCTAACATATCCTACACCACTGCCTAAGGAAAGTTAAAAACCGTCTCAGTTAGCTTAGAAGTTAGAAATAAAACTGTGTGCTTACATTCATATATTGGAATATAGCAGAGATATTGAACCAATAATTTGAATCAATCACCTATCTCAATTGTCTTGTTCCTTGATGAGTTCTTCAGAGAAGACAACACCACTTTTCCAGAGTAAGCATTAGCAGTACACCAGTATCCCTGAGACGTGTGAAAAGCAAAAACTAAATAAGCTAACTCTTAATCAGACTACAAAAGAGATTATGCAACTATAACAGGGAAACCATCTCACATCATATTTCATAAGTTGATGATTAATTTTCTTTAATAAGACTTTCATAGTGGAGCTGGACCATGGGTTAATGAGGATCCCAAATGGAATCGATTCATCATTGCCACTCTGCACCACAGAAATGAAAATTGATCAATTGTCTTACATACTACATACGTATTTTGCAACTATGCAACACTTCAACCAAAATTATAAAACATTTAGGGCAATAAAACAGAAAATGTAATACATATCAATTGCCTATGTGTTGATTCATTTAGTCTGTCTTAAATCTAAACAAAGGACGTACATGATATATAAGCCACATTAAAAGTTAACAGGTTTTGCAACATAACAAAGCACAAAACATGTCCATCAAACAAGGCTAGCTGAAATAGGTCAGTAAAGCAAGTAAGGAGAGCAAGAAACAAGTGAACAACCCAAGTTTCACGACTTAAGCCTTAAGATTGAAAAAGTTTAGAAATCAAAGAAGAAAGGCTCACTTACAGTCTGAGCTGAAGAAACTAGTTCACACATCCTTTCAAGAAACAAGGCATGTGCCTTCTTCACCCACTCAACTGGTTTAGCATTCCTATCACCACAGAAAACATAATAAATATTACATTATATTGAACAACTAAACTGCACACAAAATTATAAAGAGAGACAAAGAGAGGGACCTCGAAATACCCATCTGATAAACCATGCTCGCATCGTACAATTTTCCTTTGGATTCGAGAAAGGATGCATACCAGACATAAAGCAAAGAGTTGCCAACACAAATCTTACTCTCCCACATTTTCTGAAAAACGCTTTCAAAATCTTCACTGAAATCCATCTACAAACAAAACCCACATACACTATTCAAGTAATCAAATCCTGAAACTAGGTATCTCCTACATAACCAGTTGGTGATAGAGCATCAATCTCATTGACAAAACGTTCCATACTGTATATTAGTAACATATATAATGAAAGCAACTAAACAACTGTTTAATTAAAATTAATAAACTAAGGTAACCCATCAAAGATATACAAGCAAAATGCATGAAAATTGGTAGAATTAGGTGTTAGAAAGAAGTGTACGACATACATAGAAGAACCAAATCTTGAGGAATCTGATGTCGTCTCGGTACTGATCATTGTCCTTGAATTCAGCGATGCAACCTGATAGAAGCTTGGTGAGATCCGACCCGGAATCGTTTCCCGAGTTCCAATCCTCAAGAGCTTGCTTTATCGACCTGGGTTGGTAAAACATTTTCAGGAAATTTCAGGAAATTGAAGGGTATATATGCGAGAGAGAGTACCAGAGCCAGGGCAAGAGAGGGTCGTGAAGAGGGGTGCTTGGTTGCGAGTCAGGCAAGATGACTGCCATGTCCAGGGGCGGAAGCACAGAGGGACAAGAGGAGTCAGGTGACCCCATGACCACCGGTAATTTGGAGCTCCTCAGGCGACCCCATGACAGCAAGTGCTGGACGAAAGGCCTGAGATCGCGGCACATTAGAGAACTGTAATGGCTTCTCTGGTTGGTTTCCGAAAATGCAAAAGATGCGGGGAAATGTTGGTTTTTGAATTTTTATACTGAACTTGTGATTTTCAAGCTCAAAGTTTACGTTCTTCAAAATGAGAGAGTTTGGCTCACGTTTTCGTTGTGGTGTCAACTATGTGTCCGAAAATACTTTCTTCGAAAGCCCTATATTTTAAGCCAAAAAAGGCATGCCAAGGAAAGGTTGGTTTTTCATGTTACCAAATAAAAATTTGATTTTTTCAATGGAGAAGATGTGCCCCAAAATTGACATCAAAATCAATTCATTAGCATCTAAATTTTTTTTCCCAACTTGCACATAAAGTTTCAAGCATACTGATTTTTTTTTTTCTTATCAACAGAATAACTATGTCATGCCACCTAAATTAGAAAGAGCTTAACTTCTTTTTATTTATTTATAATTATTATTAATGAAAGAGCTTAATCATAGCAAAAATAGACTTAGCAAAGATAGCTAGAGCGCATGCGCTCCCCACTCCACTCTGCACCAGAGTTTAAATCATCTTTCTTGTAATTTTTTTTTTATCAAACCCCTCCATATAATTTAGATTAAAATAAAATATCGTTTGTATAGAAAAATAATAATAACCATATTTTGAAAACAATATCAAATCAAACTAGCCCGTACCAAAATCCAATTTTTTTCATGGATATGAGCATTTTGCAATGTTAAGCCATCTCCATCTCAATAGGCTAAAAGCCAAATTTCCACTTTTTAGCCCAAAACTCTACTCCAACCCATACATATATGATGGGGCTAAAAACCTGCCCACTTTTCAGCCCATCTTATTGCCTGGGCAGGTTTTTATGGAAATGTTGGAAGAACAATTCCCATTTTTTTATTTTTTTTATTTTAATTCTCCAAAGAAAAATTGAACCATTGCTATCAGCTCCTGTGAGCCAATGCATTATTGTTGTACAACAACAAACTGACAACAGGCAAAGACCCAGAAAAAGGAATTATGGAGCATCAGATTGTGGTGGTGGTCCTCACTCTTCCACTTCTACCACTGTACCTTCACTTTTTAGTCTTCTCATTCTCTTCCCCCTATTCCTCCACCACATCCCTACCCATTAATATCTTCCTCTTGCTCATCTTCAAAATAGCTCCATCTTCTTTTATTTATTCGTAAAAATATCTGGGGCATCCATGGAGGTCATGAGTAAAATTAACCTAAACAAGCAGCTGAGGATGGAGAAGCCCCATGTGGTGGTCAAGGAGGAGGAAGAGGAAGATGAAGAATTTGATCATCATCAGCAACTGGAAGATCATGATAAGAAGAAGAAAGGAATTGTGGGTGGAAGTGGCTCTGTGAAAAGATCAGGCACAAGTGGAGCGGGGACGAGATGCTGTCAGGCTGACAGGTGCCCAGCTGATCTGAGTGATGCAAAGCAGTATCATAGAAGGCATAAGGTTTGTGACCTTCATTCTAAGGCTCAGGTTGTGCTTGTTTCTGGGCTGAGGCAAAGGTTTTGCCAGCAATGCAGCAGGTTGGTCTTATCCAATTTTCTTGTTTTTTTTTATCTGTTTGATTTATTTATTTTCTCTGTTTTTTGTTTGGTTTTGTTTCTGGGGTGTGGAATTTCTGGTTTGTTTTACACTTTTTTGCTATGACTTTTGCAGAAAAATTTGCACACTTTTGTAGTTGCTGGTTTCTTCTATATGGGTTTGGGGAAACTAGCTTAGTGTTGATGGACTCTGGTCTTTAGTTGTTACTTATTTTCTTGTATCTCACTTCAGTTTGCAATTGCTGGTATATACCTGCTTGAAATTTTTATTTATTTATTTATTATTCTTATATAGTAGTAGTTGAAGATTCCTTCAGTTCAAAATAAAAATGTCTTTTGCTATATAAAGTGAATTCTATTGGGATTGTTTTTTAACAGCCTTCCAAAGAGGATGAATATTCTTTCTTACTGTTAGACTTAGCCTATGTGTTTACACATTGTTAAATGTTGTGTTGCAGATTTCATGAGCTCCCAGAATTTGATGACACCAAACGGAGTTGTCGTAGGCGTCTGGCCGGACACAATGAACGCCGAAGGAAGAATTCAGTCGAGTCTAATGCAGAAGGCCCGAACCGCAATGGTACAGGCACTCAATTAAAGGATGTATGTGGCCAGGGTGATAATAGTGGAAGAATTCGGATAACCATTCAAGGAAATTCCCCCTACAAGCATTTCCAGATTAGATAAGATTTATCAAGCATGCTCTCTCTCTTCTGTCATCCTAGGGATGTAATAATAATTTTAGAAGTTCCATGGTAGATATGTGTTCAGGATTTCTATTTAGGTGAAGCAAAAATTCCAATTGAACAAACGTTTCGATGCCGGAAATTGAATAAACGTTTAGCACCTTCGGATTAGCCGCTCACTTTTCCGATGTGTTCTTTTGTTAGCAGAATGCTTTGAGTGTGACATTTTGGTGGCGTAAGATTTGAACTGCTGGATCTTTTTCAGACTTTGATGAGAATAAAGAGCTTTATTGTGCAATTTTCTCGGAGCTGCTACAAAAGTTCACAAGATTCTTAAATCTTGTTGACGAAACTTGCTGTTGGAGCAAGCAAGTAGTGGTTGTCATCAGGTTTATTTTCATACTGCTGCTTTTCATGCTACTATACTAGCAAGTGTATAAGTTTAGTTTGATGGATCAAAGATCCGATGTCCAAAAAACTGTTCACGAATTTAGTCAACAAAAAATGAGACCTTGTGCTTCAACTTCAAGACTCCACCATGTCTATAGCCATTGAGTCTTTTCTTTTTTTGACATAGACGTCGAGACCGGAACACCGAGCCACCTGATGGAAAAAACCGGGAAAAAAATCATGTTGATTAAAAAGTCAACCAACACCAAACTGAATTGAATTGGTTCAAACCAGCTTCGATGCCAGTTTCATACCTTACAAAATCGGACCAGACCGATTATATATATTTAAGTCCAATGCTAAGTGTCTAATCCCACACACCTAATATTCCCCAAAAACCCAACTTCAAGCACCTCTCTTTGCATGAAATTGGGTCATTTGTGAATTTTTAACCCAAAAAATAAAATTTTAGTTGGAATTTGTTAAAAAAAGTTTTTTTTGAAAAATATATATAAAAAAAATCCAGCTCAAAATAGAAAAAACCATGAACCGCACCGGAATCGATTTAAACTAGACTAACTAGTTTCTTTAAAAAATTTCACCAAAACAGCATCGAACTGCACCGATTGATTAGTATTGATTTCGATTTCAATGTAAGGTGGAAACCGGATCGGACCGGATCGCAAGTCTTTTCTTCTCTTTTGGAGAGATGTCACAGGATCCAATTTTCGAATATCATACAAAAAATTTATAATTTGTTTGAATGAGGGACTTTGAAGTGAGGGGACACTTCAAAGTGATAGGATTTGAAATGGGGGGATTTCAAAGTAATGAGTTTTTAAAATAAGGGGATTAGTAAAGTCATTTGTTTAGCTAATTATTTTGTTGGTGGGATTTGATTGGGTAATTTCTTATAAATATGTAATTGTTAGGAAATCTAGCCCTTCATCTCCACGAAAGAACAAATGTGAAACAATATAAACACGACCGAGAAAGACAAAAAGTAGACAATCACACAACAAAACAAGAATTTATTGAAGAGGTTTACTCAATATGAGCTATGTCTCCGGGTTGCTAGAGATTCACTATAAAAGTAGAAGATGAACAATTACAAGCACTCAAGTATTTTCTTCACACTCAATAGTAATTTGGTTCTTGACCACACTCATTTTCACCTTCTAACCAGACTCTAGCCACAAATAATATGACTCCCTAAAGGCCTTATTTATAGTGCAAAAGGCCTAGGATTACACAAGTAGGAAATAGGATTAAAATAGGAATCCTAAACCAAGTAGGAATTGAAATATGAATCTAAAACCAAGAAGGAAACTAAACAAAAAACAAATTATTTTTCTAGTGGAATTGTATCTTCACACAGGGACGGACCTAGGAATCTTATCTCATAGGGTCATAGTCTTAAAGGTTTGGTGGGGGAGAGGGTTAAAGGTTTTTGGGGTTGGAGATTGGGGATTTAGGTTTGAAGGTTTAGGAATGGGGTTTTGGAGTTCTGAAGTTGGGAGGGATCTGTTAAAATATGTTCTAATTTTTTTTAAAAAGACCTGGACCAAAACAACATCATTTTGGCTAGGTCTTTTAAAAAAAAATTCAATGGGGCTGGACCAAAACGACGCTAGGGTGTTTTAAAAAAAATAAAATGAAAAATTGGACCCGTTTTGGCTAGCGTGTTTATAAATAAAAAAAATAAACGCTAGGCCAAAACGACGCCGTTTTGGCCCATGTGTTTTTAAAATTTTTTTTGAAGCGCTGTGTAGCTTCTTCTTCCTCAAATGTGAAACCTTCTCCTTCAGCCATTCATGGGGTCACACACCCATTAAAGGGGACCTTTTAGCTTGCTTTCATGGAGTCCATAGGGTCATTTGACCCCATTGACCCCACTGTGGGTCCGTCCCTGTCTTCACAGCTCAACAATTTCCCACTTGAAGATCAATTTGACACCACTCAAACATCAAAACTCTTCACACACTTCAAACGTAACGACTCCATCCCTAGCAACATCTTCATTCAACATCAAGTTCGGAGACCAACTGAAGTTGTGAACTTCAGTTTGTAAATCATCACCGGCTTGGTGAACATATCAACTAGATTCTCACTACATTGTAACATTGAGATCCAACTCATAACAATACCACCAACAATACACATGTAACCAATAGTACTCCGTTGTTTCAAGCCATATAGACTCTTCCATAGTTTGCATACAAAGTCCTCTTTGCCAGGTGCAATAAAAACTTGTAGACGCCTCATGTATTTCGTCTCCTCCAAATCACCATGGTTGCCTTATGGATCCATTGTTGACTTTGACTATATCATATTGTTGAGCTCTTCCCTGGGTTCGACCAAGTCTGTAGAGCTATATGAGTGTACAACAAGGGATCTCGATTTTCAATAAGGGGACATAATGTTCTAAGATATGATTTAGAAATCGCCCCCGGAGTCAAAAGGGAGAATTTACAGGGGAGACCGCTGATTTTTCAGCAGAAGTCAAACCTTAAAAAATGTTTGAGTTTTAGTTTAAATGGCAATTTGATCAAGGGTGTCTGACACCTGACATATGTTGGATGCGCACAAGGTTCGATGCAGATTCCAAAGTAGAATTTTGGGCCAAGTCCTGTCATCGTCCAATGTCTAAGTCAATTCCTTTACTGAAAGAAGTAAAGAAACTCATACTAAACGTGAGAGAACTCAGTGTAGAGTTGATGCGCAAGTACAACAATGCTTTTATAACAAAGAAAATTTTCAACGTGGAATTCTAGAGTAGTAGTTGATGTGGAATTTCATGAGTTGTTAGATTTTGTTACGATATCAAATCTCAATCATAGGAGTAGATTGCTGCAGACCTTTAGTTGATTTTGTTTCCTTCTCTAGTCCAGCAATCCCTGTAGTTTAGGCTGTAGTTATTACTTCTTTCCATATATGTTTCTGTACAATTTGCTATATATCCTTGTAATTGTTATGACTGAATGTACAAGTAATATACATCAGATTATCACTTTTCACATGGTATCAGAGCGATAGGCTCTGGGATCTTCACCACGATTTGATTTCTTCTTAGCCTTATGGTCGTTTTTTATTATTTTGTTTGAGAGCTCTCTGTATCTCAAAATTCTACTCTTGATCATGGATCAGTTTTGCTCCACCTTTGCCAATCACGTGGAAACAAACATTACTGGTCTGGCAAGTTCTTATTTTTCTGATTTTCAAAATTCAGTTTCTTCCAATGATTTTTCACAGGTTTGGATTCTTGATAGTGGTGCAACGGATCACATCACATCCCAACCTTCAATTTTTTCTCAATCGTCTTCTTCATCGACTCTTTCATCTGTTAAATTACCTACTGGCGCTAACGCTCCAATACATTCCATTGGGTCCATATCTTTTTATTCCAATATTTCTTTACACAATGTTCTTTGTGTCCCTTCTTTTATAGTTAATTTAATGTCTATTAGCAAGCTTACCAAATCTCTGAATTGTTGTGTCCTCTTTTTTCCTGATTTTTGTCTTTTGCAGGATTTGGCAACGAAGAAGACAATTGGCTTGGGTAAACAACATGGCGGACTCTATTATATTCACCTTATTCCTACTCACCCATCCTCAAATCACGTTTCCACTTCATCAAATTTTTGGCATCAACGTCTCGGTCACCCTTCACCTGCTCGCCTACAATTACTTACTAAAATAAATCCAGCTATTTCTTCTAACTCTTCTCATCATTGTGATGCATGTCATTATGCACGGCAAACTAGATTGCCTTTTGGTAGAAGTTCAATTTCTTCTACTGAACCTTTTTCTTTAATTCATTGTGATATTTGGGGACCTCATAAAGTTCCTTCTCATTATGGTGCACGCTACTTTTTAACCATTGTAGATGACTATACTCGTTGCACTTGGTTATATTTGATGCGCTTCAAATCTGAAACTCAGCCATTATTAAAATCTTTTCATGCTTTTGTTCGTACTCAATTTAATCGCGATATAAAAGCAATACGTGTTGACAATGGCAGCGAGTTTGCTTCTATGCGCCCATTTTTTATGGAGCATGGCATCCTTTATCAAACTACATGTGTCTATACTCCTCAACAAAATGGAGTGGTTGAGCGTAAACATCGCCACATTTTAAATGTTGCTCGTGCTTTACGATTTCATTCAAATGTTCCTTTAATCTTTTGGGGTGAATGTGTCCTTACTGCTACCTATCTAATTAATCGCATGCCCACTCCTTTGTTGTCAGGAAAGTCCCCTTTTGAACTACTCTATGATCGTGCACCCTCATTGGATCACTTGCGAGTCTTTGGGTGTCTTTGCTATGCCACAAACGTCCATCCTGTCCAGAAATTTGACTCACGTGCTCGTCGTTGTATCTTCATTGGCTACCCTGTCGGGCAAAAGGCATATCGCCTTTATGATCTCACCACGAAACATTTTTCTCTAGTCGTGATGTCATTTTTTATGAGAATGTTTTTCCTTATTCAAACTCTGCAAGTGACACACGGCCAAACCCAATTGTTTTGCCATGCATAGACTCTTCTCATGAGCCATGTATGACTCCATCCTTCACATCTCCTCATCAACATGATGTTTCACCACATCTGGACCAATCCCATCCTTCAGTGGAGGAGTCACCTTCTGTCATTCCTGTGGATGAATCTAATAATTCTTCCACCATTCATGCGGACCACCATAACTCCACTCCTCTTGCCTCGCCGGATCCGGTTTCTCTTCCTCCAACTCTTCCCATCGCTTCCGCCCCCACAGAACCAGATTCCTCGGTGACGGCTCACCCATCTCCTCCTCTGGAACCAACTCGTCACTCCACTCGTCCTACACGACCTCCTATTTGGCATCGTGATTATAAAGTGTCTCATGCTATGTTGCATACCCAAGTTCCATTGTCCGACTCTATGCCAAGTTCTAAGAAAGGTACTCGTTATCCCTTGTCAAATTTTGTTTCTTATGCACGTCTATCACCCGCACATCGTTCTTTCTTAGCTGTTATTTCAGGTCAAACAGAGCCCGCTTCTTATTATCAAGCTGCAAATGACCCCAATTGGCAGCAAGCCATGACTGCCGAGATTACTGCTTTGGAGCAAAATAACACATGGACCCTTACGTCCCTGCCTCATGGTCACAAGCCCATTGGTTGCAAATGGGTGTATAAAATCAAACATCGTTCAGACGGCACCATTGAGCGTTATAAAGCTCGGTTAGTGGCTAAAGGCTACACCCAACAAGAAGGCCTTGACTATCATGAGACCTTCTCCCCCACCGCCAAACTTGTCACTGTCCGATGCTTGCTTGCTATTGCTGCTGCTAGACATTGGCCTCTTCACCAACTCGACGTCCAAAATGCGTTCCTCCACGGACATCTTGATGAGGAAGTATATATGCTTCCCCCACCGGGCTTTCGTCGACAAGGGGAGAATCTTGTGTGTCGACTCAACAAGTCACTATATGGACTTAAACAAGCATCACGAAATTGGTTTTCCAAATTTTCCAACGCTATAAAAATGGTGGGATTTAATCAGTCCAAGGCAGACTACTCTCTATTCACCAGGTCACATGGCTCATCTTTCACTGCTTTATTGATTTATGTTGACGACATTATAATTACAGGCAATGATCCAGCCTCCATTAAATCTCTCATGGGAGTCCTTCATGAAAAATTTCGTATCAAGGACCTAGGTGACCTTAAATACTTTTTGGGCATTGAAGTGTCAAGATCCAAGCGTGGAATTGTCATCTCTCAACGAAAATACACCTTGGATATTATAAAAGATGCTGGTCTTCTCGGAGCACGCCCATATGATTTTCCCATGGAGCAAAAGTTAAAGCTGACTCCAACTGATGGTGATTTGTTACATGACCCTGCTCACTATAGGAGACTTGTTGGGCGCCTCATATACCTTACTATAACCAGGCCAGACATTGTTTACTCAGTACATATACTTAGCCAATTCATGCACCAACCACGCAAGCCACACCTTGAGGCAGTACTTCGAGTTTTGCGATATCTAAAGGGTTCACCCGGCCAAGGACTTTTGTTTCCTTCAGAAAACAACTTAAAGCTGACAGCCTTCTGTGACTCTGACTGGGCTAGCTGCCCAACTACAAGAAGATCTACCACTGGGTATTGTACCTTTCTTGGGGACGCACTAATATCATGGAAAACAAAGAAGCAGAATGTTGTCTCACGCTCTTCAGCCGAAGCCGAATATCGAGCCATGGCACATGCAACTTGTGAGATAACTTGGTTGAGATACTTGTTACAAGATTTTCAAGTCAATATTCAAGAGCCCGCTGTTTTGCATTGTGACAATCAAGCTGCACTACACATAGCAGCGAATCCAGTTTTTCATGAGCGTACAAAACATATCGAGTTGGACTGTCATTTGGTACGGGAGAAAATTCAATCTGGGATGATTACTACTGCATACACGCCTTCTTCCCACCAGTTGGCAGACATCTTCAAAAAACCACTTGGAAGAGATTCCTTCAATATGATTATTCGCAAGTTAGGAGTTCTGAACCTTCACTCTCCAACTTGAGGGGGAGTGTTACAATATCAAATCTCAATCATAGGAATAGATTGCTGCAGACCTTTAGTTGATTCTGTTTCCTTCTCTAGTCCAGCAATCCCAGTAGTTTAGGCTGTAGTTATTACTTCTTTCCATATATGTTTCTGTACAATTTGCTATATATCCTTGTAATTGTTATGACTGAATGTACAAGTAATATACATCAGATTATCACTTTTCACAGATTTTAACCATTTAGCACCCGTCATCAGCTGGCGCATTTTGGGAAGTTTGACCTCGTATGTGTGCCCCTTTATTTGTTACGCATCTCTAAGCCTTTCGAGCAAGTACATGATTGTGCATAATGCTATTGTGATTCGCAAGGCCGTGACCATGTTTGTCGTTTTGGTCATGTCAGTTGTCCTTATGGCATCAACCGATCTTGACTTGGTCCTTTTGTTTGCAGAATTTGTCATGCCTTAGAGCAAGTCTACTCCAAAAGACTAAGACAAGACAAAGGTAAGGCAAGGTAGTGGCAGCCTTGCTTTTTTTGGTTCCACCCCAAAAGGCTAGGGTAAGGGCAAGGAAAAAAAAAGATATTATGCAACAAAATATAAACAATTTAGAAATGCAAGAAATAAAATGATTATGCAAGAAAAAAATAAATATGAAAGAAAATATAAACAATTTATAAATAGAAGAAAAAAAAATTACAATCTACAAATTACAAATATTGGAATGAGAAGAGTTTGTATGAGGATTTAGTGTGGAAAGTGAATAAAATTGTTATGTATTTATAGGGAAAACATCAATAAGTTTTTGGTAATTTTTAAAAAAAAATTTGAATTTTTTTCGATTTATTTTGATTTTTTTTTTCACTCGCTAACGTCAGTGCCTTTGGGCTTGAGCCCAGGCAGATCTTGTCCATGGGCTTGCCCAGGTTGGTAGAACCCAGAACTTGTCCGAGCTGCATGTCGTGCGCTAGAGGGTCTTTTGGGCTGGCAGGGGGCCTTTTGCCCGGGTTGGTGGCATGCGCTGGACATGCTCTTAAGGTATGTCTCCGTTAGCTAAGAATGTGTTAGGTCACCTGCGATATTCAAATTTTGCATCTGACTATAATGAGTGGAGACTCTCCCTTCAATTTTTCGGTCTAGTCTCATATTTTCTTCTGGGTCTTTCGGCCTGTGTATTATTATCCCTTGCCTTGCTTTTCCGAGACATCTATTGGGCTTCTTTAAAACAACATTTTCTTCACTATTGGGCCTTTCGTTGTGAGAGGTTGTTTTGGGCTTATTGCATCCCCCCATGTTAAAATTACATCAATCTATAAATGAGTTATGATTAGTTGATAAATGTGTTAATGATGGTGGTGGTGGATGTGACAATTGGGGTGGTTCTGGTTGTTGCGTGTGGTGGTGGTGGTAGGGTGAGGATGGGGATGGTGGTGGTGACGATAGTGTTGAGGTTTGTGGTAAATAAAGACCATGAAAATAAAGTACGGATGTTGACAGAGACTTTAAGTTCAAATTTCTTGTTAAATAGGAAAAAGAAAGAAAATACAAAAAGAAAAGTATGGAGAAAGAAAGAAGACGGTAATTGGGAATGAGGAGAGAGAGAGAAAGACAGAGGCCCGTCCACAAAGGCAACATGTACTACTTTTTCTTGGCCGTAAGATCTGATTCTCGCTTCTCATCTCAGCTCTCTCTTCTGTGTGTGCATTGTATAATAAAATAATAATTTGTTTGTTGTATCTTTTTTTAATTATCATTAAACTTTTAATTAATAGATTGATATAGCGGCAGCCAGCGAAAATCTCCCATTCCCAGCGTCGTCTTCTTCTTCTTTTCCTTCTGGTCTTTTTCTACTACGCAGAAACAGAAACTGATACACCCACCCACCCATCGATCTCTCTCTGTCTTCTTCTCTGGGTGTTGTATGTAATATATCAATGCCTGCACAGAAGCGTTCTTTGCCAGAGAGCCTCAGCGACAGCGATGATGAAGACCCAACACATATCCACCACCACCAACAAGCCAAGCAATCTCGAGCTCAAGATGAATACCAACTACTGCAAGAAGAAGAAAAAGTAGTAGCAGTAGAGGAAAATGAAGAAAATGAAGAAGAAGAAGAAGAAGAAGAAGAAGAGGAGGAACACGATCGAGATGAAGCTGGCGGTTACGTATCATCTCTCTCCCCCATATTCTTTGTTTTTGCTCTGCGTGTATTTGTATATGTATTTTTTCATCTGGGTCGTGTTCTGTTTTTCGATTGATTGACTGAATTTATTTGCTTTTGTTTTTACATTTCAGATTCTGAGGGAAGCCCATCTTCTACTTCTGAAGAAAAACCCGAGTACTCTCCCTCTCTCTCTCTCTCTCTCTCTCTCTCTCTCTCTCTCTCTCTCTCTTGTGCACACACGCTACATTTTGGTTTAGTTTTATTTTATTCTATGTCATACTTCAATATCTTCTGTGCGCACTAGCTAGTTGTAGATTTTTGCTGATTTTAATAACATTTTCGAGCAGTTTCAGAAAGCTCAATGCTTTGAATGTTGATGGGTTTTCCACGTGTCCTAAGATACAAAGTGCCGATTTGTTTCGATGAATGTTGAGTTGTCGATGGTGTTGTTGTCAGTTTTGGTATTGTTATAAGCACATCCCTAAGTTTCAATTTTTGAAAGATACGAGGATTAATGCTTGAGAGTTTGATGAATGTTGGGATCTGAGCCTTGTTTTGTGCTTGTATTACTTTTACGAAGTCGATATATTAATTCTAAAGGGCGGGTACTGGTTTTCTGATTTTCCATAATCCGGTAGTGTTCTGTTACAAATTGTTATTCATGTCATGGTTGTGGATAAGAACTTCCTGGTGGTATCCTCCAACTAGTGTTCTATATGAATTCAAAATTGCACTTGTTTATCATTTTCAAAAAAAGAAAAAAAAAATTTGTACTTCTGAGTGTAATGCAAAGTAATGACTACGTACTTCTTGTTCCCTTGCAGATTTTTATTCGTACAACTGTCAGAAATTCGTAAAGATGTACACTGTCCAATATGTCTTGGTAACTTCTGCTTCCGAACTTTTTGAATGAAATGTCACGGTTTAAAAACAAAATTGGTATGCGTCCACTGGACTCAACTGATGAAGATGCCCCCTTGTGGCATATAGATAGATTGTTTTTTCCCTCCCCATAAAACATAAAGCACTGAGTAAAAGAGGAAGTTTAATGACGCATGTTTACTCTGTACCTCAATAGAAAGTGTCATGATATTGTTTACTCCTCTATGTTGATCTCACATATGAGTGTTGCTTGACTGGAACTTTAAAGTGGTATGTTAACAATTAATTACTGCACTATAACGATTCATGCATGTATATATCTATCAAAATTCTTAGTTCACATTTCTTTTTTCTGATGGTGGTTAACTACTGATTTTGCTATGCACGGCTTCTTCTTGTAGCTATGCACTGACTTCTTTTTGTTGGAATGGAATCCTGCATTGCTTGGCATGGATTCTCAGTGATGCAGAGAATGAATTGCCTATTATTAATAAGTTGTTAAGTGCTGATTCTTATAGTGTTCTCTGTAGTTCTACCACTGTTTTCAAAATATGAAATGCACTGTGGTCTATTTTGAGGCAAATTCTAGGTACTTAGCTATTTAGATAGTAAGTAAAACTAGCATTTGTTTAAAATTATACAAGAGTTGATTTGAGAAGGACAAATTCAAACAAATAGAATGCATTTCAAATTTGATGCTTATAAGCGGGTTTGGAAAACCATGCAGGGCCTGCCATTTGAATAGTTTGATTGGCTCCATACATCCCTCATCTTGTCAACCACAATAGTTTGTGGGTCAAGAATAATCTGGATCTGGAAATAAGGGTTAAATAAAACCAAAACCAACTATCAATGTGTGATTTAGTCGATACGTGAACAAGGGGAAGCTTAAGAAGGGTGTGACTTGAGATAAAATAGTGAGAAAAACTCAGTGATCATTGGTTTAGCATGCTGTTACATAATGGAGAAGGAAATCTGCCTCCTTACATTACACCCTTTTTCTGGGTTTATAAGAAAACTTCTTTTAGTTTGTAATCCCTGAATCCTAATTTTTGTTTGGAAATAAAGTGGTATATGTGGCGGAATACTATTATGTATTTAGTAGATGACTCGTCGGGCCATCGGAGCTGGACGTATTTTAAGATCTAAATAATGACAGAGATATTGATGTGGAAGAAGGGGAGCTCAAGGGTGTAGAAAACACATATATACTTGTGCTGCTGCACAGGCAGATTAAAACATTGAAACAACGATTATTCATTCAATTCCAGAGACATGGTGGTGAAGGTATTCAACTTTGATGATTCCCAAGCTTTCTGGACCTCACCTTCCACCTAGCATGCTCTTCATTACCAATGTTTGGTGTGAAAAATGTCCAGAAGGATCAATATAACAGAACACAATTTCTCTAAAAATGTTATTGTTGGAAAATTTAGTATAATACTCGATAACTTTAACACTTTTTGTATTGAGAAACAGAACTACACAAGATGAGGGATGGATATGTATCTGGAAGCATTGGGGAATAGTATGCTTCTGAACTTTTTGAATGAAATGTCATTTGATGAACATTGTCTACCTAGCTGCTCCATGTGAGTATCTTGAAGCATTGGGGAATAGTGAGTTTTTGGATCTGTGATAGGTTGTGAACCACCAAAATTTAGGATTTCCTGGGTGATGGATAATCCTTAATAGGTGGCCACTCTCCTTCTAGAAGAAAACAAACCATAGCTCGCCTTCTAATTGCCACCACCCCTTTCCTCAACTTTCTGCCTCCTGTTTTTCTCAATCTGGGTCTTAAAACCTTGCTTTTGAGCATTTTTTTTCTGCCTCCGCAAATGTGCTAAGGTGTCTTTTTGACCTCTTCCTCACAGTTCTGAACAATGACACTATAAATGAGATGGAATATGCACTGGCATATTCATTTGCCTTATATTGTGATAACAAGTATACCATTATGCTTGATCTGGTGCTGGTGTAGATATTTCTAATATACATGTATGTGGTTTGACTCACCTTCCCGCAGTGAAACAAGCAATTACACCCATAATTTGTTTTTCCTACTATAGTCCATAATCAAGATGAAATTTGGAAATAAGAGTAAGTTCTTTCCCAACCTTATTTATTAAATTTTAAGATCAGGAGATGGAAGCCTGTCAATGGCATCATAGTTTTCATTAGATTAAAATTTATTTTTTGAATTTTCAATATTATCCACCTTTAATGTAATATATATATATATATATATATATATATATATGCCAAGTCTGACAAAAGAAATATTGAAATACAAAACGTAGTCACTTGGAAGAAGTCAAATTCAATTTGAGTTTCCTGGGGGGCTGGTATGGCAGTTATCCTCACACCCATAGACTGAATCTAACTCTTGTCTTTCCCTTCCCTTGAATAAAACAAAAAAGTCAATTTGAGTTTCTTCATCTTTGATGAATTGGCTTAGATATCTTAAAGAGAATGTGAAAGACTGAAGTCAGGATGGCCACATGCAAAAGTTTGATTGCTGATACAAAATTAAAAGCTCTGGTGACTATGAAGTGTGATTGCTGAAAATAAAACCAAAACCTCCTTGGAATTTTATAGGTTGAAATGAAGAAACTATACTTCCTTGCTAGAAAGTACAGAAGAAGTGACCATAAAGTACCAACCCTGTACCCTGCCCGTCGAGATCAGGGCCACAGCCAAAGATCAGCTGTGGAATCTTCAAATAAAGTTGTATCCTAAGACCCATTTCTTTTCTGTTTTCTCACTGTAATCTATAATTCACGATTCCTATTCGCAACAGCACAAATGAGAAATTTATTTTATTTTTTCAAATACAGAGCAAATTTCTTCTTTAGGACATGCCAGTATGTTGAAATTTTGACATGAAACGGTCACGATTGTTTGAATATATCAATTATTTAAGAAAGGATTAATTTATTTTTACATGCACATTGAATTCCTGTATGGATTTCCCAAGACTCTAAATTTGTCAGCTTTATATACTATCTGTCCCCAGAAGTTCTCATTAAACATCAGCAGCCATTTGGATGTGTTATTGCTAGTGGTACTGGTAACAATTACTAATGTTATGGTGATCTTGTTAAAAAAAGAAAACTGTGATTCCTGCTTCTTGTTTCGTCTCTTGAGTCTTGCTTACCTCTTCTGTTATTCATAATGCTTTATCAATCTGCTAAGCATTCATTCATCAATTTCTCTTTCCTTGACAGGGATTATTAAAAAAACAAGGACTGTAATGGAATGCCTACACAGGTTTTGCAGGGAGTGTATAGACAAGTCTATGCGGATGGGGTATCCACTGTTGAGCTCTTTACCTCTCTTAACTTTTTCTGATTTCTGTAATAGTGGCATTTTGATTATCTGATTGAAAAAAGGAATTTTTTTTGTTATAATGTAAGTTGAGAACCAATCAGCCTTATTCAGTTAGTTTGATATATAATTTCAGGAACAATGAATGCCCTGCTTGCCGCACACACTGTGCCAGTCGACGTTCTTTGAGAGATGATCCAAATTATGATGCCCTAATAGCAGCTTTATATCCAGATATTGAGAAATACGAGGAGGAGGTATAACTTTTGCTTTTGTACATTTATATTACTGGCAGGTTGACAAGTACATTGCATATGGTCAAGTATAATAAAGGTTGCTGAATATGGGAAAAATAGAAAGAATAACACTTCAAATTAGTTTTACTACAATCCAGTTTTTAACAGACGTAATGAGCAAGGAGATAAATAGGGTTACTGTTGCAGATTGTATGGCCAGCTTGGGTAATGATTGTAATCTGGGTTACCACGTTTTGAGTTGGTCCCATCCTCCATTGTATGCCTTTTGCGTGCTGATCTTCTTGTTTTATCTAGCCCCAGGCTTGTTCCAGTGTAGGTTCTTCCTCTGGCTTTTGGGCTCCCATGCACAAAAACTAAAAAGATAAATAGAGTTTATTATTCTCGTTTCCATAAATTTTTAAATATAGACATCTAAGTGAAGACATAATTAATGACAATTTTATAGTTAGATGATTCGTCATAGATATATGCTCTTTTTAACTTGATCATTTGAACTTGAAAGTAAGTTTTAATCAAGAAGATGGAAACAACAAACTGTCACTCTCACACACACATGCTCATGTATATATATATATATATATATGTTTATGCATAGAGAGAGAGAGAGAGAGAGAGAGAGAGAGAGAGAGAGAGAGAAATTTATTCCTCAAAAGGATGTAGTTTTATTAAGGGTTTTGTTTTGAGAATGTTATGCATCTATTTCGACTAAATAAAGATTAGTGTAAGTTTTTGTTTTTTTTAACGAAAAGATGTGTAAGTTTATCATGTTTTGCAAATTGAGAATTAATTTGTGTATGGTTTCAGGAATTGGCTTTCCATGAAGAAGAGAGGACTCGAAACGAGCAGGTTAGGTTTATGGCTAAAAAATTTATTGTAGAAATTTGGATGGTCTTGTATTTCTTAGGACATGAACACTACTCAGGAAATATGTTGTCCAGCCTGTATCTCTTTATTCATTTCACCTTATAATCATGTGGTTTCATTTGTAATCAACAGACAAATTAAGCAAAACCCTCACCAAAAGAAAGCAGGCTTTTTTAAGTCATTCTAAGATCTGAATCTTGGAACTTGACATGACCCTACTCTTTGACCCTTAAGCGAAGGACCAAGGCAATGGTGCAAATCCAAATGGCCTTACATTTTTTTCCCCTCTATGTTGGATACTGATGATTTTGTTCCTGGTGTGCTGTTTTAATGCTCCAAAACAGATCCAAGCATCAATTGCCCAAATTTTTCAACGACAATCAGAAGCTCTAATCAGGAGACGCACATTTGGAAAAGATACACCAGATGCATTTATTACGAGATCGCAGCGCAATAATCGGAGTTCCTTTTTAAGGAGACGGAGCTCTCGAGCCACTGAAATTCAAGGATCTGTAGACAATGAGGATGAAAATGACAATAATAACATGGGCAAAAATTCATCTTCCACTGATGAGCGACGTACTGAAGTTACGCCAAGACGGCTGAGGAGACGGGCAGGATCTCGATCCTCTCAGCCTTCTTCATCGCTGGCCAATTCAAGTGGCGGATGCACTGAAAATGATTTAGAAGTAAACCGAGAGAACCGCGGAATTTCTCCTGGTATTGTGTGGAGCTCTGAAATGCTTGCTTGGGGGCGGGGTGGTGCTCGAAGTCACACACGGCATGGCATTTCTAGTGGTTGCAGCAATAAGAATTCTCGAAGCACTCGCTTATCAAAGTTGGTTGATTATCTCCGGAGCATAGAGGAAAACAATGATGAGGTATAGGGATATTGTGTTGGACTATTTGTTGGGTCATTTAGGTCCATTCATTGCATGTGCCACCAGTGGAGTATCTTGCTGAATTGTAGTTTCTTGGGGGCTTGAATGAGATACTACTAACTAGTTACTTTGGCTTTCACTGAGCACCGAAGTGACCCAAATAGAATCAGTACTGCTTTCTTTTTCGTGGTTTTGTATCCCCTTTGATGAAATACTTCTTTGTCTGCAGTTAGATGTTCATCTCATGCTTATTTCTTTGGATAAAAGATGTACACCAAGTTTGCAGCAGCCGCACCTATGCTGTCGGCCAAGTTTGTCAGTCAAGCACCTTTGTGATGTGAGATTATTCTCCTGATATTACTAATCTAAAGATGTAAATTTCACTTGTGAAACTTGCCTTTGACTATGTAAAATTTATGATTTCTTCTTGTGCTTTTTTGGATTGAGAGTTACAATTGGGTTGTGAAACTTACTAGTCATGCCTCTTTACCTCATCCTCTGCTGGAATATTTGTTTGCATACTATTGATAGAGAACACAAGCATGACTCATTCTAATAATAAGGCCAACCTTAAGTTTACTAGTTGTTCATTCTAAAAATGTTAATGTACTGCTCTTTATTTCTTTGGTATTCTTCTACATTACACAATACCCATGTGCCTGCGTAATTTTCCCGTGCATTTTTTTATACAGTATGTATCTCGCCAGACGCCTTTGCTGGCAGAAGAAGTTGAATTTTTGGCAGTCAAAGGGTATCACAGTTCCAATGACGAGAAGTTGACCCTAAACCCTTCATCCTTAATGAATGATGTAGATTCTGCACCCCTTCTAGTTGATCCATGCAGATATGACCTGCAAATTCTGCAAGCAGAAGAAACTTTGGGAGGGGTTAAAGCCATTTGCACTTCCAGCAGGGACCATTTGGTGAGTAGACATTAGAAGGGTTATTGTGAGCTCTCAATTTTACAAGCTCTCTTAAGATCTCTACTTTTTACTATTGCCAAGCTAAAAGGTGCACACAACTCATCTTTGGAAAGAATATTGATCCAATGAGCAAAATTTAGTTGAATGTTTCAATAATAAGCATTGATCAAATAACAAATGCATCTCTAGTTAAAGTTCTCTCTGGTTGCATTTCATTTTACTGTTTTGAGCTTAAAATGAGAGAATAGAGTAACTTTTGATGCTCAAACGTGAAGATGCTTACATGATTTGCAGTGCAGAAAACACTATTTGAAAGACAGAATGCTTATAATAAGATCCATGAAACTCCTTCATATGGCAGTATTTGTAGCCATATTGTACAAATTGTCCTTATTGTCAATTATTTGAACCGGTTTGAAGAATGCAAGCCATTCATTCACTTTATTTTCGGTTTTAAAAGGTATTATCATTAACACCATAAATAAAGTTTTAAATTCATTTACAATCCTTTCAAATTTTTTTAAATGATTTTTAAACTTATTTCTGCTGTTAATGGTATTAAAATTACTTTTAAAATCTCTACATAATGGTTGCGTGAGTAATTTTCTCTTGCTAGACAGTGGTGTATTGTGGCTAGAATCATGTGTGAATATGCATAGTCCTGTTTAGAGATCATTCTCTATGATTGCATTGATATCAACAATAGTCAATGAAAACTAAATCATTATCTGCTACTCTTCTCAGATTCTAGCATACAGACGGAAGGAGATTTAGTTAGGAAATTTCAGACTTGCCAACTAAATTCGTACGAGAAGATTGTTGTATCTGGCTGTTGATAAAAGAGTTACTGTAAATCGTTGTAGTAAAAGATAGATACCGGGATGCATTGATCCCCAATTCAGACATTGTTGTATTCTTGATGTTGTAGACACATGTTTCTATTGTTTGTGTAATTTGATGATGTTACTTTTTTTGGCTTCATTTTAGCAGAAACAATTAGCTTACAATACATCAGTGGCAATTTCTATTTTATTTTTACAATTATGGGCAGGCTTTTTGGGATTTCCCAAATCCCACTTAACTCTCACACACTAAATATAGCGGCCGATGTGTGGCATTATATTTTTTTACACAAATTTTGGATCCTTGGATGGGATAAATTTTGACATGGCAAGTTTTCGAGAGGAATTGGTAAGCTGAGGTTGAGATTAAATGTGACATGACGAGTTAGTTTTTAGTTTTTGAGGGTTTAGGGGATTTGGAGGATCACTTTTCGTTGCTTCTTTCTGCTCAGACTGTAGAATTCATTCCACTCATTCATCATTCTTCATTCTCAAAATAGCTCCGGGCCTGTTCATCTTCATTCTCTTCAAGTACAGAGGGTCTCTCTCCTTTTAGATCTTTTGTGCCAAAGATAGTCTCTCTCATCTCCATCTAATGCTATGTCATAAATTTTTTTTTTCATCTCTCAGTTCATTATTTCTCTAGTATGGCTCACGCCCAAGATTTTTTTCTTCCAGATCACTTTTATTAAGGTAAAAATAAATAAATGATATTAAATAGGGAAGAGAGATAAATATTAAGTTAAGGAGAGGTAGTTTAAAAATCCAATAACGAAAAGCAGACATGAGCTTAATCAAAGTTGGCTAGAGAGGATGTGCTCCTCACTTTACACCCGAATTCGAATCCCCCTCCCGTGGTTTAGATTAGATTAAAGTAGAATATCGTTTGTATTAAAAATAAAAAAAAAAGAAGCAATAACAAAAAATGAAATTCACCATTGTTACAATTTAGTTTATATTTTATTTAATTCACGTGGCGATGTGTGGATCAAACAACTTGATGTGTGAGGGTTAAACTATATTTTTTTTTGGGTCTAAAAGGTTAAACTAGGACAGAGAGCACTAAAGCGGACTCAAAGATGATAGTTTCGTAAATTTCAAGTACATTTTTGTGACAAAAACCCTTAAAAATATTTGAAAATTTTGAAGAAAGAATTATATTGCTGGGTGTCCTATGATCACCTTTTCTTTGGGGTGTGATTAAATAAAATAAAGGCTAATTTATTGTAGTGTCCCTTGAACTATGATCAAATCTTACATTGCCCCCTGAAAGTTGAAGCGGCCCACCTTGTCCCCTTGACCAAGGTTTGGTGAATCACTTTGTGTAACACCCCGACCCCGAATTTTTCCAAATTAAACCCTTAATTAATTATTTAATTATTTAAGGGTATTTTAGTCATATTTTTAACCGGAGAGAGTTTGGGACCGTGACTTGTATTTTTGGATAGGTCGTACTGAGACGAGTTCATAGACACGTAGTGGGCTCGAATCGGAGTTGTAACGAGAGAGATATGGTCAAAAGAAACCCAGTGGCACAACCGTAAATATTTTGAAATGGGATTTTTTATAAAAATCTGGTCTCTCTCTCTCTCTCTCTCTCTCTCTCTCTCTCTCCCGCGACCTCTCTCTCTCTCCCCCGTTCAGCTCCAGCTCGCCGCCACCACGGAGCACGGCGACCGTCGCCACCGGTCCCGTTGGACTCGCCACGTCGCCGCCTTCCTCCCGTGACCAGTCGCCGGCCTTGGACCGCCGCCTATCGGCCGGAAACTGGCGATTTCTCGCCGGAATTCATCCAAACTTCAAGCCATTCGATCTCCTCCGTTTCTCAACCAAATCAGTCGAGTGAGGTATGGATTTCCATCTATTTCTCGTGCTCTATCTGCTGGTGGGTTGGGTTTAGATCAATTTTTAGCGTAACCAATTCGATTTTCGAATTGAAAATCGGCCGAACTTCGGCCGCCGTGATCGGCCATTTCCGGCCACTTTTTGGGGGTTGTCCAAGAACAAAAGTGACTCCAAATGGGGTGTTTTACCTAGGGTAGGAGTTTGGAGTCTCAGTTCCAAGATTTTTCGACGGACCGTAATCGCTTTGGACACCCGGTCTGCCCGCGCGTGTGGCGGCGCGTGGGAGAGGGTGGCGGCATGTCTCTGGTCAGTTTTGAGGTCCTCGTGCCGTCACGAGCGCGTAGGATTTCGCGGATCTCAATTCGGACGTCGTTTGACTATCGAACGGATATCGCCTATTGGGCGTTATCCGGGTTCGATAGGTTGGGACCGTTGGATGGTCCCGAAATTAATATATGTTAAACTAGGTATTTCTAGGATCGTGGAGGAATTCACGGATCGTGAATCGGAGTCCCGGATGTTCCGATTTAATATTTTAAAGTCTATATTTTATATTAACCGTTAGATCGTGCGATCGTGAGCGATCCGACCGTCCGATCTGAACCAAACTGGTAGGACAAGTGTCCTATAATTTATAGAACCCGTAGGAACTTTCGGATCGGAGTTTGGAGGTCGTGGTCCCCGTGGGCCCGTGTGACCAGGGTTAGGGTAGTTTGACCCTTGGTTGGGAGTTACGCAATATTAGAATTAAAATATAATTATATGGTTGTACAAGGGTACAACAGAGTCTAGAACATCAGTTGGAGTGCAATATGCACTACCTTAAGTACCTCCCCGGATTTTGGATTTACTACAAGCACCACCAAGTGAAAGTCAGGTCGCACGTGGCGTAGGTTATCCGGCGTGTCGACAGGCCCCATACGTGGCGTTGGTTGTACCGGCGTATGGGGAGATTTGTGTTATGATGTTGAGGTCCCGCGTGGCGTAGGTTATCCGGCGTTGGGACAGGCCCCATACGTGGCGTTGGTTGTACCGGCGTATGGGGAGTTATGTGATATGACGTGCAGGTCTCGCGTGGCGTAGGTTATCCGGCATTGAGACAGACCCCATACGTGGCGTTGGTTGTACCGGCGTATGGGGAGATATGTGATAGTATGGCATGGTCACACGTGGCGTAGGTTATCCGGCGTGTTGACAGACCCCATACGTGGCGTTGGTTGTACCGGCGTATGGGGAGATTAGGTGGAATACAGAGAAATGAAATGAGGTATCACCTAAGTATGGAATTAGGTTTTACGGGAGAACTACGTGTGGCTTGATCCCTCAAGGAGGGTACGTAGGCAGCCTAAGGTTATTAGGTGCAGCCGCAGACTAAATGTTAGTCATAATTTATATTTGAATTTATTATTGCCTTGTTTAAAGCATGAATTGACTTGTTAGCGGGATTGGTAGTTTGTTGAGAATTGTTGGAAGGCCGAAGGCCATTTATGTAAATTGCATGAAATTATATTGTGCATGAAATCCGGTGTAGGTTTATACCCAAGTTCAGTAAGCAACTTTCTTAACCAAAGAAGTTCA
>NC_047652.1:12475510-12477223 GCF_902201215.1 Prunus dulcis
TTAATTGTAATTAAAAGATGAAAGAATTGTTATTTTGGAATAGAGATATTACCGAGGTTGAGTACTTAAGTAGTGTTTTTCAATTCTTTCCCTATCCGCCTTTGGAATTTTCTGCCACACCTTCCTCTGACCCCATCCAAGTTTTTTCTTTGTTGGCTTTTTTTGTCCTTCATCTTCATCACTTGATTGTTCCAGACCTACAGGAATTGAATCATGAAGGCTCGTTCCTTTTGGGGGCTCAGGAATTGGATTTGTGGCATCGGGCTGAGATGCCTCTTGTGTTAACTGCAGATTGAAAGGAAACTAATTAGAAACTTCATTCGATAAAACAGAAACTGCAATGCAATTTCCATTTCTGCAAAGCAGATAACACACTGCATTGCAGGAACTGGAAACTGCATTGCAGTTTCTGTTTCTGTAAAGCAGATAACACACTGCATTGTAGGAACTGGAAACTGCATTGCAGTTTCTGTTTCTGCAATGCAGAAAATAGAAAAAAGCAGCAGCTTGAACTGCAGTAATTGCATACCTCCTCGGACGAGATAAGCTTGAATTGTGGTAGTTCTTCATCATCCTTTTTTATTTTCTTATTTTTTTCGTACACATAGCAAGATGCTTGAAGCCTCTTTCTTTCTCTATTCTTCACCCTTTGTACTCTTGAAGGAACAGCAGGTGTTGGAGCATCTTGCTTCTTCTCTTCTTCTCTCTCTTCTTGTTGCTTCTCTTGTTCTTTATTTTCTTCTTCTCTCTCATTTTCTTCTTCTCTCTCTTCTTGTTGCTTCTCTTCTTCTTTCTTTTCAACTGGTTGTGTTTGTTGTTTTGTAGGCAGATCCATCTCCATTTCAAAGATTGTTGGGTCTGACAACAAGCTTTCAATTTCTGCCTTGTACTTTCCTTGAATCTCCTTTTTCTTGGCAATCTTCTCCATGTCAATACGACTTTCCTTGCCTTCCAATTCTGCAATCCTCCTTCTCAGATTTTGTATTTCAATAAGCTGAATTGTAGATTCCACTGTCATGGTGGCAGTCACACATTCTTCATTATCTAATTTCTCTATGTATGTTGCCAACTCCACTTCCAGCTCCTTTGATCTCTTTTCTGCTTGGATAAATATATCCCACAAGTCCTTCATTTTCTTCTCACTGTCTTCATTTTTTTCATCCTTCCACAGTTGTAATCTTCCGGGCAAACGAAGCTGGGATCTTCTTGTTGGCGGTAGTTGATTTGGTCTGTCATGGACTTCACCAAGAGGTCTTGAATTGCAAGAGGTTCTTTTCCAGCTTCCTCTGCTTCTCCTTTTTGTCCCTCATCATCTTCTTTCTCTTTTTCCTGCATATTGAACAGAAACTAATTAAAAACTGCATTGCATTGGAGGAAACAAAAACCGAAATGCATAATTCACTGTTTAGAGATTCTTATACCTTGTCAAGAGGGTCTCCCTCTTCTCCGGTAGCTTTTCTCTTTTTATATGTTTTCAAAATACCCTGTACAATGAAATTGAATGATTCAGAAACTGCATTGGATAATCTGTTACAAACAACCAGAAATCAAAATGCAAAGACAGTACTGAATATCAAAACACGTTTAACTTCATGAGCAGTTATAACATTCACATAAACCCTAGCAAAAAGCACTCTGAAATTGAATTATGAAACCAGAAACTGCATTGCAGTTTCTGGTTCAAAATCTGCTACAAACAACCAGAAATCAAAA
>NC_047652.1:12478330-12723141 GCF_902201215.1 Prunus dulcis
TTTGAATTTTTATACTGAACTTGTGATTTTCAAGCTCAAAGTTTACGTTCTTCAAAATGAGAGAGTTTGGCTCACGTTTTCGTTGTGGTGTCAACTATGTGTCCGAAAATACTTTCTTCGAAAGCCCTATATTTTAAGCCAAAAAAGGCATGCCAAGGAAAGGTTGGTTTTTCATGTTACCAAATAAAAATTTGATTTTTTCAATGGAGAAGATGTGCCCCAAAATTGACATCAAAATCAATTCATTAGCATCTAAATTTTTTTTCCCAACTTGCACATAAAGTTTCAAGCATACTGATTTTTTTTTTTCTTATCAACAGAATAACTATGTCATGCCACCTAAATTAGAAAGAGCTTAACTTCTTTTTATTTATTTATAATTATTATTAATGAAAGAGCTTAATCATAGCAAAAATAGACTTAGCAAAGATAGCTAGAGCGCATGCGCTCCCCACTCCACTCTGCACCAGAGTTTAAATCATCTTTCTTGTAATTTTTTTTTTATCAAACCCCTCCATATAATTTAGATTAAAATAAAATATCGTTTGTATAGAAAAATAATAATAACCATATTTTGAAAACAATATCAAATCAAACTAGCCCGTACCAAAATCCAATTTTTTTCATGGATATGAGCATTTTGCAATGTTAAGCCATCTCCATCTCAATAGGCTAAAAGCCAAATTTCCACTTTTTAGCCCAAAACTCTACTCCAACCCATACATATATGATGGGGCTAAAAACCTGCCCACTTTTCAGCCCATCTTATTGCCTGGGCAGGTTTTTATGGAAATGTTGGAAGAACAATTCCCTTTGTGTTTTTTTTATAAAAAAATTCTCCATAGAAAAATTGAACCATTGCTATCAGCTCCTGTGAGCCAATGCATTATTGTTGTACAACAACAAACTGACAACAGGCAAAGACCCAGAAAAAAGAATTATGGAGCATCAGATTGTGGTGGTGGTCCTCACTCTTCCACTCCTACCACTGTACCTTCACTTTTTAGTCTTCTCATTCTCTTCCCCCTATTCCTCCACCACATCCCAACCCATTAATATCTTCCTCTTGCTCATCTTCAAAATAGCTCCATCTTCTTTTATTTATTCGTAAAAATATCTGGGGCATCCATGGAGGTCATGAGTAAAATTAACCTAAACAAGCAGCTGAGGATGGAGAAGCCCCATGTGGTGGTCAAGGAGGAGGAAGAGGAAGATGAAGAATTTGATCATCATCAGCAACTGGAAGATCATGATAAGAAGAAGAAAGGAATTGTGGGTGGAAGTGGCTCTGTGAAAAGATCAGGCACAAGTGGAGCGGGGACGAGATGCTGTCAGGCTGACAGGTGCCCAGCTGATCTGAGTGATGCAAAGCAGTATCATAGAAGGCATAAGGTTTGTGACCTTCATTCTAAGGCTCAGGTTGTGCTTGTTTCTGGGCTGAGGCAAAGGTTTTGCCAGCAATGCAGCAGGTTGGTCTTATCCAATTTTCTTGTTTTTTTTTATCTGTTTGATTTATTTATTTTCTCTGTTTTTTGTTTGGTTTTGTTTCTGGGGTGTGGAATTTCTGGTTTGTTTTACACTTTTTTGCTATGACTTTTGCAGAAAAATTTGCACACTTTTGTAGTTGCTGGTTTCTTCTATATGGGTTTGGGGAAACTAGCTTAGTGTTGATGGACTCTGGTCTTTAGTTGTTACTTATTTTCTTGTATCTCACTTCAGTTTGCAATTGCTGGTATATACCTGCTTGAAATTTTTATTTATTTATTTATTATTCTTATATAGTAGTAGTTGAAGATTCCTTCAGTTCAAAATAAAAATGTCTTTTGCTATATAAAGTGAATTCTATTGGGATTGTTTTTTAACAGCCTTCCAAAGAGGATGAATATTCTTTCTTACTGTTAGACTTAGCCTATGTGTTTACACATTGTTAAATGTTGTGTTGCAGATTTCATGAGCTCCCAGAATTTGATGACACCAAACGGAGTTGTCGTAGGCGTCTGGCCGGACACAATGAACGCCGAAGGAAGAATTCAGTCGAGTCTAATGCAGAAGGCCCGAACCGCAATGGTACAGGCACTCAATTAAAGGATGTATGTGGCCAGGGTGATAATAGTGGAAGAATTCGGATAACCATTCAAGGAAATTCCCCCTACAAGCATTTCCAGATTAGATAAGATTTATCAAGCATGCTCTCTCTCTTCTGTCATCCTAGGGATGTAATAATAATTTTAGAAGTTCCATGGTAGATATGTGTTCAGGATTTCTATTTAGGTGAAGCAAAAATTCCAATTGAACAAACGTTTCGATGCCGGAAATTGAATAAACGTTTAGCACCTTCGGATTAGCCGCTCACTTTTCCGATGTGTTCTTTTGTTAGCAGAATGCTTTGAGTGTGACATTTTGGTGGCGTAAGATTTGAACTGCTGGATCTTTTTCAGACTTTGATGAGAATAAAGAGCTTTATTGTGCAATTTTCTCGGAGCTGCTACAAAAGTTCACAAGATTCTTAAATCTTGTTGACGAAACTTGCTGTTGGAGCAAGCAAGTAGTGGTTGTCATCAGGTTTATTTTCATACTGCTGCTTTTCATGCTACTATACTAGCAAGTGTATAAGTTTAGTTTGATGGATCAAAGATCCGATGTCCAAAAAACTGTTCACGAATTTAGTCAACAAAAAATGAGACCTTGTGCTTCAACTTCAAGACTCCACCATGTCTATAGCCATTGAGTCTTTTCTTTTTTTGACATAGGCGTTGAGACCGGAACACCGAGCCACCTGATGGAAAAAACCGGGAAAAAAATCATGTTGATTAAAAAGTCAACAAACCAACACCAAACTGAATTGAATTGGTTCAAACCAGCTTCGATGCCAGTTTCATACCTTACAAAATCGGACCAGACCGATTATATATATTTAAGTCCAATGCTAAGTGTCTAATCCCACACACCTAATATTCCCCAAACCCAACTTCAAAGCACCTCTCTTTGCATGAAATTGGGTCATTTGTGAATTTTTAACCCAAAAAATAAAATTTTAGTTGGAATTTGTTAAAAAAAGTTTTTTTTGAAAAATATATATAAAAAAAATCCAGCTCAAAATAGAAAAAACCATGAACCGCACCGGAATCGATTTAAACTAGACTAACTAGTTTCTTTAAAAAATTTCACCAAAACAGCATCGAACTGCACCGATTGATTAGTATTGATTTCGATTTCAATGTAAGGTGGAAACCGGATCGGACCGGATCGCAAGTCTTTTCTTCTCTTTTGGAGAGATGTCACAGGATCCAATTTTCGAATATCATACAAAAAATTTATAATTTGTTTGAATGAGGGACTTTGAAGTGAGGGGACACTTCAAAGTGATAGGATTTGAAATGGGGGGATTTCAAAGTAATGAGTTTTTAAAATAAGGGGATTAGTAAAGTCATTTGTTTAGCTAATTATTTTGTTGGTGGGATTTGATTGGGTAATTTCTTATAAATATGTAATTGTTAGGAAATCTAGCCCTTCATCTCCACGAAAGAACAAATGTGAAACAATATAAACACGACCGAGAAAGACAAAAAGTAAACAATCACACAACAAAACAAGAATTTATTGAAGAGGTTTACTCAATATGAGCTATGTCTCCGGGTTGCTAGAGATTCACTATAAAAGTAGAAGATGAACAATTACAAGCACTCAAGTATTTTCTTCACACTCAATAGTAATTTGGTTCTTGACCACACTCATTTTCACCTTCTAACCAGACTCTAGCCACAAATAATATGACTCCCTAAAGGCCTTATTTATAGTGCAAAAGGCCTAGGATTACACAAGTAGGAAATAGGATTAAAATAGGAATCCTAAACCAAGTAGGAATTGAAATATGAATCTAAAACCAAGAAGGAAACTAAACAAAAAACAAATTATTTTTCTAGTGGAATTGTATCTTCACACAGGGACGGACCTAGGAATCTTATCTCATAGGGTCATAGTCTTAAAGGTTTGGTGGGGGAGAGGGTTAAAGGTTTTTGGGGTTGGAGATTGGGGATTTAGGTTTGAAGGTTTAGGAATGGGGTTTTGGAGTTCTGAAGTTGGGAGGGATCTGTTAAAATATGTTCTAATTTTTTTTAAAAAGACCTGGACCAAAACAACATCATTTTGGCTAGGTCTTTTAAAAAAAAATTCAATGGGGCTGGACCAAAACGACGCTAGGGTGTTTTAAAAAAAATAAAATGAAAAATTGGACCCGTTTTGGCTAGCGTGTTTATAAATAAAAAAAATAAACGCTAGGCCAAAACGACGCCGTTTTGGCCCATGTGTTTTTAAAATTTTTTTTGAAGCGCTGTGTAGCTTCTTCTTCCTCAAATGTGAAACCTTCTCCTTCAGCCATTCATGGGGTCACACACCCATTAAAGGGGACCTTTTAGCTTGCTTTCATGGAGTCCATAGGGTCATTTGACCCCATTGACCCCACTGTGGGTCCGTCCCTGTCTTCACAGCTCAACAATTTCCCACTTGAAGATCAATTTGACACCACTCAAACATCAAAACTCTTCACACACTTCAAACGTAACGACTCCATCCCTAGCAACATCTTCATTCAACATCAAGTTCGGAGACCAACTGAAGTTGTGAACTTCAGTTTGTAAATCATCACCGGCTTGGTGAACATATCAACTAGATTCTCACTACATTGTAACATTGAGATCCAACTCATAACAATACCACCAACAATACACATGTAACCAATAGTACTCCGTTGTTTCAAGCCATATAGACTCTTCCATAGTTTGCATACAAAGTCCTCTTTGCCAGGTGCAATAAAAACTTGTAGACGCCTCATGTATTTCGTCTCCTCCAAATCACCATGGTTGCCTTATGGATCCATTGTTGACTTTGACTATATCATATTGTTGAGCTCTTCCCTGGGTTCGACCAAGTCTGTAGAGCTATATGAGTGTACAACAAGGGATCTCGATTTTCAATAAGGGGACATAATGTTCTAAGATATGATTTAGAAATCGCCCCCGGAGTCAAAAGGGAGAATTTACAGGGGAGACCGCTGATTTTTCAGCAGAAGTCAAACCTTAAAAAATGTTTGAGTTTTAGTTTAAATGGCAATTTGATCAAGGGTGTCTGACACCTGACATATGTTGGATGCGCACAAGGTTCGATGCAGATTCCAAAGTAGAATTTTGGGCCAAGTCCTGTCATCGTCCAATGTCTAAGTCAATTCCTTTACTGAAAGAAGTAAAGAAACTCATACTAAACGTGAGAGAACTCAGTGTAGAGTTGATGCGCAAGTACAACAATGCTTTTATAACAAAGAAAATTTTCAACGTGGAATTCTAGAGTAGTAGTTGATGTGGAATTTCATGAGTTGTTAGATTTTGTTACGATATCAAATCTCAATCATAGGAGTAGATTGCTGCAGACCTTTAGTTGATTTTGTTTCCTTCTCTAGTCCAGCAATCCCTGTAGTTTAGGCTGTAGTTATTACTTCTTTCCATATATGTTTCTGTACAATTTGCTATATATCCTTGTAATTGTTATGACTGAATGCATAAGTAATATACATCAGATTATCACTTTTCACATGGTATCAGAGCAATAGGCTTTGGGATCTTCACCACGATTTGATTTCTTCTTAGCCTTATGGTCGTTTTTTATTATTTTGTTTGAGAGCTCTCTGTATCTCAAAATTCTACTCTTGATCATGGATCAGTTTTGCTCCACCTTTGCCAATCACGTGGAAACAAACATTACTGGTCTGGCAAGTTCTTATTTTTCTGATTTTCAAAATTCAGTTTCTTCCAATAATTTTTCACAGGTTTGGATTCTTGATAGTGGTGCAACGGATCACATCACATCCCAACCTTCAATTTTTTCTCAATCGTCTTCTTCATCGACTCTTTCATCTATTAAATTACCTACTGGCGCTAACGCTCCAATACATTCCATTGGGTCCATGTCTTTTGATTCCAATATTTCTTTACACAATGTTCTTTGTGTCCCTTCTTTTAGAGTTAATTTAATGTCTATTAGCAAGCTTACCAAATCTCTGAATTGTTGTGTCCTCTTTTTTCCTGATTTTTGTCTTTTGCAGGATTTGGCAACGAAGAAGACAATTGGCTTGGGTAAACAACATGGCGGATTCTATTATATTCACCTTATTCCTACTCATCCATCCTCAAATCACGTTTCCACTTCATCAAATTTTTGGCATCAACGTCTCGGTCACCCTTCACCTGCTCGCCTACAATTACTTACTAAAATAAATCCAGCTATTTCTTCTAACTCTTCTCATCATTGTGATGCATGTCATTATGCACGGCAAACTAGATTGCCTTTTGGTAGAAGTTCAATTTCTTCTACTGAACCTTTTTCTTTAATTCATTGTGATATTTGGGGACCTCATAAAGTTCCTTCTCATTATGGTGCACGCTACTTTTTAACCATTGTAGATGACTATACTCGTTGCACTTGGTTATATTTGATGCGCTTCAAATCTGAAACTCAGCCATTATTAAAATCTTTTCATGCTTTTGTTCGTACTCAATTTAATCGCGATATAAAAGCAATACGTGTTGACAATGGCAGCGAGTTTGCTTCTATGCGCCCATTTTTTATGGAGCATGGCATCCTTTATCAAACTACATGTGTCTATACTCCTCAACAAAATGGAGTGGTTGAGCGTAAACATCGCCACATTTTAAATGTTGCTCGTGCTTTACGATTTCATTCAAATGTTCCTTTAATCTTTTGGGGTGAATGTGTCCTTACTGCTACCTATCTAATTAATCGCATGCCCTCTCCTTTGTTGTCAGGAAAGTCCCCTTTTGAACTACTCTATGATCGTGCACCCTCATTGGATCACTTGCGAGTCTTTGGGTGTCTTTGCTATGCCACAAACGTCCATCCTGTCCAGAAATTTGACTCACGTGCTCGTCGTTGTATCTTCATTGGCTACCCTGTCGGGCAAAAGGCATATCGCCTTTATGATCTCACCACGAAACATTTTTCTCTAGTCGTGATGTCATTTTTTATGAGAATGTTTTTCCTTATTCAAACTCTGCAAGTGACACACGGCCAAACCCAATTGTTTTGCCATGCATAGACTCTTCTCATGAGCCATGTATGACTCCATCCTTCACATCTCCTCATCAACATGATGTTTCACCACATCTGGACCAATCCCATCCTTCAGTGGAGGAGTCACCTTCTGTCATTCCTGTGGATGAATCTAATAATTCTTCCACCATTCATGCGGACCACCATAACTCCTCTTGCAAAGACACTCATCTTGCCTCGCCGGATCCGGTTTCTCTTCCTCCAACTCTTCCCATCGCTTCCGCCCCTACAGAACCAGATTCCTCGGTGACGGCTCACCCATCTCCTCATCTAGAACCAACCCGTCACTCCACTCGTCCTACACGACCTCCTATTTGGCATCGTGATTATAAAGTGTCTCATGCTATGTTGCATACCCAAGTTCCATTGTCCGACTCTATGCCAAGTTCTAAGAAAGGTACTCGTTATCCCTTGTCAAATTTTGTTTCTTATGCACGTCTATCACCCGCACATCGTTCTTTCTTAGCTGTTATTTCAGGTCAAACAGAGCCCACTTCTTATGATCAAGCTGCAAATGACCCCAATTGGCAGCAAGCCATGACTGCCGAGATTACTGCTTTGGAGCAAAATAACACATGGACCCTTACGTCCCTGCCTCATGGTCACAAGCCCATTGGTTGCAAATGGGTGTATAAAATCAAACATCGTTCAGACGGCACCATTGAGCGTTATAAAGCTCGGTTAGTGGCTAAAGGCTACACCCAACAAGAAGGCCTTGACTATCATGAGACCTTCTCCCCCACCGCCAAACTTGTCACTGTCCGATGCTTGCTTGCTATTGCTGCTGCTAGACATTGGCCTCTTCACCAACTCGACGTCCAAAATGCGTTCCTCCACGGACATCTTGATGAGGAAGTATATATGCTTCCCCCACCGGGCTTTCGTCGACAAGGGGAGAATCTTGTGTGTCGACTCAACAAGTCACTATATGGACTTAAACAAGAATCACGAAATTGGTTTTCCAAATTTTCCAACGCTATAAAAATGGTGGGATTTAATCAGTCCAAGGCAGACTACTCTCTATTCACCAGGTCACATGGCTCATCTTTCACTGCTTTATTGATTTATGTTGACGACATTATAATTACAGGCAATGATCCAGCCTCCATTAAATCTCTCATGGGAGTCCTTCATGAAAAATTTCGTATCAAGGACCTAGGTGACCTTAAATACTTTTTGGGCATTGAAGTGTCAAGATCCAAGCGTGGAATTGTCATCTCTCAACGAAAATACACCTTGGATATTATAAAAGATGCTGGTCTTCTCGGAGCACGCCCATATGATTTTCCCATGGAGCAAAAGTTAAAGCTGACTCCAACTGATGGTGATTTGTTACATGACCCTGCTCACTATAGGAGACTTGTTGGGCGCCTCATATACCTTACTATAACCAGGCCAGACATTGTTTACTCAGTACATATACTTAGCCAATTCATGCACCAACCACGCAAGCCACACCTTGAGGCAGTACTTCAAGTTTTACGATATCTAAAGGGTTAACCCGGCCAAGGACTTTTGTTTCCTTCAGAAAACAACTTAAAGCTGACAGCCTTTTGTGACTCTGACTGGGCCAGCTGCCCAACTACAAGAAGATCTACCACTGGGTATTGTACCTTTCTTGGGGACGCACTAATATCATGGAAAACAAAGAAGCAGAATGTTGTCTCACGCTCTTCAGCCGAAGCCGAATATCGAGCCATGGCACATGCAACTTGTGAGATAACTTGGTTGAGATACTTGTTACAAGATTTTCAAGTCAATATTCAAGAGCCCGCTGTTTTGCATTGTGACAATCAAGCTGCACTACACATAGCAGCGAATCCAGTTTTTCATGAGCGTACAAAACATATCGAGTTGGACTGTCATTTGGTACGGGAGAAAATTCAATCTGGGATGATTACTACTGCATACACGCCTTCTTCCCACCAGTTGGCAGACATCTTCACAAAACCACTTGGAAGAGATTCCTTCAATATGATTATTCGCAAGTTAGGAGTTCTGAACCTTCACTCTCCAACTTGAGGGGGAGTGTTACGATATCAAATCTCAATCATAGGAGTAGATTGCTGCAGACCTTTAGTTGATTCTGTTTCCTTCTCTAGTCCAGCAATCCCTGTAGTTTAGGCTGTAGTTATTACTTCTTTCCATATATGTTTCTGTACAATTTGCTATATATCCTTGTAATTGTTATGACTGAATGTACAAGTAATATACATCAGATTATCACTTTTCACAAATTTTAACCATTTAGCACCCGTCATCAGCTGGCGCATTTTGGGAAGTTTGACCTCATATGTGTGCCCTTTTATTTGTTACGCATCTCTAAGCCTTTCGAGCAAGTACATGATTGTGCATAATGCTATTGTGATTCGCAAGGCCGTGACCATGTTTGTCGTTTTGGTCATGTCGGTTGTCCTTATGGCATCAACCGATCTTGACTTGGTCCTTTTGTTTGCAGAATTTGTCATGCCTTAGAGCAAGTCCACTCCAAAAGACTAAGACAAGACAAAGGTAAGGCAAGGTAGTGGCAGCCTTGCTTTTTTTGGTTCCACCCCAAAAGGCTAGGGTAAGGGCAAGAAAAAAAAGAAGATATTATGCAACAAAATATAAACAATTTAGAAATGCAAGAAATAAAATGATTATGCAAGAAAAAAATAAATATGAAAGAAAATATAAACAATTTATAAATGCAAGAAAAAAAAATACAATTTACAAATTACAAATATTGGAAGGAGAAGAGTTTGTATGAGGATTTAGTGTGGAAAGTGAATAAAATTGTTATGTATTTATAGGGAAAACATCAATAAGTTTTTGGTAATTTTTAAAAAAAAATTTGAATTTTTTTCGATTTATTTTGATTTTTTTTTTCACTCGCTAACGTCAGTGCCTTTGGGCTTGAGCCCAGGCAGATCTTGTCCATGGGCTTGCCCAGGTTGGTAGAACCCAGAACTTGTCCGAGCTGCATGTCGTGCGCTAGAGGGTCTTTTGGGCTGGCAGGGGGCCTTTTGCCCGGGTTGGTGGCATGCGCTGGACATGCTCTTAAGGTATGTCTCCGTTAGCTAAGAATGTGTTAGGTCACCTGCGATATTCAAATTTTGCATCTGACTATAATGAGTGGAGACTCTCCCTTCAATTTTTCGGTCTAGTCTCATATTTTCTTCTGGGTCTTTCGGCCTGTGTATTATTATCCCTTGCCTTGCTTTTCCGAGACATCTATTGGGCTTCTTTAAAACAACATTTTCTTCACTATTGGGCCTTTCGTTGTGAGAGGTTGTTTTGGGCTTATTGCATCCCCCCATGTTAAAATTACATCAATCTATAAATGAGTTATGATTAGTTGATAAATGTGTTAATGATGGTGGTGGTGGATGTGACAATTGGGGTGGTTCTGGTTGTTGCGTGTGGTGGTGGTGGTAGGGTGAGGATGGGGATGGTGGTGGTGACGATAGTGTTGAGGTTTGTGGTAAATAAAGACCATGAAAATAAAGTACGGATGTTGACAGAGACTTTAAGTTCAAATTTCTTGTTAAATAGGAAAAAGAAAGAAAATACAAAAAGAAAAGTATGGAGAAAGAAAGAAGACGGTAATTGGGAATGAGGAGAGAGAGAGAAAGACAGAGGCCCGTCCACAAAGGCAACATGTACTACTTTTTCTTGGCCGTAAGATCTGATTCTCGCTTCTCATCTCAGCTCTCTCTTCTGTGTGTGCATTGTATAATAAAATAATAATTTGTTTGTTGTATCTTTTTTTAATTATCATTAAACTTTTAATTAATAGATTGATATAGCGGCAGCCAGCGAAAATCTCCCATTCCCAGCGTCGTCTTCTTCTTCTTTTCCTTCTGGTCTTTTTCTACTACGCAGAAACAGAAACTGATACACCCACCCACCCATCGATCTCTCTCTGTCTTCTTCTCTGGGTGTTGTATGTAATATATCAATGCCTGCACAGAAGCGTTCTTTGCCAGAGAGCCTCAGCGACAGCGATGATGAAGACCCAACACATATCCACCACCACCAACAAGCCAAGCAATCTCGAGCTCAAGATGAATACCAACTACTGCAAGAAGAAGAAAAAGTAGTAGCAGTAGAGGAAAATGAAGAAAATGAAGAAGAAGAAGAAGAAGAAGAAGAAGAGGAGGAACACGATCGAGATGAAGCTGGCGGTTACGTATCATCTCTCTCCCCCATATTCTTTGTTTTTGCTCTGCGTGTATTTGTATATGTATTTTTTCATCTGGGTCGTGTTCTGTTTTTCGATTGATTGACTGAATTTATTTGCTTTTGTTTTTACATTTCAGATTCTGAGGGAAGCCCATCTTCTACTTCTGAAGAAAAACCCGAGTACTCTCCCTCTCTCTCTCTCTCTCTCTCTCTCTCTCTCTCTCTCTCTCTCTCTTGTGCACACACGCTACATTTTGGTTTAGTTTTATTTTATTCTATGTCATACTTCAATATCTTCTGTGCGCACTAGCTAGTTGTAGATTTTTGCTGATTTTAATAACATTTTCGAGCAGTTTCAGAAAGCTCAATGCTTTGAATGTTGATGGGTTTTCCACGTGTCCTAAGATACAAAGTGCCGATTTGTTTCGATGAATGTTGAGTTGTCGATGGTGTTGTTGTCAGTTTTGGTATTGTTATAAGCACATCCCTAAGTTTCAATTTTTGAAAGATACGAGGATTAATGCTTGAGAGTTTGATGAATGTTGGGATCTGAGCCTTGTTTTGTGCTTGTATTACTTTTACGAAGTCGATATATTAATTCTAAAGGGCGGGTACTGGTTTTCTGATTTTCCATAATCCGGTAGTGTTCTGTTACAAATTGTTATTCATGTCATGGTTGTGGATAAGAACTTCCTGGTGGTATCCTCCAACTAGTGTTCTATATGAATTCAAAATTGCACTTGTTTATCATTTTCAAAAAAAGAAAAAAAAAATTTGTACTTCTGAGTGTAATGCAAAGTAATGACTACGTACTTCTTGTTCCCTTGCAGATTTTTATTCGTACAACTGTCAGAAATTCGTAAAGATGTACACTGTCCAATATGTCTTGGTAACTTCTGCTTCCGAACTTTTTGAATGAAATGTCACGGTTTAAAAACAAAATTGGTATGCGTCCACTGGACTCAACTGATGAAGATGCCCCCTTGTGGCATATAGATAGATTGTTTTTTCCCTCCCCATAAAACATAAAGCACTGAGTAAAAGAGGAAGTTTAATGACGCATGTTTACTCTGTACCTCAATAGAAAGTGTCATGATATTGTTTACTCCTCTATGTTGATCTCACATATGAGTGTTGCTTGACTGGAACTTTAAAGTGGTATGTTAACAATTAATTACTGCACTATAACGATTCATGCATGTATATATCTATCAAAATTCTTAGTTCACATTTCTTTTTTCTGATGGTGGTTAACTACTGATTTTGCTATGCACGGCTTCTTCTTGTAGCTATGCACTGACTTCTTTTTGTTGGAATGGAATCCTGCATTGCTTGGCATGGATTCTCAGTGATGCAGAGAATGAATTGCCTATTATTAATAAGTTGTTAAGTGCTGATTCTTATAGTGTTCTCTGTAGTTCTACCACTGTTTTCAAAATATGAAATGCACTGTGGTCTATTTTGAGGCAAATTCTAGGTACTTAGCTATTTAGATAGTAAGTAAAACTAGCATTTGTTTAAAATTATACAAGAGTTGATTTGAGAAGGACAAATTCAAACAAATAGAATGCATTTCAAATTTGATGCTTATAAGCGGGTTTGGAAAACCATGCAGGGCCTGCCATTTGAATAGTTTGATTGGCTCCATACATCCCTCATCTTGTCAACCACAATAGTTTGTGGGTCAAGAATAATCTGGATCTGGAAATAAGGGTTAAATAAAACCAAAACCAACTATCAATGTGTGATTTAGTCGATACGTGAACAAGGGGAAGCTTAAGAAGGGTGTGACTTGAGATAAAATAGTGAGAAAAACTCAGTGATCATTGGTTTAGCATGCTGTTACATAATGGAGAAGGAAATCTGCCTCCTTACATTACACCCTTTTTCTGGGTTTATAAGAAAACTTCTTTTAGTTTGTAATCCCTGAATCCTAATTTTTGTTTGGAAATAAAGTGGTATATGTGGCGGAATACTATTATGTATTTAGTAGATGACTCGTCGGGCCATCGGAGCTGGACGTATTTTAAGATCTAAATAATGACAGAGATATTGATGTGGAAGAAGGGGAGCTCAAGGGTGTAGAAAACACATATATACTTGTGCTGCTGCACAGGCAGATTAAAACATTGAAACAACGATTATTCATTCAATTCCAGAGACATGGTGGTGAAGGTATTCAACTTTGATGATTCCCAAGCTTTCTGGACCTCACCTTCCACCTAGCATGCTCTTCATTACCAATGTTTGGTGTGAAAAATGTCCAGAAGGATCAATATAACAGAACACAATTTCTCTAAAAATGTTATTGTTGGAAAATTTAGTATAATACTCGATAACTTTAACACTTTTTGTATTGAGAAACAGAACTACACAAGATGAGGGATGGATATGTATCTGGAAGCATTGGGGAATAGTATGCTTCTGAACTTTTTGAATGAAATGTCATTTGATGAACATTGTCTACCTAGCTGCTCCATGTGAGTATCTTGAAGCATTGGGGAATAGTGAGTTTTTGGATCTGTGATAGGTTGTGAACCACCAAAATTTAGGATTTCCTGGGTGATGGATAATCCTTAATAGGTGGCCACTCTCCTTCTAGAAGAAAACAAACCATAGCTCGCCTTCTAATTGCCACCACCCCTTTCCTCAACTTTCTGCCTCCTGTTTTTCTCAATCTGGGTCTTAAAACCTTGCTTTTGAGCATTTTTTTTCTGCCTCCGCAAATGTGCTAAGGTGTCTTTTTGACCTCTTCCTCACAGTTCTGAACAATGACACTATAAATGAGATGGAATATGCACTGGCATATTCATTTGCCTTATATTGTGATAACAAGTATACCATTATGCTTGATCTGGTGCTGGTGTAGATATTTCTAATATACATGTATGTGGTTTGACTCACCTTCCCGCAGTGAAACAAGCAATTACACCCATAATTTGTTTTTCCTACTATAGTCCATAATCAAGATGAAATTTGGAAATAAGAGTAAGTTCTTTCCCAACCTTATTTATTAAATTTTAAGATCAGGAGATGGAAGCCTGTCAATGGCATCATAGTTTTCATTAGATTAAAATTTATTTTTTGAATTTTCAATATTATCCACCTTTAATGTAATATATATATATATATATATATATATATATATATGCCAAGTCTGACAAAAGAAATATTGAAATACAAAACGTAGTCACTTGGAAGAAGTCAAATTCAATTTGAGTTTCCTGGGGGGCTGGTATGGCAGTTATCCTCACACCCATAGACTGAATCTAACTCTTGTCTTTCCCTTCCCTTGAATAAAACAAAAAAGTCAATTTGAGTTTCTTCATCTTTGATGAATTGGCTTAGATATCTTAAAGAGAATGTGAAAGACTGAAGTCAGGATGGCCACATGCAAAAGTTTGATTGCTGATACAAAATTAAAAGCTCTGGTGACTATGAAGTGTGATTGCTGAAAATAAAACCAAAACCTCCTTGGAATTTTATAGGTTGAAATGAAGAAACTATACTTCCTTGCTAGAAAGTACAGAAGAAGTGACCATAAAGTACCAACCCTGTACCCTGCCCGTCGAGATCAGGGCCACAGCCAAAGATCAGCTGTGGAATCTTCAAATAAAGTTGTATCCTAAGACCCATTTCTTTTCTGTTTTCTCACTGTAATCTATAATTCACGATTCCTATTCGCAACAGCACAAATGAGAAATTTATTTTATTTTTTCAAATACAGAGCAAATTTCTTCTTTAGGACATGCCAGTATGTTGAAATTTTGACATGAAACGGTCACGATTGTTTGAATATATCAATTATTTAAGAAAGGATTAATTTATTTTTACATGCACATTGAATTCCTGTATGGATTTCCCAAGACTCTAAATTTGTCAGCTTTATATACTATCTGTCCCCAGAAGTTCTCATTAAACATCAGCAGCCATTTGGATGTGTTATTGCTAGTGGTACTGGTAACAATTACTAATGTTATGGTGATCTTGTTAAAAAAAGAAAACTGTGATTCCTGCTTCTTGTTTCGTCTCTTGAGTCTTGCTTACCTCTTCTGTTATTCATAATGCTTTATCAATCTGCTAAGCATTCATTCATCAATTTCTCTTTCCTTGACAGGGATTATTAAAAAAACAAGGACTGTAATGGAATGCCTACACAGGTTTTGCAGGGAGTGTATAGACAAGTCTATGCGGATGGGGTATCCACTGTTGAGCTCTTTACCTCTCTTAACTTTTTCTGATTTCTGTAATAGTGGCATTTTGATTATCTGATTGAAAAAAGGAATTTTTTTTGTTATAATGTAAGTTGAGAACCAATCAGCCTTATTCAGTTAGTTTGATATATAATTTCAGGAACAATGAATGCCCTGCTTGCCGCACACACTGTGCCAGTCGACGTTCTTTGAGAGATGATCCAAATTATGATGCCCTAATAGCAGCTTTATATCCAGATATTGAGAAATACGAGGAGGAGGTATAACTTTTGCTTTTGTACATTTATATTACTGGCAGGTTGACAAGTACATTGCATATGGTCAAGTATAATAAAGGTTGCTGAATATGGGAAAAATAGAAAGAATAACACTTCAAATTAGTTTTACTACAATCCAGTTTTTAACAGACGTAATGAGCAAGGAGATAAATAGGGTTACTGTTGCAGATTGTATGGCCAGCTTGGGTAATGATTGTAATCTGGGTTACCACGTTTTGAGTTGGTCCCATCCTCCATTGTATGCCTTTTGCGTGCTGATCTTCTTGTTTTATCTAGCCCCAGGCTTGTTCCAGTGTAGGTTCTTCCTCTGGCTTTTGGGCTCCCATGCACAAAAACTAAAAAGATAAATAGAGTTTATTATTCTCGTTTCCATAAATTTTTAAATATAGACATCTAAGTGAAGACATAATTAATGACAATTTTATAGTTAGATGATTCGTCATAGATATATGCTCTTTTTAACTTGATCATTTGAACTTGAAAGTAAGTTTTAATCAAGAAGATGGAAACAACAAACTGTCACTCTCACACACACATGCTCATGTATATATATATATATATATATGTTTATGCATAGAGAGAGAGAGAGAGAGAGAGAGAGAGAGAGAGAGAGAGAGAAATTTATTCCTCAAAAGGATGTAGTTTTATTAAGGGTTTTGTTTTGAGAATGTTATGCATCTATTTCGACTAAATAAAGATTAGTGTAAGTTTTTGTTTTTTTTAACGAAAAGATGTGTAAGTTTATCATGTTTTGCAAATTGAGAATTAATTTGTGTATGGTTTCAGGAATTGGCTTTCCATGAAGAAGAGAGGACTCGAAACGAGCAGGTTAGGTTTATGGCTAAAAAATTTATTGTAGAAATTTGGATGGTCTTGTATTTCTTAGGACATGAACACTACTCAGGAAATATGTTGTCCAGCCTGTATCTCTTTATTCATTTCACCTTATAATCATGTGGTTTCATTTGTAATCAACAGACAAATTAAGCAAAACCCTCACCAAAAGAAAGCAGGCTTTTTTAAGTCATTCTAAGATCTGAATCTTGGAACTTGACATGACCCTACTCTTTGACCCTTAAGCGAAGGACCAAGGCAATGGTGCAAATCCAAATGGCCTTACATTTTTTTCCCCTCTATGTTGGATACTGATGATTTTGTTCCTGGTGTGCTGTTTTAATGCTCCAAAACAGATCCAAGCATCAATTGCCCAAATTTTTCAACGACAATCAGAAGCTCTAATCAGGAGACGCACATTTGGAAAAGATACACCAGATGCATTTATTACGAGATCGCAGCGCAATAATCGGAGTTCCTTTTTAAGGAGACGGAGCTCTCGAGCCACTGAAATTCAAGGATCTGTAGACAATGAGGATGAAAATGACAATAATAACATGGGCAAAAATTCATCTTCCACTGATGAGCGACGTACTGAAGTTACGCCAAGACGGCTGAGGAGACGGGCAGGATCTCGATCCTCTCAGCCTTCTTCATCGCTGGCCAATTCAAGTGGCGGATGCACTGAAAATGATTTAGAAGTAAACCGAGAGAACCGCGGAATTTCTCCTGGTATTGTGTGGAGCTCTGAAATGCTTGCTTGGGGGCGGGGTGGTGCTCGAAGTCACACACGGCATGGCATTTCTAGTGGTTGCAGCAATAAGAATTCTCGAAGCACTCGCTTATCAAAGTTGGTTGATTATCTCCGGAGCATAGAGGAAAACAATGATGAGGTATAGGGATATTGTGTTGGACTATTTGTTGGGTCATTTAGGTCCATTCATTGCATGTGCCACCAGTGGAGTATCTTGCTGAATTGTAGTTTCTTGGGGGCTTGAATGAGATACTACTAACTAGTTACTTTGGCTTTCACTGAGCACCGAAGTGACCCAAATAGAATCAGTACTGCTTTCTTTTTCGTGGTTTTGTATCCCCTTTGATGAAATACTTCTTTGTCTGCAGTTAGATGTTCATCTCATGCTTATTTCTTTGGATAAAAGATGTACACCAAGTTTGCAGCAGCCGCACCTATGCTGTCGGCCAAGTTTGTCAGTCAAGCACCTTTGTGATGTGAGATTATTCTCCTGATATTACTAATCTAAAGATGTAAATTTCACTTGTGAAACTTGCCTTTGACTATGTAAAATTTATGATTTCTTCTTGTGCTTTTTTGGATTGAGAGTTACAATTGGGTTGTGAAACTTACTAGTCATGCCTCTTTACCTCATCCTCTGCTGGAATATTTGTTTGCATACTATTGATAGAGAACACAAGCATGACTCATTCTAATAATAAGGCCAACCTTAAGTTTACTAGTTGTTCATTCTAAAAATGTTAATGTACTGCTCTTTATTTCTTTGGTATTCTTCTACATTACACAATACCCATGTGCCTGCGTAATTTTCCCGTGCATTTTTTTATACAGTATGTATCTCGCCAGACGCCTTTGCTGGCAGAAGAAGTTGAATTTTTGGCAGTCAAAGGGTATCACAGTTCCAATGACGAGAAGTTGACCCTAAACCCTTCATCCTTAATGAATGATGTAGATTCTGCACCCCTTCTAGTTGATCCATGCAGATATGACCTGCAAATTCTGCAAGCAGAAGAAACTTTGGGAGGGGTTAAAGCCATTTGCACTTCCAGCAGGGACCATTTGGTGAGTAGACATTAGAAGGGTTATTGTGAGCTCTCAATTTTACAAGCTCTCTTAAGATCTCTACTTTTTACTATTGCCAAGCTAAAAGGTGCACACAACTCATCTTTGGAAAGAATATTGATCCAATGAGCAAAATTTAGTTGAATGTTTCAATAATAAGCATTGATCAAATAACAAATGCATCTCTAGTTAAAGTTCTCTCTGGTTGCATTTCATTTTACTGTTTTGAGCTTAAAATGAGAGAATAGAGTAACTTTTGATGCTCAAACGTGAAGATGCTTACATGATTTGCAGTGCAGAAAACACTATTTGAAAGACAGAATGCTTATAATAAGATCCATGAAACTCCTTCATATGGCAGTATTTGTAGCCATATTGTACAAATTGTCCTTATTGTCAATTATTTGAACCGGTTTGAAGAATGCAAGCCATTCATTCACTTTATTTTCGGTTTTAAAAGGTATTATCATTAACACCATAAATAAAGTTTTAAATTCATTTACAATCCTTTCAAATTTTTTTAAATGATTTTTAAACTTATTTCTGCTGTTAATGGTATTAAAATTACTTTTAAAATCTCTACATAATGGTTGCGTGAGTAATTTTCTCTTGCTAGACAGTGGTGTATTGTGGCTAGAATCATGTGTGAATATGCATAGTCCTGTTTAGAGATCATTCTCTATGATTGCATTGATATCAACAATAGTCAATGAAAACTAAATCATTATCTGCTACTCTTCTCAGATTCTAGCATACAGACGGAAGGAGATTTAGTTAGGAAATTTCAGACTTGCCAACTAAATTCGTACGAGAAGATTGTTGTATCTGGCTGTTGATAAAAGAGTTACTGTAAATCGTTGTAGTAAAAGATAGATACCGGGATGCATTGATCCCCAATTCAGACATTGTTGTATTCTTGATGTTGTAGACACATGTTTCTATTGTTTGTGTAATTTGATGATGTTACTTTTTTTGGCTTCATTTTAGCAGAAACAATTAGCTTACAATACATCAGTGGCAATTTCTATTTTATTTTTACAATTATGGGCAGGCTTTTTGGGATTTCCCAAATCCCACTTAACTCTCACACACTAAATATAGCGGCCGATGTGTGGCATTATATTTTTTTACACAAATTTTGGATCCTTGGATGGGATAAATTTTGACATGGCAAGTTTTCGAGAGGAATTGGTAAGCTGAGGTTGAGATTAAATGTGACATGACGAGTTAGTTTTTAGTTTTTGAGGGTTTAGGGGATTTGGAGGATCACTTTTCGTTGCTTCTTTCTGCTCAGACTGTAGAATTCATTCCACTCATTCATCATTCTTCATTCTCAAAATAGCTCCGGGCCTGTTCATCTTCATTCTCTTCAAGTACAGAGGGTCTCTCTCCTTTTAGATCTTTTGTGCCAAAGATAGTCTCTCTCATCTCCATCTAATGCTATGTCATAAATTTTTTTTTTCATCTCTCAGTTCATTATTTCTCTAGTATGGCTCACGCCCAAGATTTTTTTCTTCCAGATCACTTTTATTAAGGTAAAAATAAATAAATGATATTAAATAGGGAAGAGAGATAAATATTAAGTTAAGGAGAGGTAGTTTAAAAATCCAATAACGAAAAGCAGACATGAGCTTAATCAAAGTTGGCTAGAGAGGATGTGCTCCTCACTTTACATCCGAATTCGAATCCCCCTCCCATGGTTTAGATTAGATAAAAGTAGAATATCGTTTGTATTAAAAAAAAAAAAGCAATAACAAAAAATGAAATTCACCATTGTTACAATTTAGTTTATATTTTATTTAATTCACATGGCGATGTGTGGATCAAACAACTTGATGTGTGAGGGTTGAACTATATTTTTTTTGGGTCTAAAAGGTTAAACTAGGACAGAGAGCACTAAAGCGGACTCAAAGCTGATAGTTTCGTAAATTTCAAGTACGTTTTTGTGACAAAAACCCTTAAAAATATTTGAAAATTTTGAAGAAAGAATTATATTGCTGGGTGTCCTATGATCACCTTTTCTTTTGGGTGTGATTAAATAAAATAAAGGCTAATTTACTGTAGTGTCCCCCGAAACTATGATCAAATCCTACATTGCCCCCTGAAAGTTAAAGCGGCCCACCTTGCCCCCTTGACCAAGGTTTGGTGAATCACTTTACCCCATATCGTTATCTCATTTCTTGACTCCGTCATTTTTTATGACGTGGCAGGGGTATTTTAGTCCTTCTAGCACACGTGGCTCCCCACCCCCTATCCACACTTGTGACATGGCAAAAGTGGGGCCCATTCCAAATCTAAACTTGAGACTGTTGCAATAGTGGGGCCCACTCCCGCGTGGCAATAGTGGGGCCCACCTGTAAAAATTAAAAACTTGCGTATGCCCAATCAAAGCTTGCGACATGGCATAAGTGGAGCCCACCCAAATTCAAATCCCTCTCATTTACCCAACCCATTTCGTGACCCATATCCATCAACCGTTTTTGCCCACCCCCTTTCTCTTCCATTTAAGAGTCTGCAACTTTCGAAGCTCTCAATAAAAAATGGTCTACAACCCTAACAATTGGGCATTTGTTTGAATTGCATCAACAAGCTCCAAAGTTGTTCAATTAAACGGTCTACCAAGCTCTAAAATTTGGCCTTTGCTTGATTTGAACTAAAAGTCAAAGATGAAGCACAAACTTCCATAAGCAGAAGAGGCGAACGTTGCAGCCCCTCAATGCTACTATGGGAAGATTGCTAGGCTTCAAACTTCATGGACAGAATCAAACCCACTGTGGAGGTTCCATTCATGTCCAAAGGTAGGTATGAGTTGTAGTTTTTTTAAGAATGAATTTTCATATAAGTCATACCCTTATGATAATAGTGTGGGTATATACAGAGGCGAAACAATGGCTGTAGTTTTTTCCAATGGGTTGATGGTGAGTGCCTCCACATGAGAAAACTTTGATGGGTTGGCTATTGAGGACAATGAGAGAACTGGAAGACCTAGTTGGACGTGGAAGAGGAAGAGAGATGAAGCTATGGTTTGCTCCGTTGGTTTTATGGGGTGCACTGATTATTAAACACATTTTGAATTAATCTTGGGTTGGTTTGAGTGCAGCAAAATAGGAAGAATGGTTAACATGTTGAATTAATCTTGGATTGGTTTGAGTGCAATGGTAACATTTTGAGGCTAAGATCCATGAGATTGCTTTGTACAATGTTGGAATGGTTAACTTGGAAAAATTTGGAAGAATGGTTAACTTGTGTAATTTTGCTCAATGTAATTTTGAATGGTGAACTTGTGCAATTTTGCTCTGTGCATCGGTATTTTTGGGGACAATTTCATGAATTTGATAACAACTTTAAGAACGCAAACCTACACAACAATTTCATAACAGTGTGAGACATACATGTACAAAATACAATCTGCCTTAACAAGCCCATTGGTGATTTTGGTACAATTTGAAACTACGAACTGCCATCACAAGTTCACTTGCAAGTTCAAAATACAAATGCCACCAGATTCATTGGCAATTCCAGAATGAAATAAAGCATCCCTAACCAATTCAAAATGCAGTGGTGCCAATCTAACACAAACTTCATCATAATTTACAATTCAAAATACTAGTTTAACCTTCATCATTGCCTGGCCTTCAAAATAGCAGTTCAAACTACTACTCCCTTAACTGCCAGTCTAATACAAAACACAAACTGCTAATCCACCTTTTCAGTATCTCCACGGTTGATACTTTTCCAACAATGCTTTCCTCTTCATCAGGGCCCTCTTCTTTGTTGGGGACTTGAATATTTTATTCTTAGATACATTCCTATCCACGAACTCATTCCACCTTGTTGGGGACTTGAACCTTTTGTTTTGAGGCTGAGATGCTTGGGCAGAAGATTGAGCTTGAGATGATTGTGAGGCTAAGATGATTGTTGATGTTGAGATTCTTAAGAAGATTTCTTGTTTTGCCTAGTCTTTCTTCTCCCCTAAATAATGTGAGACATAATTGTCAATTGATGGCAGATTGTAAGAATTGAAACATAAACACAAAACATTTGAAACATAAATACAAATCAATTGAAATAAACCCACCAAAGTAGAGTACTTACAAGTTGTTTCCTTGTTGATTGCCTGGCAATTCTCTAATTGGATGTGCTTGTTTCTGGTTTCTTCTTAGTTTATTTATTTATTTATTTTTTTAATGATACCTAACAAAAATGAAATACAACATAAACACAATACAAGTTTAAAATAAATTGGAGTTAACACTAACAAGAATAAGACAAGTATACTTGACTGCTTGAGCCTCCTTCATGTGCCTTGGGAAATTTCCTCCTATTATGTCCAACTTGTTTACACATTGATCACTTGGTTTCCAAGTTATACTGCGACAACTTTATGGCATTAGGATTAGAAGTTGGGGATGGTTCACCTGCTGACTTTATTCTCTTTTTCCTTATCCTACCTGGTTGCTTGTGATACAAGGGTGGCATCAATTTTGGTAAGTTTGTCTTAGGGCACAAATCTTCGCTTGGCATTGGATGAACCATGGGAGTATAAACTCTCATATAAGCATCTTTCTTGTAACAATTATCCATATAGGCGTAATGATCACCATTTAATTGTCCAATGGCAGCACAAGCATGCATACTTGGGATCCCCATTGATATCCCATTGCCTACATGAATAACAACTCCTTGCCCAATCAACCACAACCTCAGATCCACCATGGTTTTTGACTTCATATGTCCTTGCTCCAGCTAGCTTTGGAATGCACCAAGTTGATTGCCTATTCTTCTTCTCGACAATCCCAAAAATTCTAGGGCCTACAGATGAAGCCATCTTTCCGTAGCTGCTCTCATACTTGCCATCAACATCATAACGTAATATCTAATCCTCTATAAACAAGTTATAATTGACTTGTCTCTAGCATCCATAATTGACCTATTAAATGCTTCAATGTTATTGAGTAGAATATCATATTTGGAATGAGTTTTAAAGTGAGATATACTGCATTGGTGTGCATCTAGCTTTGCCACCCAATCAAATGTTGACCCTCATAAATCTTGCAATTTCTTCATCTCAGCTTGAAACCAAGGCAAAGTTGTGCTTCTTGCAACAAATTCTAGTTGTTGTTGTAGTACAAGACCTCTATGACCAGCAAGCACAAAGTTTTCATGTAGATGTTTCAGGCAATGTCTATGTTCTGAATTTGGAAACAAGTCACCAATTGCATCCAGCAACCCCTTTTGTTTATTAGTAATGAACACATGAGTTGTTATTTTCAATACCAAGATCAGAGCCTAATAGTTCCAAGAATAATGTCCATGTGTCATAGTTCTCCACTTCTGCCACAACATATGCAGTAGGGTACATCATTGTTGGGATTAACTCCAACTGCAGCCATAATCTGGCCAGAGTGAGGCCCTTTTATATGGCAAGCATCCAATCCTATAACTGGCTTACAACCCTTAATAAAACCATTCTTTGTAGTTTCCAAACAAATATATATCCTTTCAAACCTAGGCCTTTCACCCTCCATTTTAGATTTGATAATTACTCTACTTCCCTCATTTGTTCTTTTCAACTCAGCAGAATACTCCCACAGTAATGTAAACTGTTTTGTGTAATTCCCCTCAACTTTTACTGTTGCATGTCTTCCTCTGTAAATCTGTGATCTTCAAGCTATTACACATAAGTCTTCCTTCACTTGGTCTTTAAAAGACCCCATATTCCAATTGTAAATTCTGGATAATTGTGTAGCAACCTCTCTGATAACCACTTTGAGTTAACATGTATATTTTGCTCAAATGTCCTACATGTATGATCATCCACGTAAGTTTTAAATTGCACCATGCTACTTCCGTTGACTGTTGATGCATAGCATATCCATGGGCATTTCCTATCTTCAACACCTACACAAACTGCCCTCACCTTGTCTCTATCATTCTTTGTGAATCTAAGTTCCCTCATATTCAACACAAAATAATTTCTCACTGCTTTTCAAAACATTTTTACACTTGGAAATTTTAAACCAATCTCAAAAATAGGGTTTGTCAAGTCTGTTTTAGGCTTGAAGTCCTCAATCTTAGGCAACTTGCTCTTCATTTTCTTCACAGGCCCCTCAACCTTTGAACCTGAGCTACTGTCCAAACTATTAACATCACTTGCAGCTACATTAACAGAGTCATCTTCTTCTTTTGCAACATTTGGGTCAGTATCAGGAGCATCGTGGTCAACGTAATTATCAAAAGCCTTGTCATCTTTCTCCAGCAAGCATTGGTCTTCATCACAATACTCATATGCAGAATCTACAACTTCAGGGTCGCTTTCTTGACCCTCAGAATCTTCACTATCTTCTACCATAACAAACTTCTCATTGTTTGCTCCCTCAAACTCCCCATGCCCAGAATCTTCATTATTTTCCGCCACAAACTCCTCATTGTTCGCTCCCTCAAACTCCTCATGCTCAGAATCTTCATTATTTTCCCCCACAAACTCCTCATTGTTCGCTCCCACAAACTCCTCATGCTGTCAATCTTCATTCCCCCCCCCCCCTCTCAAACTCCTCAGTATATACCCCCCCCAATCCTCATTGTTTGCTCTCTCAAATTCCTTACACAGATTTCTCACAGTTGAAGGCTTGTCATTCGTATCCAATACATTATCTTCCAAGTAAATTACCACCACTTTTTGATAGGAACGTGGTACCAAATCACACTGCTCAAGTAGCTTAGCATCTGTATCTATATCTAGCCATTCATCATTTTTTAGCCCTTTCACACAAACTATCTCAAAGTACCCAAGCTCCTTTGCAATATGATAAATCTCTAACAGAGAGATGTACTCCACCGGACACCAATCGTAATATGAGACAGTTCCACCCACAGAAGACCCCTTGTTGTGTTGAGACTTGACAATTGTACTCCCATGATGTATTTCAAATGTGACTAGGCCTTTGTCATCTACACAATACAAATAAAGACACCATCAACCATTGGAGTACAGTAGAATAAGGACATTATGAGTCAACAAAACAGTCCAACAAACATGTGTGACTCAACACTTACGAAAACTTAGAATCCTCTAATTTTCAAAATAGTTAAACGCTTATCAACAAAACAAGAAGGGACCACACCAATTTTAAATTCACTCCACAATAAGGAACCTTTATAAACCCTTTGCAAACTGACAACATAAAACATAGCATTACAATAAAGAACCTTTATACCCAAGACCACACCCTAAATATGTCATAGTCTTCGAATCCACTTACCAAGGTTGAGATTTTGATTCGTGCCTGGTTCCAAGATTTTGATTCCTTTGCTTCCTTGTTCAAACTCGAATATCACTATCTCTTTGTCTGCCTATCTCAGTCAATTAGCATGTGAAAACCCTAAATGGTCACACTCTTATTTTCCAGATCTAGGGATGGGCAAAAGGGGTTGATGGATGCGGCTGTTGAGGCCCAAATATATTCCCGGCCTAGTTCGACACCTTACTGAGAGGAAACCCGATTTGGGCACGCGAAGTTCGTCGTACGTGCTCGCACGTGCCACGGTCCACATGCCAAGCCAAGCAAATATGTAATCCGTCACGCTAAAAGTTGTAACGAGCCTGTAAAATGTACCGTCTCTATGAACCCATGCTCATTATCCCGTCAAAGGTCATTTTGACTCGACCATAGCCCTTTACAATACAATAAAATTCAAGCATGAGAATGTCAAACAACATGCAATGCCAAGCGGAAAATACTTATTTTGCACCTAGCCACGCTATAAGCTAAAGTGGGCCCAAGCGACGAAAATGCCGGGGCTTGTTGATTGGGTTGTGGTATGTATGGTACGAGCATTCACGAGGCTCATTGATGAGCCAAGAAGCGGAAGTTTTGGGCTGCTTGGGAGCTTCACAACTCGAGTCCATTTCTTGAGCCCAAATATGTGGGTAAGCATGAAAGAGAGAAAAAAAATAGCCCATCACCTTAGAAAATCCAAGACAGACCATCTGAAAAATGGAAGGATACTTGCGTGTGTAGGCTGCTAGGAGCAAAGCACCCTTCAGGCCAACACCATTTACCACTTCTTTCCCCCACCAGTTATTGCCATAAAATAAGGGAGGAAAGAAGGAGAGGGTATTGCTAGAGATAGGAGATTGCTACAGGTACAGCTGCGGGAAGACTCTAGAGCACTAAAAAAACTTGTCTGTGTGTGTTTCGATTAGGAGGATTTCACAAAATAGGGATGAATCAAAGGAAGAGAAGAGGAATGGAGGAGGAGATTTGGCAGATTTAGGAAGAACCTGTTAGAGAACAATCAGTATAAAACCAAATAACATAATAATAAACAAATTGAAATATGCTTTATATATGTATATATATATATATATATATGTGTGTGTGTGTGTATATATATATATATATATGTATAAACAAATCAATACAACAGTAGAATAAATTACAAAATACTGACTTGGATTGATGATAGACTTCTGTAGAGTTGCAGTGTCCTTTAGACAGTATTTCTCCTCTACCATTGTGCTTGTAGTTCAATTGGAGTCTGTCCACCAGGATTAAACTATAATAAATCAAAGCCTAAGCACTATGGCTTTGATTTCTGGCGAACAATGATATGATTTCTCTCAGGAAGTGCTTATGTGTGAGAATGATAATGCTGTTCAAAAGTTGTCTTTTTGGTTTGGACAAATTGTCAATATATAGAGGTCTGACACCTCTTCATCCAACAGTTATGTAACACCCCGACTCCAAATTTAATGTCTATTTTAATTGATTTAAAATGAATTACAAAATTACCCTTGAGATAGGGGTAAATCGGTCTTTTTTTATCCGGAAGGATTTTGGGACCACGAATGGTATTTTTGGGTAGGTGGTACTGAGACGAATTCGTAGACACGCGGTAAGCTTGAAACGGAGTTGTAACGAAGATTTGGCTATCAAAACATTATCAGTGGCAAAACTGTAATTATTTCGAAAAGGGATAGAGTAAAAATCTGATTTTTCATTTTTACCTCTCTCTCTCTCTCTCTCTCTCTCTCTCTCTCTCTCTCTCTCTCTTGCGTCGTTCTCCCCCCTCCTTCGACTGAAATTGCGCAGCAACCGTCACAGGCCAAGGCCAGCCTTGAGACCGGGCCCAAAACGTCCGACCAGACCTAGCCGACATTCCCTAGTCCACCTCCAGTCGTTAGCCGCCGCCAAGTTGTCGAAAAATACAAATTTCAGGTCAGTTTTCATCCGAATTTTCAGATACTCGATCTCTCTCCTCCCACCACTAATTCCGATGGGTGAGGTATGGTTTCTCATCCATTTTCCGAGTTCTAGCTGACTGTTGCATAGGTTTGGACCGATTTGTTGTCTAGAAAATCGATTTGAAAACCTAGGTTTTGGCCGGATTTCAAAGTGAAATTCCCGCCAGTGGCCACCCGAATTAGACCTTCCCGTAGTTGAATGAAGTGATCTTGACCTTGAGTAGAACCTAGGATAGGAAGGGTGAGCTCGGGTGTGGAGTTTTTCCGTCACCGGAATTTACTCTACACACCCGCCCGCTGCCGGTGCTTGTGGCGGCACGTGGGCGAGGCTGGTGAAGCTGCAATTTGACCCGATGAGATCCTTAGGTTGTCACGAGTGCATAGGAATTCGTGAATCTCAATTCGGACATCGTTTGACTATCGAACGGATTTTCACATATTGTGCTTTATCCGGGTTCGATAGGTTCTGACCGTTAGATCTTTTCTGAATTAAAATATGTTGTTCTAGGTATTCCTAAGACCGTATGGGACTTCACGGATTATGAATTGGAGCACCAGATGTTCCGATTCAATAATGCAAAGTTTGAGGGTTAGCGATAACCGTACAATCGTGAACGATTCCTAAAACTGTAATCGGACCTTAGGATACCTTCTTCAACGTGCACGTATTGGGAATTTGGGGATTTAAGTATTTAATTTGTGATTTCCGCTTCAACGTAATTTTATATTAATTAAAGATTCGTACCTCGAAATAGGTATTTCGACTGCATGTACTTAGCAGGCAGGACCCTCACGTGGTCAGGCAGCGTGGGAATATTTGTGAGTGGACTTTGTTTCAATCATATGCATGGTTTTATTGATGAAAGATTTATGCATAATGTTTTTAATGGGTTATTGAATATATTATATTCATGAGATGAATTTGATATGTATAGCGCTTTGGCAATATATATTGTGAGTTGGGCATTCTGGGTATTGAGAGTGTATTTTTATAAGGATTTTGGGGAAGTATATATCTATATATTCTCTATAGGCGAGATACTTGGGTTGTTGAAGTGTGCTGTGGAAGAACTTGATTATGAGGGGTTGTTGAGAGAAGTTGTATGATTACACTATGTAAGTACCTTCCGCAGTTATTAGACTTTCCACACGCGGCGTTGGATGTTCCAGCGTGTGGGAAGAATAGGTTATCCGTCTCCGGCATGTGAGACACTTTCCATATGCGGCGTTGGATGTTCCGGCGTATGGAAAGACTCTGTATAGTATTTAGGGTCATCACCCATGGCGTTGGATGTTCCGGTGTGTGATGATCCAGTCTGCGCGCGTAGGACATAGTTTGGGAGCTACACATGAAGTTGGATGTTCCGGTGTGTGAGCTTTGGAGTTTCGTCCCCTGGTTGGACCGCTCATCCCTAGACGCAGGATAGCACCTGGAAATCCTGTGGACTAGTCAAACAATCTCCCAGTTGGATTGTTTCCCTGGTACCTAGGAAGTGTGATGAGTATATCGTATAGCTATGTATATTTATATTTATACATATACATATATATATTTATATGTATATGTATAGTTGAGTGAGTGAAGAATTTGAGTTTTTCAGTGGTTTGGCAGGAGTTGTAAGATTGAGAGAATGAGGTTTACGAAGGAGATGACTTGTGTTTTGAAGAGTTTTAAATGAGTTATGTTTTGAGTACTTAAATATTGAATTGTGAACCTGCATGTCTTGAGCATTATTTTTACACGGTGGGGTTATTATATTGTTTTTAACTGCAAGTCTTGTTTTTGTCCACTCACATGTTTTCTGTTTTGCACCCCCCAGCTAGTAGTCGCTCCAGGAAGCGTGCAAGTGGTGTACAAGGCTCGAACTGTGAACTTTCCTAGTTAGGATTTGAGCAATTTCTTCTACTCAACTGTTCTTGTAATCTAAATTCAGTAGATGCTCTGTTATCGCCCATGATAGATTTTACTTGTGAGGCGGGAGGCCATGTAATATGACTTGTTGAATTATGAAAGCATGCTGTTGAGTTTGCTTAAATTACAGGGGAGACTCTGCCAAAATTTTGGTGGAAAGTCTCGGTTTCTTTGTAAGTGGGCCCGGCATCGGGAAGATGTCGGAACAAAGACGGGGTCCGCTTCGGTTTCTGGGAAATTCTGGGGCGGGTCCTGTCAAGTTATGTTAACTGTTTAACATATTTGAATTTCAGATTTTGATTTTATCTGAAAAATGAATTCCTAAGGCCCATCTCTTGACAATATATATATATATATATATTTATTTATTTATTCCAAGCCCAAACCATGATGAGGCCCAACTTTGCCTCCATTAGACCCATACCCTATTTAGTATTTCTAAAGTGTTGGTGCTTATAAACTATGGAAGGAAACAACTCCCTTCCAATGTGGGACTAAATGCAAGTGTATTTTTCCTATACAAACTCTAACAATGCCCCACATTTGTATAGAAAAATTATAACGTGCATATTTGAGATAAAACTTAGATATAACACACATCAGGAAGTGTGTCTTTTGGGCTTGAACCTACCCTAGTGAATACTTATCGGATTTACTAGGTGACGCAGTGAATATAAAATCTTGAAATGTTCACCTATTGTAGTAAACCGAGACAACAAGTATCACATATGTTACATCTTAACATACCACTTATTCATACGTTTGTGTTCATTTTGGTCCTGAACAAGTCCTAGATTCATAGGAGTTTTAGAGAATTTAGCCATCTCATTCTCATAAATACGACCCCACATTTACCCCTACATAGGTAATGTTGACTAAGAATAGTCTACTCTATTCCACCTGATTCGTAGCAATTTTCGGATCATTTTTCTAATTTTTGTGTATTTAGTTATGAATTTTCTAAGAAAAAGTAATAAAATAATAATTTAGGGTAAAATGCAAGGATGTGGCCATGTTGATTGACGTACACTTGTGCAAGTGGTGAAAGGTGATGGGCTGAGATCGCGCCAGGTGTCCTCTTGCAATTATTTTGGCTTTTTTAGTGCAAAAATCTTTGAAAAAAGGTAATAAATAGTAGGAAAATCCTAAAAATGCCCCGAAAATTACTCCGGCCTCCTTGTGACGTTATAAAACTAGGGGAACCTATAAATCATCCGTTCTCGCAATGAAAAAATCCAAATTGTTTTACATAACTCACTTTCCTCTTAACCCTAAGTATATATGTTTGTTAACTTTAACTTCAATAACCTACTTCAACAAGCATCTCCCGTTAATGTTCGGAATTATTTTTTAAAATGCGTAACCATGAATCGGGGAATTCAACAAGGGAGATGGAGTGTCAATGAGTTCGTAGCAATTTTCGGATCATTTTTCTAATTTTTGTGTATTTAGTTATGAATTTTCTAAGAAAAAGTAATAAAATAATAATTTATGATAAAAGGGCAAGGATGTGGCCATGTTGACTGACGTACACTTGTGCAAGTGGTGAAAGGTGACGGGCTGAGATCGCGCCTAGGTGTCCTCTTGCAATTATTTTGGCTTTTTTAGTGCAAAAATCTTTGAAAAAATGTAATAAATAGTAGGAAAATCCTAAAAATGCCCCGAAAATTACTCGGACCTCCTTGTGATGTTATAAAACTAGGGGAACCTATAAATCATCCGTTTCGCAATGAAAAAATCCAAATTATTTTTACATAACTCACTTTCCTCTTAACCCTAAGTATATATTTTTGTTCACTTTAACAAGTATATTTCCTTAATATTCGTTATATAATTTGTAATAATACAAGAATTAGTTTCCTTTCATATATAAGGATGTAAAATTATCTGTTTTGTTATAATAATGTACATATATAATAATTGCACATGCTTTGAAGCCATCATTGCAACTACGCCTAGAGCTTTGAACACGTCAGAGGTATTCAATAAGTTGTCCACATGCAACTGCACCTAGAGTTTTGAACACGTCAGAGGTATTCAATAAGTTGTCCATATGACGCCGCATTGGGAATCAGTAATATATTTTCTATCATGTCCAATCACATAAAATAATGCCATACTTTTTCTGAAAAACCTCACACAAGTCAAGCAATTTTAAAATATTAGTGAATATTTGTCCTAGTCTATATGAGTGATTATATATTCAGTCTGCATTTTTTTCACAGTATATGTTAACTTTGAGAGGGATTCCACAAACATATAATATAAAGAAAGAAAGAAATAGTAGGAGATGAACCAATACAAAAAACAATATATAAATGGTACATAATAATTCCATAACCTTGTCACAAACGCACTCACAAATGCTTTTCCATAAACCTTGTCCTAACATATAATAAATAAAGGCAACATTGCATATGATGCAACCATGTCCAAATCTGATACGTTATAAAAAAAAAATGGACATGGCAGCAACATATGACTGAAGTAGATGGGCTCTTTGCATCTTGTGTTATCGTAATTAAAGACATCAAAATATTAAGGTTGAAATCTTCCATAGTAGTAAGCATCAAAATAGGTTTGAAGCAGAGTTTAACGAAAATTCCAATTCCACTTATTTGCCTCTGCTCAAACACGAGAACCAAAATGGTTACTTCCCTTGCTGAGTATATTTGTTAACGTCGGAAACGGTAATAGATGACCAATCAAACCCGGGTACGACGAGTTTTGCATAGGATCGGAAGTAGTCGAATCCAGCTTGCATCACACGCTTCTTTGACTCCACTGCATTAGATGAGTTCTTGTATTTTTGAACAGCTACACTCCAAAGTCGTTTGTGTCTACGCTTCATGCGCTGCAACTTCGCCCTATCCAGATTGGCCTGCCTTTTGTCATCTTCAATTTGGCCTTCAACAAATTCCAAACGTGCCCTTGCCCTTTGGATTTCATCACCAAGTTGAAGATGCCTCTCCTTCCAAAAAGCAAGAACTCTTTCAGACTCAAAACTTCCAACAAAATGGTCATTCTGTCTAGGAATGTGACATTGCTTGTCTGGTGACTCACTTGCGTTTCAAAGGCGGTCTTTGTTTGGAGGGGTGTTTATTATGCTCACATCAAACTTGGTTAGTAAATCCATTCTATGGGGGGAGTGAGTTTCTATGGAGGAGAGAGTTTCAGTAGATGGAGACAGATTCGGTGGAGGAGTGAGTTTTTTGTGGAGGGAGAATTTCTATGAAATGGGTGATAGTAATACCAATAAAAGGGTTCCCGCCAAAAAATATTTGGTTGACAATGTATAAATTAATTTTTGGTCTGATACAATCTAAGTTTAATCCTAACTAGTTTGGTTAGTTTGGTTGAGTTCACTAACTAGATGTCACTTCCATTGAGTTTCTTTCAACCACTATCAGTGGTGTAAGGAGAGTGTGAGGTTGACATGCTTGAAAAGCAAAACCTGACCCCTCTTTTTTTAAAAATTGAAAAAAAGTACATATGTTGACTACACACAAGCTTTGGTATGTTGGTCTATAAACCTATGTTCCCTTTCTCAAACGAAATTGCATATGCAATCCTCATCCTCCCAAAACAAAGAGGATTATTCAAGCATGTCAACCTCTTCAGGCGCCAACAACACAATCGAAGATGACAAATTGGAGTCGCAAGTTCTATTTCCACATTGTACTCACCGACCCCTTCCTTTTTCAACATCATTTGGGAGTGAGGGGGACTCCGATGATCCATTAGAGGCAATACATGCAGTCAGTAGCAAGCTGGATTATAATTCCAAACTGATCAATTCATGGCACGAGAAATGTGTTGAAGACGAGGCCATTTTGGCTGATCTTAACATTAGAGTGAACAAAGCGTTCTCCCAAAAGAACAAGTACTTGAAGCTGAGTCATAAAAGGAAGCTGAAAGTTGAGGAGTTGGATACAGTAATGAATGATGAAATTAAAGGTTGTTTGATGAACCATATGCAATGCGAAGAGCACCATAGTGAACTGGAGTTGGCATTCAACGAAGGATTCAAAAAATTCCGAGCATTTGCGGCAAACTACTCATACAAGTTATAATTGGGACTATGTGTCCCCTGATGCTGTGAGAGAGATACTAGACGATGGTGGTGACATGAATGAGCATAAGCACGTCAAAGCTGCTCGGAAGAAGCCGACCGATACGACTAAGTGATTGCGGCTACCGCTGTTCAGTTGGTTGAGGGTGATCGTGGTATTGCACAAATTAGAAGTATATTCCCTTAATGTCATTATCTAATTTAAAATAACACAAATATCAGTTTCATTTGCTTCATATATAATTATTGGGACTATGTATTGCAAGTCATCATGTGTTCCTTCTGTCTAACATTATATTTTGCAAATATCAAAATATTATTCAATAAGCAGTCAATATCACAGCAAGTTGGGAATCAGTAAAGCCTCATTATCATGTCCATTCACATTAAAGAGCTGGCGTACTTTTTCTCAAAAAACTGACACGTGAGTCATAAGTAACATAACATGTGCTATACATTGTTTAGTGAATGGTTTATGGTTTATTTATATATAATAAAATTCCAAATATTGCTGAATATTTATTTCGTCTATATCACTAGGGACATGAGTGACCATAAGCATGTGAGACCTGCTAAGAAGAAGCTGACCAATACGACCCAGTGATTGTGGCTACCGTTGTTCAGTTGGTTGGGGAGATCGTGGTATTGCTAAGAGGGAGCACATAATATGTTTTGCAATCAAATTTTCTTTTGTGTGTGGAATTATGAGTAGTTCAAATGTTAGTGTACCCTTTAATATTCTCCAACCGTTCGAAATGTGATTAGCTGCAATGTACTTTTTTACACGCTGCTTTCTAATCGCTCTGTTCCAACAAAGTGCTTCAAGTATCCTTCAGTTACAAATGTTTACAAAATCGTGCCCCTAATAACCAGTCGAGCTCAGATCTTAATAACCAGTAAAACACTAGAACATAACATTCGAAAAAAGTGGGTGCTGCTGGAAATGATGAGTGCTGCTGGAAATCATTACTGGTAATGGAAACAACAGCTGGCTGCTGGAAATGCTGCATTAGCCTGTGATATAATCAATGAATCTCTGTTAAAACATAATTCACCATAAACTACCCATTTTACATGGTAAAAGTCATTGCTTCTTCACATAACTCAAAATTTGATACTTTATCAAATGTCTATGAAAATTTCTAAATAGGGAGAAGACGTAAAATTAACATGTGTCCAAATTTCATGCAAGAATGAAACCAAGCAAATTTTCATTTCAATTACCAGTGGACATAGTAAGAGCTCATCGGTGGACATGAACAAAAAAATAATAATAATAAAAACTGAATCTAGAAAACTTCACCTGATCATTAATCTTCATAACAACCGGATTTCGTCTAATAGAAACATAAATCATTCAGTTGGTCCGTGCATCATGTCAAATTCGTCGAATAATGGGTCACTACGATCTATTGGAGTTGATTCGTCATTGTTCGACGGTGATGTCCTGCATAAACATCAAACACAAGCACATAAAAAATTTACCTATTCAAATTTTAGGTGTTATTATAAATAGTGTTAGCATCTTACGGTGTGTTCAAATTTCTTGGGCATTGTCTTCTATCATGACCAATGTGTCCACACTCCCGACAGTGTCTAATCCCTCGCTTCATTGCCTTTTCCTTTGCTCCCGTTACTCCTTTTGACCTTCCTTTGCACCTCACTCTCTTAGGGTCTTTCATATATTGTGTTTGAGAGCTGGACCCTCCAACTTCGTTATTACTTGGTCCATCCTTCAACAACTTCAACTTCACCTGCAAACTTTTTAGAGTCTCTAACAGTAGCTCACATCCTTCTTCACTCATTAATGCATCCTCAACCACATCTGAAGCAAGTCGAGACATTGTACTCCGCTTTATTAAAAGACCAGGATCTGCAGAGTCTTTAATTTCGTTGCCATTTGCATCTGACACCAATCCAGATTTTGCAGTTTTCTTCCACCTCTTCAAAATATATTTATCGGGCATATATTCAATCTGGTCCCTTCTGAACAATGCTAGGATGTGCTTGCAAATAATTCCAACAAATTCAAATCTTTTGCAGCTACACGATGCGTGGTCAGAATCTTTGACATATACGACTTCTGCCACTCTTGTTTCCCAATTTTTCCTTTCGCTCACGTTAAAGACAACTTTACAAGCATCCTCTGTTTTGAGCTCTAGGAAACATGTTGTACTTTGTATTAGTTCTTGCTCAAACTTTTGAAACATTGTCCTTGTGTACAAGGTAGCCATTTGTTTGTTCATTGGCATCGGTAGAATACATTGAGCCACTTCAAATGCATCTACGTGATCAGCAACTAACTCTTTTTGACGTTGATGAGAAAGTGCCCTCTCAAATCGTATTATGAAATCCATCAACGAATTTCTCCTTGATATGTATTGCTTGAAAAAACCATGAGAACCTTCCGCTCTTTGGCTGCTTGACATTCCAGCGGCAAAAATTGTCGTGCGTAGGCTGGAACCCAAGATTCCCTTAAATCAAACATTGAACTTAGCCATGGATGGTCAGTCAAACCAGCCTTTGTAACCACAATATTCCATTTTGCATCAAACTCATCCTTATTGTCAATATCCCATATGGCTTTCTGAAATTCACGCCAATACTCCTTATAAGCAGAATGTGGTAACTTAACAGAGAACTTTGATGTGATGTGCCATATGCAAAGTCGATGAAATGTAGTCGGGAAGGCTATTGAAATCGCTATGGCCATTGCCGCATCTTGATCTGTAATGATCGTTTTAGGTTCCCCACCTGGCATGGCTTTCTTAAACTCCTCAAACATCCAAACAAACGTCTCAGTCGTTTCCTTGCTCAAAAATGCGCATGCTAAGACAATTGTCTGACCATGGTTATTAACTCCCAACATTGGTGCAAATGTCAAGTCGTATCGATTCGTGTTGAATGTGGTATCGAATACAACAACATCTCCATAAAAACCATACGCCCGTCTAGAAGTTGCATCTGCCCAAAAACATCGACTAAACCTGTCATGGCCATCTCCCTCAATCTTGAAATAAAAAGCCTCATTTTTTTTTATGTTCAGCCATAAAATACTCGGTCACTAGTTCAACATCGTGGTTCCTCAACTTCCCATTCACACTACATTCAAGATTGTAGATATCTTTTTTGATAAAACCGATTTTATCCATTCCTCCGGATTGCACCTCAAAAATACTTACCTTCTGATGAATGGGAATATTAACTGATCCCAACTGTTTTGTGAGTACTTTTGTAGAATCTGAAATATGACGGTGTGATCTCAATAAATGCATTCTTTCTGAGGGTGTCATCTTATGATTGTGTCCCTCTGCAAAAAGAGATATGGTATACTTCTTGCTCCCATTTGTCTTCACAACAACAATCTTAGCTTTGCAATTGCATCTACTTATTCCCCGTTGTCTTTTTCTCTCCCGAGTTTCATCTCTCCTGTATGCACCTTGTTTGCAACATACAAATTCTTTCCTCAAAATCTCTTTCTTATTTTCCCCCCAAAAGCTGGAATGAAGTCGAATACCAAAGCCAGCCAAGAATGCATATCTATTATAGAAATTGTAAACGAGGTCAAGCGAGTCAAACTTCATCCCAACTGCTGGTGTTTCCTCATTTCTTACTTCAGGAATATAAACCCTCCCATTAGCTGTTGCACATTCATCACTCTCTAAGCCCCCAGACATTTTATCTACGTATATTATTGATCCACTTCTATATTACTGCATAGCAATTATTAATTCATTAATCAGTCATTACTGCATCACAACATATCAATGCATTCCACTTACACAAAACATTGCCCAAATTGACACAAAATACGCATAGCCTAACTTCCGATTACACAAAACGCAAGCAAAATTTAATAATAGTTACGTCATCTCTTGTGAAATAATCTGGAAAAAAAATAACATTAGAACCAACATGTTCAACTAAGAACACAAATGTAATTCAAACCACCAATTATAGAACTTCACCCAATATCCTCTCCAAATGCTTACTCCTAATGTCATTAAGCCTAAGTTTAGGATCTTTTACCTACATTTCATAATTTTCCACCCCCACCAAAAACAATCAACTAAGTATATTGAATATTCATAAGGAAATGACACATTATTGATTCCAAAAATGACGCATTATTGATGCCACAAATGATGAATTTCCCACCCTCACAAAAAATAAACCAAACCCAATAAAATCAATCCAGCAAGTGAACTTACCTCTCAAAATCAATCGGGAGCTCTGAAGTCAGTCAGCTTGAGAGAATGTGGTGGACATTAGAGAAGACTCTTTGGTATTGGAGACTCCATCTCTACCAAAATCGAGGAACAAACTGCTGCTGCGGCGTCTAGCTACAGAAAGAGATATGCTACTTTGCTTTCATCTGGAATCTTGTCTGCTGAATGAAAAAGAGAAGGGGTTTTCACTTGAGCCATAGAATCAAAATAGGGCAACAGCTAGGTAAGAACCATTAATCGTCATACCAAAAATACCATAGATGGCAGGCCTCCCAAGGAGTTGATGACAATAAAGCGACTATATGGTTTGGGAGCTTTGGATCCTTCTAATTGTGGGCTTGTGTTACATTCAAAAAAAGAGGATTGTGTTCTTGAGTTTTTCACAGAGAGGGAAAGAGGGAAAGATCTTCAACTGAAGTTGGGTTTTCAAAGGGTCAAATTTCAATCCGTTCTACATGCACTCTCTTTTAAAAACTCACTGCTCGTACATACCCCTCAAAAACACCCATCGTAACTTTTCACTCACTGTAGAAGCTCCCAAAATAAAACCACTATGAAATGATGTGAAAGAGAAACACATCACTTGTTCCCAACTCACCAATAAAGCAAAACACTCGAGGCGTTCCAATTTGCAAAGTTCTCACCTTTCCACTTCCGACTCTAAACACTGAAAAGGAAACCTAAATCCTCCTTCTCACTCCGACAGTGACGCAAAACGTGGTGAGCATTCTCTCCGACTCTTTCTCTAACTTTTTATTTTGTTAATTCGTTCCATTTACGTTGGAGATGATTTGATAAATTTTTTCAGAACTAGGTTAGGCTGTGTGAGCCAATACTTATTGCAAACCCATTTGGAACAAGTTGCTTACAAATCAGAATTTTGGTCAAATTGTTGCCAGTTGTTTCGATTGTCCAGTTGGGTTTGTTGGATATCTTGTGGTCGAACTAGGAGATCCATAAATTAATAGTCAGTGTTCAAATAAATGCTCAGCATCCTTGCTGAAGTGAGGAATGTTGTAGTTGTTTGAATGATGTTTGACAAAAGTCCTGAGTCATAGTTGGTTCTGTTTCATATGATAAACAAAATTCTTTACTGATAGTACAGGAACGGGTGTTTCAATTGGTTTCACTCCTACATATATGATATCATTGCCACTATATCATTCCTCTATTTGCATGAAAATCACAGAGTTGTTCTCATTTGGTGGACTAATGACGGTGCCGGCACAAGAGGTTAGAGTTGAAACTGATACTCTCGGAGGATCATTAAAAACCAGAAAGTGAGATTGGATAAGAGAATGGACATTTAAGATTCTGTCGTATGGTTACTGTATTGGTTACAGTTGAAGGGTAAGGAATAACAATAACATCTAGAATGAGGACTACAGTTTTTGCCAATGCTAAACGAATGCTGCAATAAGATTCTGGAAATTGATAATGACCTAGATGATATGTTAAGTCTTTTGCATTAGTAACTTTTTCATTGGTTTATTTTTTCAATGGTTAGGTAGTATTGTTATTATTCTTCATTTTTATTTTTATTTTGGGTTGAAATCTTAACAAGATTTATACAATTTAGCCAACTTCTTGAAATTTGTCTCTTATCAGGGTTTTACACATTGTGGTATATGGGGACTCCAGAAGCAGAGTATGCTGCATTTGAGGAGAGGGTCAAACAAACTGTTTACCTAGATAACATCTCACCACAGGTCACCGATATTGTTGTCAGAACTGCTCTTTCTCAGTTTGGGACTGTGAAAAATGTTCAGTTCATTCCAGACTACTTCAAATCAAGGAACATCGGACAGTGTGCACTGGTGGAGATGGAGAACCCTAAACAGGCTGATGCTATTGTCTCAGAGATAGCTCAATTCCCATTCATGATGGCGGGGATGCCAAGGCCTGTGAGGGCATGTCCTGCTAAAGTGGAGATGTTTGATGATCGCCCTGCGAAGCCTGGAAGAAATATATCTTGTCGTTGGTTGGAGCCAAATGATCCTGATTTTGAAGTGGCACAAAAACTGAAGTGTCTTACTAAAAAGCATGCTGCTGAAGCGTCATCTTTGCTCAAGCAACAACTCCAGGAAGAAGAGAATCTTGCGAAGCAGCAGAATGAGGCTCTTAAAGCAAATCATAAGAAGTATGAAATGATAGATAGTGTGATAGCTGATGGAACTGCTCGTCATTTGGCAAAACGTTATAAAATGAGAATTGCAGATGACTGGTAGGTTTTTTATTGAGGTTCTCCCTCAAGAAAGTTTAGTAAATTTGTAAAAAATGCAATCGTTAGTACATGATGGTTGCTTCTAGTAAAGGACTTCATTTGCTTGGAAAAAGAGTTCAGTTTGGGAGTATCCTATTGTTCTTTTGATGAATTGTGATATATGCTGTTGCTTTTTTATTTCTTCTTTAATATATATCTTTTTTATATTTGTTATATTTTATAAATATGATAATGGAAAATGATAAGGATGAATTGTGTAATAGCATCTGCCTAGGTTCTATTTCCTAACCCAGAGCTGTCAAGTTGTTTACCAAGATCTTTAAACTTGATTTTGCAATGATTTCTTGTCTTTTTCTTTCCCTTGATTTTGCAATTTGTTGCTTGGAATAAGAATAAAGCCAAGGCAGGTATCAGATTTATGATGCAGATTATTGGCAATTTATTAGGTTCGTCCCATTTTTTAGTCTTGCTCTTAGTATTCTGCAGATAAATATTTAGAGGCTTCACCAAAACAGAAAGCCTGTTTAATTTCAAAGCCATGCTTATTTGTTATTTTTAGGGGTTGAACAGAAGTGTTGGAGAAACATTTTCTATGTGCTTCGATATTGGACTCATTTTCGGTGTGAAACCAAGCATTTATTTTTATGAGTAAACAGAATTAGGCCTAAGATGTGTTAGGGGTTGAACAGAAGTGTTGGAGAAACATTTTCTATGTGCTTCGATATTGGACTCATTTTCGGTGTGAAACCAAGCATTTCAGCCGATTTTTATGAGTAAACAGAATTAGGCCTAAGATGTGTTGGCAGGGTGATCCAATACTCAAATTGCTCAAATTGCTAAAATTTAAACACACAAAAATTGCTAAAATTAAATGTACAAAGAACAAAATCCAGACTCAAGCGTCAGGGATGAAAACTGAAATTTGGCCTTTCTAATATCTAATGAACCTACCTTAAAACTTCATACAAAAACGTTGAGTATGATCAGAAAAGAGAGAGAGAGAGAGAGAGAGAGAGAGAGAGAGAGAGACAGAGAGAGAAAGAAGATTGAGCGAATGACATTCAATTGGCATTCATGGGTTGTCATTGTAATTGAAACTTTACAGTAATCTTGAAAGAATTGTGTTTAGTTGGCGTCAAAAGAATGGTACACTAATTCTGTTAAGCCAGAAATTGGAGGTACAGCCCTTGTACAGGATTCAAGAGTTCTTGAACAAACTACATTTCAATATCATCTCATCTGCGCGGCAGCGCTGGAAATGGCAGAGTTTATCATCATCCTCCGCCTTTCTTTCCTTTCAAGCACACGTAAATGTGGCGACTTTGCTTTTGTTGGTTCCTTTGGACACCTAGATCATGAAACAAACCAATATCAATCAAGACAACAAAAATGCAGCAATCTTTATAGAAGCAATGAGCAATTTTTATTCGTAAGCTTGCATTTTTGTTATTTCCTTACTTCTGGGGGCAGAATGGATGTTCAAAAGTAGGCACTGGCCTTGCATGGGGTACCAGAGTCCTTCGTAGTTGTTTCAATGCCTTCTCTTCCTCCACCTGCAAATGTTTCAAGTATATTTCAGTTAAATCAAGCAAGCTAGTAGTATCAAACAACTATACACAAAAACCGACACGGAAACACGCATACCATCCTTGCTGCATCGCTCTCTTCTCTGTATCTCTTGTACATCATTTCTTTCTCCCTAACCTGTAGATCTTAACTCTGTTAGTACTGGAAAACAATGTTCTTTTTACTTTATTTTTCAGTTTCAGTGACTTTCCTTTCCCTTTATATGTTACTGAAGGGAAGAGTAACAATGTTACCTTTTGATCAAATTCTGCTCTACCAACAGCCCGATGATCAACATGGAGATTGAATTGTTGAACTTGGGTAAGAGGCTTGCGCACTTTTTCTGGAACAGGAATTGGGTCCCTGCATGGAAGTGGGATATGAATGAATCATTCATGTTTTTATGAAATTCAAAAAATAGAATTTAGTTTGCTTACTCTTTCAAGATTGGTTGTGCCTTAAAAAGTCTTATCTGGGCTGCTTCTTTCTCCAGCCTCTGTCTTTCTTCCATATCCCTCTGCAGTTCCTCCTCATGCCTCACCAAACTCTCTAGTTGGAAAGGTTCTGGTTTTGTGCATTGCTTGGGCTCTGGTTTTGGTGGGATCTGCATTTAAGACAGCATGAACCATTGTATCATCTTTCTTGCAATTGCATGTAATTAAAACTCATCAAAAATATTGTTAAGTTTCTGTACCACAGGGTAATCAGTGGTATAAGGATATGGATTAGCTTTGGGAACCCTAGCTCTTTCTTCTTCCAATTGTTTCTGCCACACTACGGTAATAAATTTCCTTTCTTTCTCAGCCCCTCTTTCCTGATGACATAAAGACATAACAAATAAGCAGGTTAAAAGCAGATTGCATCACTGAATTGGCTAACTTGTAAAGCTGGAGGAAATGATTGTCATACCTCTGTGTGGAGATGAAATGGGTTTGGTGTTGTGTTTCTGGGAATTGGATTCTGGTGGGGCTCTGAGTTCAAAGACAACTGAAAAACAAAAAGAAAGATGCATAAGAAGCTGTACTCATACAAAAAGAAAGATGCATTAGAAGCTTTACTCATACTTTCATACTTTTCTTTTGTAGCAAGTTAAAAAACGTTCATTCCACTACCTTATCAAATATATCAAAAATGGAAGAAGGTGGCGGTGGTATTCTTTCATTTGTTGCAAAATGGAATTCCTGAGGTTTAGTCACATTTTTCTTGGCATTACAGAATACCCCCAGATCTCCTTTACTTTCAAATATCTACAAACATTTTACAGAAGCAACATTAGATATCAATTCCAAATGTTTCTAAGATGAATATCATTAAAAGGCAATGAAAAGGTTGGAAGTACCTTCTTGTTTAGAGCCTTCGCCTTAAATTTTGGGATTTTTTCAAGCTCTTCCTGCTCAATTTCAAACGAACTTTTCACCCTGGGTGGACGGGCCCTCAATGATGTATGTAGCACAGGGGTTTTAGGTTCAGTAAGATGATGAGACTTCCCTTGATTATTCTATGATGCAATGGAGAAAAAAAGAACATTGTCACCTCAATTGGCTTAGCAAGAATGAAGAGTGGAAATATCAAATACGATTCTATTTATACCTGACGGGACACCTCCGTTGAAGCTACTGAAGCCGTTTCTGCATTCTGGTTTGCCCTTGCCATTGTCTCCAAATGGAATTCCTGCATCAATTAGATATAAGAGTCTTATTATTCACAGAAAATCTTGCATTTACTTCTGAGCAACATGCAGTCTACAATAACTTTACCTGAAATTCCGGTGGCTGAGGTGTACTTCTCGATATTGCAGGTAATGATGGGGCTTCTAGAATCTGTAATGAGCAACAAGATCCAATGAATCCAACAAATATAAGCTGGAAATCAAATGAGGAATAAAAAAAGAGTAAAACAAATTACAAAGTTACCTTTTTGTTTAATGGTCGAGCCTTGAACTTCGGAATTTTGGCCATCATCTCTTCTTCAAGCTCAGCAGTACTCTTTACTCTCACTGAACGAACACGTTGGGATGTTTCAAATTCAGGCTCCTTAGGCCTTGTCAAGGTGAGTTTGGGCTTCATCTGAATAATAGAAACAGCATTAACCTCAATACTAAATATGTTGACAAAATAAAACCAAAGGAGACATGAAAAAGAACTCAAAGAAATCACAGATGGAGATAAGTATCTTTACTTGTGAAAGAGAACCATTAACATGCTGCATTGACAAGTCTCTGGTACTTGATTGGAACCTTTTCATCATTTCGGCCATCGAAACAAATGGTGCTGCAGATTCCCGAACATACACCTTTCTGTCCTCTTTTTGCATAGTAGCAGTTGAAGAGCTTAAATTGAAACTGCCACTGGTATGACCCAATTTTGACTTGTGGGGCAATGTTTGGGGTTTGGGATTAAGAATCTGTATTAGAGGAGGGGACAAAAAGAAAACCAATTAAGGAAAATGTCTAGAAATAACAGTCAAGTTAATACAGTAGTAAAAGTTACATGTCTAGATCTTCCTCCGTCCAACTTCTGTCGCTTAATTGCCTGATTTTCCTGAGCTAAATTGGGAGTCCCAGTTGCATTTTTCACCTTTTTTTCTCTGGAAGTTCAAGTAAAGTATGTAATCAGTACATTGGCATGTATGAATAAATTAACACATATATAATATACACGAACCTTTTCACACTACTTGGTTTGATGTTTTTAGTTTGTGACGACTGTAAATGACTTTTTTGCTTCAGTGCTGACGGGTTTCTGACAATGCTTGCTATCGGGTTTCTGACAATGCTTGCTATCTTTTTAGCTGTCTGGTCCTCCTCTTTATCAACTTCGCTAATACTTTTATCAGTAGAGACCTAAAGGGATTAGATTATGATTAGATGCGAAAAAGCAATCAATCATGGCTTTTCAGAGGAGTAAAAGTTCAAATTACTACATTAGCTTGGCTTACATTGCTTTCTTCTTTAGCTACCCTGGGGATTATATCAACTTTGACTTCAGCAGGTATGAGCTCCGATTGAGGCTTAGTTTCCACAGACTTATCATGAGCTTTTAATTCAGAGGATGATTCCAAGTTCTGTAAAAGATAAAAGCGCAATAAGCTAGAAGTCCAAGTTTTAAAGGATATAGAAGGAAAAAAAAAATTAGAAGATGAATACCTTCTGCATTTCCTCTGCTTCACTAAAATCGCACATGCTCTCAACCGTAAAAGATCTACCAGCCTTGATCCTAGGCATGAAGGCTGCACAAATAGACGAGTACCAATATAATCAGAACCTTTACATTCTTCTTATGCACCAAAAGAAACAAGAAAATAGGTCATGCTTGCAAACATAAAATTCACTTTCACTGAGAGATGTAGATATGATTAAAGCATAGCCAATATGACAGTTCCCTGCTCCTTCAAAAGAAAATTCCAGTCAAGTTATACTAAAAAAATACGTAAATTGTGAACCTAATTTGGCAAGTTTGGGAAAGAAATGAAGGAAATCCCAAAACTTTAAATCTTAAAATTCTTTTAACAGCTTCACTAGGAATGTTATCCTGATCAAAAAATCTCTCTCACTCAATTTGATCAACTGTAGTTAGAATTTTCTGGAAGCATAACCTCTGTTTAATGTCTGAGAGTATTAACAGAAGAAAGTAGAACAACAAAAAAAATCTTTCTCTCAACAATGTGGAGCACCTTATTGAGTGTAATTTTGCATTTAGACAAACGAAATCACTACCAAAAATAATGAAGAAATCGAATTTTATTTTCCAGTCCCCAAGTTTCTAGGGAAACAAACACAACTAACTGCGCAAGTGAACAGCGCAAAAGGCATGCAGTACAGCAATTGCTTCCCCATCGATTTCAAGAAACGCTACGAACGGGAGCAAAATTGGCCGCCAAAAAGAAACTTCAAACACTAAATCTCAAGAAAATTACAGATAGCAACGGAAATCAGAGAAGAAAAGCAAGAACCCTAAAATCCAAAGCAAACGCAATGCAAGAAAGACAGATCTGAGAGAAACCCTAACAAAGAAGAAGCAATACATCACAGATTCTAACATATGAAAGCAGAAAAAGGCAAAAGACATGGAAATTGAAGAAATCTCATAAAAAAAGAGGGAGACAGAAGAAGAAGAGAATATTAGGGATCAAGGAAGACGTACGAGAAGGCGCATATGGAAGAGCGGCGTCGAACCAGAGCTCGGCCTGGCGCTTGTCGTCGTCGCTCTCGTCCTTTATGAAGTCGTAGAAGCGCGGGGCCGAGAACTCGTAGGTCTCGTCGATCATCTTCGTCGTCATCGTCGCCGTGGCGGTGGCGGTGGCCGCAGCCGCGGCCGCTGCGTTGGGTTCGAGATCGGGCATTTGGGGGATTAATTGTTGTTTGGGGTTTAGGGATTTAGAAGAGGAGGATGAAGAATTAGAGAGAGAGAGAGAGAGAGATTTGGGGGATTAATGAAGAAATAAATTATGAATGAATGAGAGAGAGCCTGGAGAGAACGTGTCTGAGTGGTGTGGTGTGGAGGAGGAGTATAACGTTAGGGGAAGGGGTCTCTCCAACGGTCTAATTTTTTGAATTGGGGGCCATCGGCCAACTATGTGACTGTTGGGGCTGTGCTGTTTCTAACGGCTCTTTTTTTTTTTTCTTTTTTTTTTCCCCCCCTTGCCTTTTAGGGACGGGACGCTGTCGTTTTGGTAGCGGGCGCGTGGTGAGATGTTTTACAACTTGCCTTTTGCATTTCTTCTCTCTTAATTTTCCTTTGTATTGTGCGACCCTAACCAGTCACCATGTCATGTGTCTCCACTTATTCATTAAAGGGGTAATTACAATTTTGGTCAATTGAGTTAGGGTTAAATTTAATTTTAGTCATCGAAATTTTAATTTTTCAATTTTAATCATTGTATTTGTATTGGTTAGCAAATCAGGTCATACGTTTGTCAGTTTTATTAATTAAAAAATACATTTTAAATATTAAATTAAAAATAAATAATTCAGTCAGTTTTATTAATTAAAAAATTGTTTAATATTAAGTTAAAAATAATTAACTTCAATATAATATTTAAAATAAGTCCTTAATTCTAAATTGCAACCAGGTGTTTGTTCACAAATTTCTTTCAAAATTATCCTTCTGCTTCTCAATTACAACCATTGTTTTCTCAATCCAAAATTCAGAATACAATTGATGAATTGGGTTGGCGGCAACAATAGTTAGGTGGGGAATTTGGTCTAAAAGGTGGTGGGCGTAAACCAGGGGCAGATCCACAAAAGGAGCAAGAGTGGTCAATTGACCCCTGCAACCTCTGAAATCCTCCATTAGAGCAGCCAAACTTGACCCTTGCAAAGTGTTCGACGAAATGCCCCAAAGGGGCAACCTGTGTGCAGCTGGGTGGGACTATAAGTGCTGGGCTTTCGAGGCTGGGGGATGGGGAGGAGGGATGAGAAGGAAGAAGAAGAAGAGTGTCTCATTTGGTGGTGGTTGTGGAAAGCAGCAACTGCTGCTTGTGGCTGGAGGTCGCGAGCTTGATGAGGTGGTTGCTGTCAACGCGAAGGAGCTCTGGAACCAAGTCCTAGACTAAGCAAAGTGATGGGCATGTACTAGACTAAGCAAAAACTTAAAAAATAAAAATGGTAGGCCAGATACTGATGCAACGCTAAGCACAAAGTGATGGGCATGTAATTGTAGCAACAAAAAACTAAAAAAATAATAAAGAAAAGTAGGCCAAATCCACGGGTTGGTCCAAGGATTTTTTTTATTTTTTTTTTGGGGTCAAACGGTCTAAGTCTCTAACTCAAAAATATGTTCATTTATTTTTCAGGTAATTAAAAATATGTTCATTGTCATTAAACAATCAATCCAGGTCTAAGTCTCTAAAAATTTTAAAAGACAGAGAAAGCCATGGGTGTGTAGCTTAAGGTGGAAAGCCCAAAAACACGAAGTAGAAATCACAGAGAGAAAAGCCACAATGCCACAATGTGAAGCTCAAGGGTCATAATGGACGTCTATAAAAGAAAATAATGAGAGAAAAACCCTAGCTCCACCAATTTTCTTCCTTTCCATTTCTCTCGATCTAAACCTATCTCTTCAAACTCATAAATAAAATAGCATCTTTATTCCCATTTTCTCTGGATCTAAACATAGCTCCGCCAACACAGACATAGGCTTAAGGAGCTGCACTTGTAAGATGTTGACCCTTGCAAGCAAAATTCCTGGATCCGCCACTGGCGTAAACCATGGAGGTAACAGGTGGGTTTTTTTTTAAGATCCCAGATGTGCTTCCCATTAGCCCATTCTCTCTCCCAAAATGGCTCTTAGCCCGGTCTGGATGGCTCTGACTTCTCTGCATTTTGAGTTTGTCTAATCATTTGGACACGGATTTGGTGCTTTGTTTTGTTGTACTGTTCTTTTGCTTCTGGCTGTAGCGACGTCCTTTTTTTTTTTTTTTTTTTTGGGTCAAGGTACTTCATTCCATTAAGATGAAAGGGATTAGAGAGTCAGAAAATGCAAAAATAAAAAACAGCCCAACACTGGTAAGTACAAGACCGACCTAACAGAAATAAAAAGAAGCCACATAAAGGAAAAACCCTAAAACAAACATCTAGCCCAGTACAAGCACAGAGGAATAAAAATTATCCTTCTGGCTGTAGCGATGTCTATTCTCAGCTTTTATGGTTCCAGTATCTTGTTTCTCAATGCCCTATTTCGGGACCATTCCTTTGTTTATCAATGAAGCTCGGTTCATCTGATTTGACCAGAAAAAATAAAACCATTATGTTATTACCTAAGCTCATCAATTTCTTCTCTCTTAACCCACCTGTTACCTCCATGGTTTACGCCCACCACCTTTTAGACCAAAATCCCCACCTAACTATTGTTGCCACCAACCCAATTCGTCAATTGCATTCTTGAATTTTGGATTGAGAAAACAATGGTTGTAATTGAGGGTAGAAGGGTAATTTTGAAAGAAATTTGGTGAAGAAACACCTAGTTGCAATTTAGATTTAAGGACTTTTTTTTTAATAGAAACTAGCATCTCCGCACGCGCTTCAGCGCCTGCCAGATGTTTTTTTTTTTTATTTATTTATAAAATTTAATGTTTAAATTTATTTTAGAATTAAAAAAGATAATGGATAGTTGTGTTCCATAAAAATAGAATTCATTATCTGAATTTTCTTTTTCTTTTATTTTATTTTTAAATATGAAAAAGTGTGAATTTACCATATTATCCTCATTTAATTAATAATTTCAATTCTTAATGTTTACATTAACCAATGACATTTTCTGGTATTTTGAATGTTTTACCATTCTCTCCCTTTTGTTTTATAGATATTAAATATTATACTAAATTTAATTATTTTTAACCTAATATTAAAATTTTTTAACTAATGAAACTGACGGATTTGCTAATTAACAAATGCAAATACAGTGATCAAAATCAAAAAATTGAAATTTTGATGGCCAAAATTAAATACGACCCTAACCACAATGACCAAAATTATAATTACCCCTTTTTTAATTAATGAAATTGGCGAAATTGAAGCATATGACTTCATTTGCTAACACATGCAAATACAATTACCAATATTGAAAAATTGAAATTTCGATAATCAAAATTCGACTCTAATTTTAATGACCAAAATTGTTATTACCCCTTCATTAAACTAGGAAACATATTTGTCATATGGGCCAAATGGAAGAACGTATGAATATTTTTTTAATAATATTATATGGCCCATATTATATGCGTTAACATAGGTTGATCTGCGCACCAGCATCTCCAAGTCCCCATCTACTGACCTGGCTCACCTCACTTGCTCTAGTCAAGTCCCACCAATCAAGGGAGGGCCATGCTTGCTCCGGTCAAGTCCCACCAATTAAGGAATTGCACATGATCCACCAATCAAGGTAGAAGCTAGATCTTGCTCACTCTCCTACATGAGCAGACCCCCCGAATCAAGGAAGAGACCATACCTCCTTGTTTGATGGGAAGGAGCTGGGGGCGATCAGAAGAAAGGGGCTGGCTACCATCTTCTCCAAAGCTCTTATTCTCCTCTCCAGAAAGCTCCCCCGCCCCTCTCTATGTAATCTGCATATCTCCCTGTTTGGGGGTGGTCAAAATTCACCCAAATTTCCAAGGAAGAATTCATAGTGGCTGAGAATACTTAGCGGCCGAAGAATTCCTAGCAGTTGAAGAATTCCTAACGGCCGAGAATTCCTAACGACCGAAGAATTTCTAGCGGTGGAGAATTTCTAGTGGCCTAATTCCTAACGGCCGAGAATTCCTAGCAGTTGAAGAATTCCTAGCGGTGGAATTCCTAACGGCCGAGGAATTCTTAGCTGCCGAGAATTCCTAGTGGCGCAATTTCTAGTGGCTAAAGAATTCCTAGTGGCCGAGAATTCCTAGCTGCCGAGTTGCTTTCTCAAAATGGCCGCCGAGGTCTTTTCTTCAAAGGCCGTGGTGCCTTCTAAAAAATGCGACCTAGGTGTTTTCTTCAAAGGCCATGGTGCCTTCTCAAAAATGTGGCAAATGTGTTTTCTTCAAAGGCCGTGGTGCCTTCTCAAAAATATGGTCGGGCGCTCCCTTTTGCAAAAATGACCAGGCACTTCCCTTTGCAAAGGTGGTTGGGCGTATCCTTGCAAAAGTGGTTGTGCGTATCCTTGCAAAATTGGCCAAATGCTTCCTTTTGAAAAAGTGGTCGGGCACTTCTCAAAAAGTTGGGTTGGGCACTTCTTAAATACCTTGGTCGGCCACCCCTCATAGAAAAAGTTGGGTCAGGGCGAATTTTCTCCTTGTGCACCTTGGCGCCCTCCTCGAAACACTTGGGCAAGCAAAGTTGGCCTGAAGGAGTTGAAGTTCGGCAGAAGGTATTTCCGTCAAGGGAGTTGAAGTTCGGGGGGAGGTATGTCCATTGAGTTCCCAACATTCAAATATTTTGAGAACTCAAAGATAGTCAAACGTGGAGCTAAGCCCGACATCCAAATATTTGAAGTTCCCATAGCACCCATCTTGGCAGATGGTTAGCCAACTCTAGAATTCTAAAAACTCAAAGGGCACGAGGTTCCACAGAGGTCAGTGTGCACGTGACTGAGGCTTGACAAGGAAAGAAATCAAGGAGGTTGATGACGATTCGGAATTTTCCAAAACGAGAGAAAATCAAGCAACCATAATATCTCCGCCGACATGATCCATGGATTTTGGGGGCTTCAAAAGGAAAGAGTTTTAAAAGAGTTGACATTTGATCATTCAATGGCCAGCCCATGGGCTAACGGATGCCTTACATAAACTTCACCGAACGAAGGCAGAAGACACACATCATTAGACACACAAACCTCTTTTTTGTCTCGCACTTTTCTTTTCTTAGACTTAGGATTTTACTTTTCAAGCACCTAGTGTAGCCAATTCTTTATTTCCTTAGTGTAAGTTTAAATTTTTGCAATTTACATTACCTTATCATTTAAATTCAAGTTTATTTCAATTGCTTAACTTTCATTGTCATCACACTTTTATTAAGTTTAAATTCAAGTTTAATTTAGTTTATCGTTCTTATTTCTTTCTTGTTTATTTATCGCTTTGATCTACTTTATCGAACTGTAATTCTCATCTTTACGTTATTTATTTTACGTATTTGTCTTTAAATTGTATTTAAGTTAAAACACCTTTATTTTACGCACTTGTTCCTCGTTTCATTACATTTCACCTTCAATCTTCATCTCCACCCACTCCACATCATCGTTTCGCCTTGACCCTGAGGTAGTGAAAGAACTTAGGCTGTGAGGAGGTTACTTGCTCGGCCGAACAATGGTTTGATTAAAGTCAGATCTCGAACACAAAATATCCATCTACTCACATTCCATTCAAGCCCAAATTCGTGCTTGGTGGTGGCACGCCCTGCAGTAAAAAGAAGAAGGACCAAAAGTTCCTTCTGTCGGCCTTCTTGGTCGAAAAGAGGGAAACACTCCCCTATGAATACTAATCGGCTCGACCAAAACTCATGTTACTTGTAAAAGTCCTCACCCAAAGAGTTGCTTTTTACTAAGGACTTGGTGGCTTCTATTAACATAGGTTAACCTCGTCTAAACCCCAAGTCTGATTTCCCCAAACATCTCCAATCACCCAGTATAGTCGACCACATAGCATAGCACCAGGCATCGCCGGGCACTATGCATACGTGAGCACCTGGCATATGTGAGCACCAGCATCTCCAAGTCAGTTTCCATTGACATAGCTCACCTCACCTGCTCCAGTCAAGGCCCACCAATCAAAGGGGGGGCCATGCGTACTGACATGGCTCACCTCACATGTACGAAAGAGATCATCAACAATACGGTTCATGTGACATATCAATTATTTGGGTTTTATAAAAATATTTGGAAACGATCCTATTGGTCAAAATAAAGAGAAATAGTTTTCTATTTTATTACCGTTATGGATGATAATTGATTATGGGTTACATTAAAAAACATGTCCTCTTTATGTCTATAATAGTGCACATACCCATCTTATGTGTACACAGATGTATTGCAAAACGAATGTTAGAAACACGTGAATATGAAGCTTAATCAATACTTTTGCATTGAATAATCAAGAAAAGTAATTTCTAATAAAATTATTCATATATAAATATTAAATTAAGAAGGCTCTTTTTAATTCTCGTTCTTTTATGAGAGATTCACTATTATACCAATATAAGGGCCTAAATTATAAAAAAAACCATACATGAAATGTAATTTAGGAACACACCCAAAACCCATTTACAAAATAACAAAGAGGCTTCGAACTTCCTACAAATTACAAAACTACCATTGATTTCTTAAAACAAGTCCAACCCCAAAACTACCATTGAGTTTTTTTTTTTAACTATAACAAAATTACAAAGATGATTTTATGAGGATCCCTAAATTCCTCTTATCATACATGAGTTTTAGCTCAACTACTACTAGAATCATACAAATGAAATATCCTCATTGGATTTTATGAGACGACTAATCAAGGATGTGTATGAGTGTATAACCTCTACTTTTAGGGCAATATTTAAAGGCCTCGTTTGGTTGGTTGGACTAAACTAACTAGGATTGGACTGGCTTGGATTAGGATAGACTTCAAGTCGATCCTATTGAGTTGTTTGGTAGGAACTAGACTGGAACTTGAGTTTTGTGGATGTCAAAGAGAGAGAAAGAGAAGGGTTAGGTGGTGGGAGAAGAGGTAGAGAGAGGGTGCTGTATGTGAGGTTGTTGGCTGTCACATAGAGAGATAGGGATATGAGAGATAAAGAAGGAGAAGGGAGAAGGTGAAACTGAAGCTTACTCGAGGGTTGTGATTTTTCTACTGGATAAAAGAGACCCAGATGCTAAGAAGCATGGATCCGCCAATTTAGTGGAGTATCCCGTATCGGATACTCGTTTGGATACGATATGCTTCAGATACGGTCTGATATGCATTGGATGCGTATCGCAGTCAACGGATACGTTAGTTGACTGATGGATACGAGTATCCCACATTCCAGACATGAGTATCTGACTTTTCGGATACGAACCACCGGGCGAAGTTTGCCGTTGAGGGGCTGTTGAGGAGCCCTTGGGCGCTGCGTGTGAAGAGAGAGGGAGGGAGGGAGAGGGAAGAAGAAGAAGAAGATGTCAGACTGGAGGGAGGGAGAGAGGAAGGGAGAGACAGAGAAGAAGAAGATGTCAGACTTGAGGGGGAGAGAGACAGAGAGACGGAGAGGGAGAGAAGAAGAAGATGTCAGACTGATCTCAAGTGACGACGTCGTTTGCTAAAACAGGATTTGTAATATATATATATATATATTTCATAGATCTGTTTATGGGTTAGGTCTTAAGCAATAATATTAAAATGGGCTTTGGGTAATGATATATTTGGGTGAAAAAAGCTATACTTGCCTAAAAATATAAAGAATCAGAAAAGAAAGCCAAAATGCTACACTATATTTATAATTTATAATTTATAATTTATTTAAGATATAATTTAGGTTATATATTTTTAATAACCGTATCCATGACGTATCGTATCCTAGTTTTTGAAAATTTATCGTATCCCCGTGTCGTGTCGTATCGTATCGCCTTATCCGTGTCCGTGCTTCTTAGCCCAGATGTAACTTACTAATGTTAATCATTAGATCGATATGATGGCTATAAAGTAAACCCTACACAACTTACCCCGCATTATAGACACGCTAGGATTTTAGTCCATTTTAATTTGAGAAATCTGATCTAGTCCTGCCAAACAAACATGCCCAAAGAATTCAATTGTAATCGTCTGCTTATTGTAAGGACCACAGGACCTTTCAATTAATGTCTGTCCGTGCACACAGAGAGAGAGAGAGAGAGAGAGAGAGAGAGAGAGAGAGAGAGAGAGAGAGTGCAGAAATGATGGCAAAGACTTCTCTATAAATGAAGACGTCAGGGTGGATGAGACGGGAAGTTAATTGGATGGGTGGGGCGGTGGTGGTGGGTGGTCCAATTCTGTGAACAAGGGAAGGATTTTTTATGAAAGGGGCCTTCGTATTTATCTCTGCATCTGAACACGAACAGCAGAAACTAAATACCCATTTGAAAAAGTAACTTACTGTACAAGGGGGCTTCCCCTCCGTGTCTAACTTTCACGGTGATTTCATGATCTTTGTGCTTGTCTAAAATTTGTTGAGATTTCTATGTAATTACCTTTTCAATACAAATTCTAAATACCAAGCTCTGGAAAGCTTAACCCTCAAACCTAGGACAACAACGTTACCAAGAATATCACTAGGGAATTTTCTCCATTTTTACAACATACAATTATTTAAAGAAGAATGTAAAAATGGTAGATGTGGGTTAGGCTAGTTGGATATAGAGCAGTGAGTCCGTCCACGTGCATCCAAGTTCGAGTTCTCATTCTTGGAGTTTAGATTAATTTATAGTAGTTTAGACTATCACTTGTACCAAAAAAAAAGAAAAAAAGAAGGTAAAAAAGAAGGGGACATTTGTCAGTTTCACGTTTAGCCACATGAATTAGTTTGAAGGACCAATGAAAAACAAGTATCTTTCCCTTCTTTTGGCTGGTCACTCTGCTATAAATACATAATCGATGTGCTATGAAGATTTGGAGTACAAACCAAGAAGATGGAGTTGGAGGAGTTGGAAGGACTGGAGCCAGTGAGCCCAAATGGTCAGTACTTCAGTAGCGATGCGTTATCTGTTTCGTTTCTTGCTGTTTTGGAATCTGAGATTCCAATCGATCTGGAGTCTCAATCAATGTTTTTGCTTAAGAACGTCTTCCTCCCCATTAGCCCGCGTTTCTCCTCTATCATGGTGTGTTCTCCTTCATCTCTTTATTGCAATATAATATCTACCTTATTTGTTGAATAAAAAACAAAAAATTGATTGAAGACACTTCATATTTTTGTACAATTACCTTATTTTTACCGGCATCATCTTCTTGATATAGGGAGTCTCTTGGCATCATCCCTTTGTTTCAATTTTTTCATATAAAAAAATTACTAATATTTAATACGTACTTATGACACCCACGTCATCATGACAAAGATATAACAGATCTATAATAGACAGTTGAAAACTTGAGCAATTGTTAATTTGGAAACAGGTTGAAAATAATGGAAAGAAAGAGTGGAAAAGGGTCGAAGTGAAGCTTGAAGACCACTTGCACATCCCTACTTTCCCTTCCAACTTGTCCCCAAAATCATATGACAAGTATATTGATGACTATTTGTCAAAGCTATCAACAGAAAGATTTCCACAAGGCAAACCACTGTGGGAAGTTCATATTGTCAACTACCCAACTAGCAATGCAGCTGGGAATATAATCTTCAAGTTTCACCATGCCCTAGGAGATGGCTACTCTCTCATGGGTGCCCTTATTTCCTCTCTACAAAGGGCTGATGACCCTTCTCTTCCCTTAACTTTTCCTTCACAGCAGCGATCCGAATCAAAAGAAAATTTTGTGACTAAAACTTTCTCAGCTGTCGGCAACACCATTTCAGACTTTTGGTCGGCCAGTTTAAAGATCATGAAGGAAGATGATCTAACACCAATCAAGTCTGGTAATGATGCAATTGAGTTTCGGCCAAGTACTGTATCAACTATGACATTCTCTCTGGATCAAATCAAATCAATCAAGAACAAGCTTGGAATGGTAAGATTTATAATAGGATTTCGTCTGAGTAATGTCATATGCAATTTTATTCTCTCTTAAACTTCATTTCCTTAAGGTTTTTTTTTTTTTTTTACTTTTGACACAAGCAATATTAATTAGGGGAGGGGAATTTAAATATAGGACTTCGGGTGCAAGGATAACTTCTCCTAACCACTTTAGCTACAAGCAAAGATGGAGCCATGTTTGGGCCTAACATGGCCCTGGTCCCCCCAAAATTTTCTCCTATAATATAATATATTTATGTTACGGTACAAATATATTAGAGAAAAATACTGTTTCACTCTTATGGCCCGTCCAATATATGCATGTAACTCTTGAATTTTGCTCTATTTTCTTGTTTTTGAGTAAATTTGGTATTTCATAATTTACTCCTGAAAATTCTATAAGTATACTATTTATCCAACATCTCATACACCACCAATATGAACAGAAGAACTATTTTCGATCATGGGACTTGAGGGTTTGTTTAATATGGATGGAGCTAATTTATTCATTGTAAATTTAATTTACTTTTTCACTTACTATTACAGACTGTAAATGATGTTCTCACCGGGATGATCTTCTTTGGAACTCGGCTGTACATGCAAGAGATTAACCAAAGTTCAAGCAAAGCAGATTGTACATCAATTATGTTGATCAACACAAGGCTCATAGGGGATTATGTGCCGATTGAGGAGATGATGAAACCCAACGGCAAGACGCCATGGGGAAATCGTTTCACTTGGGTGCATATACCCGTACCCAAGTTAACTCAACTCTCAAATGCTCTGGACTTTATCTGGAACACACAAAAAATAATAAAGAAGAAGAGAATCTCTTTAGCTGCTTATTTCTCGAGCAGGCTGTTGGTGATTCTGGACAAATTTGGAAGCCATGAGGTTAGTACAGTAGAAGAGACTATACGCTAGACCACTGGTCTGCAAGTCAAGACGTTGGGAATGCTAGCTTGTCCCGCTTAAGAAAAAAATTGAAAGCTCAAATTTAAATATGTATTTTTTATTTTATGTTAACATATTGCAGGCATCCAGCAGATACATTCATCACACAGTGAAGAACTCCAGCATGGTAATTTCAAATATGATTGGACCTGTGGAAAAAATGTCTCTGGCTAATCATCCAATTAAAGGCTTATACTTTTTGATGGGAGGTATACCTCAGGTATGTTACACATTGTTATGAATCATTAAATCAATCTATAACTCTAGATAATTTTTCAAAATACAAACATTGATCATATATTTATTATTTCTTCGAAATATAAGCGGTTAAAAAAATTGTAAGGAAAGATTCTATTGTAGTGTGATTCTTACCACGTTGATAAAAATAGGAAACAATTCTAGCTGCAGACAACTTTAGTGTAGTAAAACTTTTATGGTTCTGAATGAAATACAATCCTAGTTTTTTTTTTTTTTTTTTGGCCAAAGTTGAAAGGTTGTCATTTATCTTTTAAGTCTACATTGAGAGATTATTCTTGCAAAAAAAAATTACATAAATTGGCCGTGATTAAGATATGTAGTTATGAATGCAATATAGAGTAGACCCCACAAGATGTCCCTTAATTAAGATTATACATATATATATATACAGTCCCGATCTCTTGGACCACAGGGGTCCAAGAGATTTATGGTCACTCACCGTTAGATGTAAATTCAACGGTTGACTTGAATCGGATAATAATCATTTATGTCATATTGCATTTATATATATCATTTTGAATCATTGGATTAATATCCAACTTGATATACCTCCCATCAAAAAGTATAAACCTGATAAACCATCAATACAATACATGTATGTAAAGGTGTATCATATAATTGGTCCACCAACATATACCACAATAAATGACTAGTCTCTCTAGACGCGCTTTCGTCCATGCAAGAGGTTTTTTATTATTATTTATTCATGCGCGCTATGCATGACTTACAAAGTTAATATTTATTTTTGCAATTGTGTTTTTTTAGATGTCCGACTTTTATCATTTGACTTACAAAGTATTTTGTTAGATGCCCGTCTTAACAATTTATACATGTGATTAAAAGAAAGAAATGGTTGAGACGGACATCTAGCAAAATACAATTGCAAAAATAAAATAAAAAAATTTGTAAGTCGAGCGATAAAAGATGGACATTTAAAAAAATATAATTACAAAAATATTTAACTCCTAGAAAACATAACTTAATTCCCTTCTACTCTTTGCACAACTTATTATTCCTTAAACAAGTAATTACTCAATAAATGGTTCAACCGAAGAAAAAAAAGAGTAAAATTGATGAATCTTCAAGTTTAATTTGTATTATATTTGTTTTTCCATATGGAATTTTGCAACTAATGTAACATGACTTACATATGGATTTGCAGGGCTTTCAGATAACCATTGTTAGTTACATGGGAAAGGTGAGGCTAGGCTTCAAAATGGAAAAAGGTCTCATCGATCCACAGAAGTTCAAGTCATGCATGCAAAATGCCTGGGAAATGATACTCAAAGACTCCGATCTGATGCGGAACAATTAAGATGTGCACATGTCGAAGTTCCACCACTTTTTAAAATAAAAGACTTTATTTTCCAGCATTTTTGCTTTTAATAAAAATGTCTTTAAAAAAATGCCAATTAATTTTACTAGTGTTTCCCTCTTTTCGACCGAGGCGGCTAACGGAAAAAACTTTTGCTTCTTCTTCTTTTAATTGCGGGCGTGCCACCACCAAACCACGAATTTGGGCATGAATGGAATGTGAGTAGATGGATGTGTTGCACTTCTAACTTCTGATCGACCAAGCAAGGAACCTCCTCTTGGCCTAGGTTCTTTCACTTCCTCAAGCTCGAGGATGATTAGGTTTTGTACGGATGTTTTTGTGATTTTTAGGGTTTTAAGTAAAAATAATGCAATTAAACTAAATGTGCGTTTGTTTGGGCCTGGTTGAAATTTGACCGGGTCAGGCCCGAGATCCGACAATTAAACTAATAGTGAGCCCAAGTTATATTTCGGTGGGCCTAATCAATAAGGTTAGATAAAAGCCCAAAATCATAAATATAGCAAAATATCTACATATGGTGGAATACACCAATTTGGCCGAACACTCCACCAATTTGGCCGAACACATCAATATGGCCGAGAGCATAAAAGTGGTCGAAAGTCTATATGCGGCCGAAAGTGTAGATACAGTCGAAAGACTAAAAGCGGCCGAATATATAAAATCAGCAAATGCTTAAATAAGGAGAGAGATAATCCGTAGGAGGATTTTCTCATAGGTTACAATTCAAATATAGAAGGAATTATGCCAACTTGATGGTTAACTAAAGTTATTGTAGGAGAGCTCAAGATGGAAGGAAAATCAAATCAAATATTATTATTCACATTAAATCACATGCATGAGACAATGAATTGAAGATATTCTGGAGCAAATATGATTGATTTGAAGGCCAATTGATGACCGATCAAATTGAGACGCACTGAAGCCCCTATAAATACCAAGCTTATGGAAGAGAGAAAGGACCCCCGACACAACACAGAACTTGTCATTTTACATTCTCTTCAATTTCTATCCTAGGAGTGTAAGAACCCAAAACAAAATATCTAGAAAAGAAAGGAAATATCTAAAAAGTAAAGAAAATATCTTTTAGCAAAAAGACGATTTTGCCCTCGAATATTTTAATAGGGAAAAATTTGACTTTTTGACCGGAAAAGAATTTGGGAATTCCGTTTACGCCGTTGCATAGAGCACGGCGAAACGAGTCCGTAGACACGGAGTAGACCCAAATCGGAGTTTTAACGAAGAAATTACGATCAAAACATCGCGAGGGGCAAAATCGTAATTTGGACAAAGTCAGATTTTTATCCCTGTTTCTCTCTCTCTCCCCGCGTCATTCTCTCTCCTCTCTCCCGATTGCACAGCCGATTCGACCCCCTCCCCTTCCAGCCGACCTAGCATACCACCACCACATGACTTCGATCTAGAGCCTTGGAACCGAATCGAACACTTGACTCTACCTGCCGCCGTGCATTCGAAACTTGACCCTTCCTATGCGCCCGCATCGGATCATCATGTTCCGGAAAATAAAACCCATTTTACTTTGCGTCATTTAATTTCGATAGATTCGATCTCTAGTTTCTATTCTAAATTGAGCCAGTGGCCTTGGGGTCCATTAATGTCAATGAGAGGACCCTGAAGGATATTCATTGTGCATTATAATTGAGTGGACTTTTCTTTCTCAAAAAGATTTTATAATTATATTTTATATTTGATCTTGAATAAGTGATTTCAGCATAAATTTTATGATGCAAATACCCTTATTTTATAAAATTAGACTAGCAGCAGATTTGTAATTTTGAGGCCAAATTAGTGGTTTAGTTCAGATTTACCAGAGTTCAGAGTAGATCAGTTTTTATCAGAAACAGTTATTTTAGACCACCATGTACCCGCCCTACATTTGGTGATTACCCAGAGTTGGACCGATGTCGACGGACATTCGGTCTGATTTCAGTTAGTCAGTGCACTTGACTTGCCTCACGAGTTCCGGGGACGCTCGGACAGTGAGTGCCAAGATTTGCGGCTCGGCAGACTTGGTGTCCCGAGACCTGTCAGGATTGCGGCTCGGCTGACTCTGTGTCCCCGAGACCTGCCAGGATAGTGGATCAGGCTGATTACGGTCCCCTGCATCCTGCCTGAGCGACTTGAGTGACTTGGTGTCACCGAGGACCTGCCGGCGGATCAGGCTGATCATAGTCCCCTGATTTCGCCAGTTTTCGGCTCGGGTAGCCTGTGTGACGCCCGAGACCTGCCAGGGAATTGACGGCTATCAGGGGTACAGTTAGGTGGCAGTTTTAAAGGATTTTAAAGTTTTTAATGCAGTTATGGTTTACTCATTTTTATTAGTAAGTTCACTTGAGTTATACTAATATATCTTTGTTTAGTATATGATTATAATCATGTTAACTATATTTCTTTGAATATGTCAAGTTGATTATGCTCATATTTTAGTTCTATATCCCTATGTTTTTCAAACGGGGGTTAGTATATTCTCAAATGATTTTCACGAACATTATTTTTTGTCCACTCACACTTTTAAATTTGTTTTTCGCCCCCAGGCCGTAGAAGAACGAGGGAAACCACCCGGGCCGTCTTCCTAGCTTCCGACCCACCACCAAAGTGTAGGAACTCGTTGTAACTTAATGTAAATTCTGTAAATTTGTTTAGAAATTGCTCTGATATCTTGTTGAACATAAGGAACTGAGGTTGAAAACTGTTTGTTGAATTAGTCTGGCTGTTGGTAGGATTTCTGAGATTGTTTGGCAGGTGGAAGACTTTGGGTATGGTCAAAATACAGGGGAGACTCTGCCGAATTTTCCGCAGAAGTCGGAAGGAAATTAATTAAGGAAAAGGGTAAAAAGGTCATTTGTGTCCGACAATTGCCAGGTGTCGGACACGCACAGGAGTCGGCTCGGTTTTCAAAGCGAAAATTGGGTCGGATCCACATCAGGTAGCATAATCTTCAACCACGCCAACCTAAGTTCTTTTTTCTTTTTTTTTTTTCAGCTCCCCGTTTCATTCATTATGCCTTTACATTCTTGTTCTTGTTTTTCAATTCTATTTTAATTGCAATTCTTTTAATTCATGTCTTCGCTTAATCTTTACTGTTCTTCGTAATCTAGTTTACTTTTCGCACTTTACTTTAAGCACTAGCATTTCAATTATTTAACAATTTACATTACGCACTCGTCTTTACGTTCTTTATTTTACGCACTTTACTTTCTACACTTGTCTTTCAATTATATTTAAATTGAAGCACCTTTTACTTTACGCATGTGTTCTTCGAATCTTTACATTTCACTTTCAATCTTCATCTCCACCCACTTCATATCATTTGGTTGCTCACATAAAGCCTTGACTCCGAGGTAGTGAAAGAACCTAGGCCGTGAGGAGGTTCCTTGCTCGGCTGAACAATCGTTTGATTAAAGTCAGATTTCGAACGCATCATCTACTCACATTTCATTCAAGCCCAATTTGTGGCTTGGTGGTAGCACACCCCGCACTCAATTAAAGAAGGACAAAAAACTCCTTCAATCGGCCTACCCGGCCGAAAAGAGGGAAACATAATTTGGCACGCCCAGTGGAACACACTATGTGAGTGATCAAAATCAATGGAACTATTCCTACCAACTGATTAGCTATAACGGCTATAATTCCTATGGCTCGAGTAGCCAATCCACCGGTCAGTATGGTAACCACAATCAAAATGGCCAATATAATTATACACATCAAGGTTGCTATAGCGGCCAGTGCGATTCTAGATATCAATATGGCTCTGGTAAACAATTCAATGGCCAGTGTGGCGGAAACAACAATTATGGCCAAAATAATATGATATATCAAAATTATGTGAATGGCTAACATGGCTATAATGGCCAGTACAATCAGGTGGCCGGAGGACAATATACTTACCCATATGGCCAAAATAATTAAGCCAATATTTATAATCAGCCTAGTTATGGCTTCCATCAAGCTAATCATATTTTTAACTATAACGACCAAAATAATATTAACATAGGTGAAAGGCCATATGTTGACTGCGTGGACAAAGAACATCAAAATTTCATAAAGGAAATATCTAAAGTGAAAGATGTATATATGGAGATGGCGGATGGGTTCTAGGCTTCCAATGAACTTTTGATCCAAAGTTTGCATGAAATTGCCTTGCGACTTGCGGTCGAAGAGCAAACTCTTAGTCACAATCTTAAATCTCATTCACAGCAGGAAAACCATCAAATGACTAAAATACAGTCACTTATTCTACCTACCTATGTGGAGAAAAATGAGGTTGGAATATATAAAGGAAAATGATGTGGATGAATCGGCCTTGGAATTCAGTACTCCAACCCATTTACCTTTTGAAAACCTCACATTGGTTGAAAAAGAGGAAGGTCTTGGTATGGTTGAAGTTCGGCCATCCATTTCACCAACATTTCTAGAGGAAAATGAAGTTAATCGGGAATATGTGAATGAGAGAGAAGTGGACGGGTCGGCCTTAGAGTTGAAAACTCAAATTGACTTTCCTATTGAAACTCTCATGTTGGTTTAGGAATAAAAATCCACCCAAGAGAATGCGATCCAACAAGCAGTCGAAGTTGAACACTAAAATATGATCCAACTTGATACATCCATCCTTGAAATTAATGACCAACATGATCAAAAAGAGAAATGTCTGAACACAACCCAACTTGAAGCAGTCATAATAGACACGGTTGTAGGGGACCAGTCGGATATAATTAGACCACAATTTGAAATGGTCAAATTTATCAGACCCCAACAGAAGGCCAAGTTCGACCAATCAAGTGGACTTGTTGGGCAAGGAAATTCAGCTAGTATAAAAGGAAAAAGCATTTATGGTTGTACCAAGGTGACTTGTACACCAATTTACAACTTGGGCAATCGTGAAATCAATGCCGAAAATAAGAAGGGCTCACAGCTTGGAATTAAGCATGGGTGGCCACCCCCTTGGTCTCCATAAAAATATTATTTTCAACGGCCGCTACCCAAATAAGTAGGCCGACAACGTTCCCAATAAAGGTCATGTTAGTATTATGGCCATAAATATATTTTTTTAAATATGAAAGAAATAAAGAACTTGTTAGTGATTAGGCACTACAAAAGTTCACAGACAAAAGTGGCCGAATAGTGTCGGCCGTCAAAGATTTCTTGTATTAGGCACTACAAAAGTTCACAGACAAAAGTGGCCGAATAGTGTCGGCCGTCAAAGATTTCTTCTCAATACAAGAGCGCCCGAACTAAAGCCTATTATTTAGCTACAAATTATTTCTATGAAGAAATACATGCAAAGGTGTTAAGCCAATTACGGCCTAAACTTAGAAGCAAAATATTAGATAAAGGCTGATACTATTTTCTTCAAAAACAAGAAATTTGGTCGTATCCAAAGCCTAAAATAAAGGCCGAAATTTATTGATGAAAATCAAAAGTTCATCAACCAAATAAAAGAGAAATAATTTGAGGTTCAAATGCAGCCTAGCTATAAAAATACAAAATGATCATAAAAGGACCGTGACAGGTTTTAAAGATGCTTTTGGATAACAATTTTGAAGTTAACCCATAATTTGACCCTTGCACTCATCAAGGTCTTGTAGTCATCTTCCTTCTCTTGGAAATCGGCATGTTGCTGCATAAACTTTTCTAGTTCGACCTGATGTGGCCGAGAGTCTTGGACCGCATTGTCAACTTAGCAAGGATGGTTGATTTTTTGGCCTCAATCTTTTTCTGCTCCTCCTCAAGTTTGTCCAGTTCTTCTTTTCCCTCATAGTAGATATGAAGGTGGGCTTGCGAAATATGGTTAGTTGATTGAATATTTTTAGTTAAGGTTTAGCTAGCATTGTACTCCATCACAGCTTGGTTGTAGGCCTGGATGCCCTCTGCCAGTTGCTTCATGAACCCTTTGATTGTGGACTCATCCTCAGTTGGGAAAAAATGAGCATCAATGAGACTTTGAATGGACGAACAAAGATGAGCTTGTTGAGCTTTATTAGCTAAATCCGCATAGTCTTTGTTGAGGATGGTTTGGACGGTGGCTTTGGCTGCAATATTTAAGGAGGAATTGTATGAAGAAGTGGATGTGGCCTTTGCTTAAGCAAAGTAATCCCTCATGTGTTAAAGTGACTCCAATATAGCCTATGAGGGGAGTGCTTCCTGCCAAAGGTGCATAACATGAGCAACATATTGGAAGTCGAGCATTCGATTAATATATATTTTTTAAAACAAGTACCTTTTCAAGCTACAGAACACTTGTTTCATGTGTTGTAATTGCAGCAGTGTCTTGAATAGGTAAAGCAAATTCAACTCCGACCGAAGTCTTTGATGAAGCCACAATTTTTGAAGTCCCAACATTAATTTCATGCGGAAAAATCGAGGGTTGAGCATCCATAAAGGATAAGGTAGAAGGTTTATCCTAGCCTATTTCAACCACATTGAAAGGGGAGACATGTTTGCCTTGGTTGTCATCAGCTAAGGCCACAACAATGGCCTCATTAACCTCAGCTATTGACAGTATTGTCGACCGGCGAATCAAATTGGTCTTCGGTCTCAAAGCCTATAAACTCTTGAAAATGACCGGGTGAGGAAAGGTCAGGTAGGTCCTACAAAAATAATGGTTAGTCCGTGCAAGAATATTATGAAAAAAAAAAAACGGTAACATAATTCTTTAGGTGAGAGTACCTCAATGACAGGATCTTTCTTGGGCCGTTTTGTTGGACCTTTTGCTATTTCATCATCATCTTCATCACCACTTGACTCATACATCATACTAGTCTTTCGGCAAGCTACAGGTCAAGTAAAGTTATAATATTATTGTATAGGCAAAGAAAAGAAGTTAGGGGAAAAGCGACAGTGACATACTATGAATGACAAGAGATTTAGACCCTGAGACTACTTTAGGCTTGGTCGAAGTAGCAGCTTGACCATGACCAGGTGAATCCCCTGATTTAAAGCCAAATAATCAAATAATTACGAAGCTTGAGAATAAGATGCTCTGAGAGAAGTAAGGACGTTACCAGTCATGGTTGAGTGGTTTCGCTTGTTGAGCAGTATTTTCTTTGGTAATGCTGGCGAAGCAGAACTGATCTCTTTGGCAACGTTACCTACAGTAAAAATTGTTGAGAATCATTATAATGTGGGCAGTTGAAAATCAAACTTGCAGCCATGAATAATGCATACCTATTTCATTCACCAAGTTGCAAGAAGTAGCATCCTTAATTGTCGACGGCCATTTCTGAAAAAGCTTGGCAAAAATTATATCAGCAGTCGATGTAAACCAGTCACGGGTGACGTGTTTCCACCAAGTATCAAAGTGGGTTGTAGAATTAAATTTGGCATCCCAAATATGCAGATTAAATGTTTTCCACATTCGCTTGCTGTCCGCGGAAACCACATTATGTTCGGCTTTTATTTTGTACTTAGCTCTGTGGGATGTGCCCATACTGCAAGATTCTGTGATCGGAAGAGGGATAGCTTGAGTGAAACCCAATTGACGACCGGTTACAGAAGGAAAATAAACCTCAACCCTGCATGGGTAGTTGGCATGTGTACCCATTGACAGGCGGGTGGTGTAAGTCTCTACTCAATAAAATGCTAGCCCAAAGGCTTCTACGGAAAGCATCTTAACAGTTATTAGTTGGGGAAGGAAAACTTAGTTTTAGCCCAAGATAAGAAGGAAATCCTAAGTCTAGACAAGCAGAAAATTCGTCTGGGGAGCGACTGTATAAAATTCCAAAGGGATCTTCAACTTTGAGGCCAGAAAGGGAAAGAGACAAAAGATTTACTCCAATAAGAGAATTAGGAGCAAATAAATCATGAGCTAGGCTTACTTCTGGAAAGTATACTTGAAGCCACAATTGAAACCACCAAATCAGCCCGGTAGTATTACAATTCACTGGGTTGAGTGACAGCATATTTTAGAGACCTCGATATAAATACGCCAACACCATTGGCCCAAGGACCAACCGATGGCCTTTTGCTAGTGCTTCGGTTAGAGGCTGAACTTCTAAGGTAACTTGTGTCGATGCCATGCAGAAGACATATTTGAATAACCAAATCATGAGAAAAGTTGTATGTTCTTTATGCGTGAGTGGCCCTGTTTTATTGAGCATTAGCTGCCATGAAAATTGGTAGCTTTTGTTCTTCTTGGTGAAACTGAAACCAACCTCACATTTTGATGGAGATAAAGCACTTACTTCACCATCACATGGTTGAAAACCCACCATGGCGGCTAAGTCAAGAAGAGTAATTTAAGTCGATATCTACATATTTACAAGTATTATACTAACTTAATCTCGGATTTCCACCAAAGGAGTGCGTCTTTATTGTTAACTCAAATATAATTAAGGTTCGGAATATTTCAGTATGATTCTATGCTTCTCGCAAGGAGGCACTTATAGTGATAGAAATACAAGCCTATCTAGGAAATATATACAATCCTGATCAAACCGATATTCCTATAATTACAAATCAATTATAATAAAGGTAATAATTATAATTCATAATCCACACCAATACTCCCCCTCAAGATGGCGCATAAATGTTGCATATGCACAGCTTGACAAGTGAATCCATAAAGACTTGATTTGATACGGCCTTGGTCAACATATCCGCCAAGTGTTCAGTAGTCTTAACGTGCGGAACTTCAATAATCTTCCCTTCTAATTTCTCATAAATAAAGTTCCAATCAACTCCACATGTTTCGTTCTATCATGCTGAACTGGATTATCAACAATCTTAATTGTTGACTGATTATCACAATACAACTTCATAGTATTCTCAGTAGGAATACTCAACTCCCCCATAAGCCTTTTTAACCATAGCAATTCACAAACACCTTTCACCATAGCTTGATACTGTGCCTTTACACTGGACGAAGAAACAACCTTCTGCTTTTTACTCCTAAAAGTAACCAAGTTACCTCTTATAAAAGTGAAATAACCAGACTTCGATCTCCTCTTATCCTCTTTTCCTGCCCAATCTGAATCCGTACACCCCACAATCTTTACATGCCTTTGGTTTAAGAACATCAAACATTTTCCTGGTGCAAACATCAAATACCTCAAAATTCAGACTACTGCATCCATTTGTCAGTTTGTTTCAGCGCAGTGAGAAACATGGGGTTATCTTATTAAAGTTGGCTTACCATAGATGCGAAAGGAGGAAAAAGAAAAGGCAAAAAAAAGTGTTTCAGACCAGTGCTCTAGGTTTTGGCGCTTGAGTGGAAGTTGCAGGCACTCGAGCGGCAGAGGCACGAATTTCCACCCAGTCCCAAGTGCTCAAGCGGAAGTGCTGGAGCTCGAGCGGATGTCACAAATTCAGTGCGGACCCTTGGTGTATTTGACTAGGTTTTTCCTATTATTTTAGGATTTTCTAGCCTAATTTAATAAGGTTTTAGTTTCTTATTCCTAGTTAACTTGTACCAAAAGTCCTATGCATTATAAATAGGACTTTTAGGGCTAGGTTAAAATCAAGAGAGAGACACAAGAGAATTCAAAGGGGAATTCTAGGGTGTTTATGAAGTGCATCAAGGTTTAAGTAAGGGTGAGAGAAAATAGAGCTAGTGTTCTTGAGAGATCTACGGGTGTTCTTAATTGTAACCAAAGTTGTCCTTATATACTAGTGAATTTCTCGAGTGGATCACCAAAAGGACGTATGCATGAGCCGAACCTCTATAAATCTTTGTGTTCTTGCATGTGTTTGCTTCCTCTCTTCGGTGTGTATATTTTATTATCAAGTGGTTCGTGTGTGTGTCGTCGCATAGTTCATCAACGACAAGGTCTTGGAGTATTTTCACACAACAAGTGGTATCAGAGCCGCTGTTGCTGGGATTTATGCCCAAGTGCTCTTACTATTTTAAGAGCGGTGGCATGTTGATGATGGCAAGTGACAAGGAGGCGGTGGGAGAAAGCTCCCAAGAGAAGACACCACAACATGTGTTGAGTACGAAGGTAGAGTTGAAGTCGTTCATTGGCAATGAGAACTTCATGCTTTGGCAAAGGAGGATGAACCATGTCCTTAAGCAACAAGGTCTCAGCTTTGTTTCGGCAGGCAATGAGAAGAAGCCGAACACCACGATGGAAGCGGAATGGGAAGACCGAGATGAGCTTGCTAGAGGATCTATCGAACAACACCTTACTGACGGAGTGTTGTGTAACACAATAGAAGATACGACAAAGTATACATGGGAGAAGCTTGAAGAGTTGTTTGCGTCAAGATTGTTGTCCAACAAGCTCTTTTTGAAGGAGGAGCTCCACTCCCTGAAGATGGAGGAGGGCGCAAACATGATGGAGCGTGTTAGTGCCTTGAATAGGTGTATTGTAGATTTGCAAGGAATGGATGAGGTTTATAAGTCAGAAGACAAAGCCATGATGTTGTTAACATCCCTGCCTTTGTCTTATAAACATTTCCGCACGACGCTTATGTTAGGTAAGGGAACTTTGAGTATAAAGTGGTCATGCAAGACACCTAGACACATGACAGGATGCTTCAACATTCTAGATATGGCTCTCAAAGTGAAGGTCTCATGGCAAGGACCGAAAGGAGAGGTTGTTCAAACAAGCGTGGAGACAAGTCAAGTAAAGGTAGGAATTCTAGATTCGAGGATGATGAAGGGTGCTTCAAGTATGGATCTAAGGACCATTGGAAGTGGAATTGTCCAGTATGGAAGGTGAAAAGGAACAAGATGAAGGATGCAAAAAGTTCTGGTGCAATAAACGTATCAACTGGTTGTGAAACCGATGACGAACTTTTGACGGTTATGGATGAAGAGCATAACGGGGAAGTCGTGGCACATTCTTTAGGTAAAAGTTCTACTTCAGTTTGGATTCTAGATTCCAATTGTTCATTTCATGTGTGTTCAAATAGAATGGGGTTTAATACATATGAAGAAAGGAATGGTAGCAAGATTTTATTGGGAGACAAAACAAGTTGTGATGTTTTGGACATGGGAACAGTGAAGATCAATACGCAAGATGGTGTTGTTAGGAGCCTTAGTGAGGTGAGGCATGTACCAAAACTAAGAAGGAATCTAATTTCCCTTGGTGCTCTTGATAGAGAAGGGTATTCATACAAGGCCAAAGAAGGGATGCTCTTAGTCACACGAGGTTCGGTGGTGATTTCGAGGGGGAAGATTCAACCTAACAATGTTTATCAGCATTTGGGGGGTATAATTGCAAGTAGAACAGAAAATTCTACAAATGAGGTGATTTGTACCAAAGAAAAGCTAGCAAGGGATCTAGTCAAGGAGTCGGTGCAATGGAATGAAGCTACAACTATGCTCAAGACTAGTTGAGCAAGGAAGGTTAATCAAGGTTGTGTGATTAACAGTTTATCATCAAGTGAGCTTGATTTCAAAGATATAGAAATGGTGGAGTCGGAGGATATGATCCACAAGGGTGAAGTCAAGACAAAGGATGATGGGGAGAATGTTGTTAGGTCAGTGGCAACCGAAAATATGCTTCTTACCAAGGTGATCTTGGAAGGCACTCCAAGGCGGGTGGAGCTTGACACAAGGGTTGAAGAAGATGGGTATCAACAACAAACTCACAAAGGGGATTCACTTGAGGTGGAGCCTTAATCACAAGCAAGGTCTAAGCCTAAGGAATCCATCAAATCATCCCTAGGTTTTGGATGGATGTACATAGAAGATTCAACTACGTTTCAAAGTGCTTTGGGGCATATGAAGTTGGAAGGTTGGATGGGTGCTTCGATGAAAAGGAAGGAGTTAGTTCATCAAATTCAAGAGTAAAGTTGGTGGCTACGTAGTGATTTATTGAATAAGGGTTGGTATGCGGTTTGTGTATCAAGGCATGTCAAGAATTCAAGGTTCGAAGAAGGTGAGGAGCAAGAAGTTTGGCATGAGGGATCTCTTTTCTATAGAAGAGGTTCGAATGGCCCAAGTCTAGCATTGGGTGGAGCACATTCTCACCTAAGGTGCATTGAGGCAAGAGTTTTCTTGCCATGATGGAGCTCTTGGGAATTACTAGAACTGTTTTCAAGACTTTGAAGATGTTCTAGGGGTCAACAAATGTTCATAGGTGATTAATGGTTTGCCAAGGTGGAGATTGTTAAAGTTGGCTCACCATAGATGCGAAAGGAGGAAGAAGAAACTGCAGAAAAAGAAGTTTCAAACTGCTCTAGGTTCTTGGGCGGAAGCTGCAGGCGCTCGAGAGGCAAAGAGACATTTTTCCACCCAATTCCAGGCACTCTAACAGAAGTGCAGGCTCTCAAGTGGACGTCGTGAATCCAGCGTGGATCCTTGGCGGGTTCGACTTGATTTTTCCTATTTTTTTGGGGTTTTCTAGCCTAATTTAATTGGGTTTTAGTTTCCTATTCCTAGTTAACTTGTAGCAAAATTCCTTTGCATTATAAATAGGACTTTTAGGGCTAGGTTAAAATCAAGAGAAAGGAAAATTCAAGAGAGAATTTTCAAGAGAAAGACACAAGAGAATTCAAAGGGGAGTCCTAGGGTGTTTTTCAAGTGCATCAAGGTTTGAGCAAGGGTGAGAGAAAAGAGAGCCAATGTTCTTGTGAGGGGGTTCTTGATTGTAACCAAAGTTTTTCTTACATACTAGTGAATTTGTCGGGTGGATCACCAAGAGGACGTAGACATGAGGCCGAACCTCTATAAATCTTTGTGTTCTTGCGTATGCTCAAGTGGTTTGTGTGTGTCGTCTCATAGTCCATCAACGACAAGGTCTTGGAGTGTTTTTGCACAACAGTTTCAAGTACCACCTAATGAGCTATATAGATTTTCTCATCGAATTCTGTCATTCAAGATGACTAGTGATGAAAGAGATGGTGTTTCGAAAGAATCCTTTGAGTTTGAGCCTGCTTTCTTTACCCTCCAATCTTGATGATTTCATTGATTTGAAAAAGGATAATAGAGCCATGAATACTGAACCTAATGGTTTGTCCCGTCAGTTCTAGAAAGTGAAGGCAAACCTGTAATGGGATTGTGCATTGTACAATTACATAAAGAAAATTCATTGAAAGGTGCATGTACTGCCAGATATTTCACTTAGGATTGCTAAATTTTGGTTTAATGATGTAGTTTTCTTTTAATGCACCAGCATACAATAATCTGCTATATAGGTGTTCGTAATTTCATTTCCTTTCAGACATATTCCAATATTCTTCTTTCTTGTTTCAATAATTTTCTGTTTTTGAATTTGTTTTTGTTGAAGTTCAACTTGATATCATTATTGGTTTTGTAAGTAGTAATCAATACTTCGTTTGATAATAGAATATTGACATTGTCTTCCTGCTAACAAACAAATTTTATGTCCGTTTTACGTGTTTAAGTCTACAAAATTAAGAAGTCTCTGTAGGGTTTTGTTGCGATACACATCTGAAAGAACTTCATGACTTGGTGAAAGGCAATGGTAGCGAAGTGGCTAGGCATATTGAATTTTTGCTTAGTAAATCACTGTGAGGTATAAAAGCCATGTCAAAATGTGCCACAGCAGTTTACTAAATGAAAGATTTTTATGCAAACCTAAAATCTAAAAGAGGGCACAAATTCATGTAAAAAGAGAAACCTAGTTTAGGATTGGTAATAGGGTGTTGTGTAATAGATTGTATTAGGGTATACTAGGATAATTTTTAGTAGTTAAATAGGGTGTACTTAGTTAATTTTACATTTTGATTAAAATATTACTCTGTACTAAAATCATAGAGTGTACTCAGTTAATTTTAGGATTCATTTAACACCACTCTATTTATATTTTAATATTTAATCAGCTCTAATCTCTAATTAAAAAAGAAAAAGAAAAAAGAAATCTTTGATTTTGATTTGGGCTCCCTATCATAGTGGACTGGGCCTTTAGTTTATATTCCTTCGATTAGGCCAATCTCTGATGGATCCTCTTTATATCAGCTCACCCTCTAGTTTGCCTCTCATTTTTTTTTCTTACGCCCAATGTGCTCTCAAGAAAGAAAGAACCATCAAAATTCAGTACACTCTTCCGCCAAGCAAAAGAAACAGAAAATGAGTGAGAACCAAAAACGATCAATGACTGTAGTTGTAGGCCCCAAATGAGGGCATATTTACAGTGTCTATAGTCTATCCATTTGATGTCTTGGACAAGTTTGATAAATTTGTTGATAGTACGGGAGCGTTATCTCCAATGGCGGATCCAGGATTCATCAACCATGTGGTCTTAGTGTAAAAGTTGGAAATTTTTTTTTAGACGAAATACATTAAAAAAATTAAAGCCATAGCACTTTTATTCCTAATCAACCAACAATTGAAAAAAACTAATCAAAACACAAAACCCTAATCAATTAATCAAAAGAAAAAGCCCTAATCAATTAATCAAGATACAAACCTTAATCAATTAATTAAAACACAAGCCTTAACTGATTACAAACTATTGAAAATTGTATATTTTTTGTGTGGACAAATTTAGGACTGTAGTTGTAGGCCCAAATGGGGGCGTATTTACAGTGTCTATGGTCTATCCATCTAATGTCTTGGAAAAGTTTGATAAATTTGTTGGTAGTATGGAGGTGTTACCGCTAGTGGCTGATCCAAGATTTATCAGCCATAGGGTCTTAGTGTAAAAGTTGGAAAATATTTTTAGACGAAATAGCGTTGAAAAATTAAAGCCATAACACTTTCATTGCTAATCAACCAGCAGCAAAAAAACTAACCAAAACACAAAACCCTAATCAATTAATCAAAAGAAAAATCCCTAATCATTTAATCAAAACACAAGCCTTAATCAATTAATTAAAACACAAGCCTTAGGGCCAGTTTGACATTGTTGTACTGTGAAAATAATCATTGTCAGATTTGCTATAGAGAAAGTAGTTTGACGTTTGGTAAACTTTTTGTTAAAAGTATTGTTGGTACTGATTCTCGCATTATCAGAAAATGATTGTCGCATAATCATTAAACCCAGAGTTTCTTCGAAACTGATTCCTGAATAATCAGAAAATGAAAGCACTTCATTAGCTGCTTTCCCTTATAGTTTTCTCTCACAATAATTTTTAGGGAGATTCACTATTATACCCAATATGAGGGCCCAAATTATAAAAATACCCTATATAAAATGGACTTTAGAAACACACCCAAAGCCCATTTACAACATAACAAAAAAGCTTTCAACTTCTTATAAATTACAAAATTGCCATCAATTTCTTAAAACAAGCCCAACCCCAAAATCTCATAAAAATACCCAAAGCACTCAATAGGGCATCAAAGTAATTTAATAATCAATATTACATTCAATAAGGCTAGCTATCATTTTTTGGGTTTTTTTTGGGTTTGTTTATAGGAATTCAATTGTGTAGGGTTTATTTATAATATTAGTGCTAGAAATGGGTATATCACTAAATATCTCTAATTTTTAACAATAAGTGATTTTATCATAGTTTACCAAATGGGCTTTGCTTCCCAAAATTTAAAAAAAATCACTTATCACCCCAAATAACCAATGCCAAATGGGTACTTAACTGATTACAAACTCTTGAAAACTATATATTTTTTGTGTGGATAAATTTAGGACTATAGTTGTAGGCCCCAAATGGGGGCGTATTTATAGTGTCTATTGTCTATCCATCTGATGTCTTGGAAAAGTTTAATAAATTTGTTGATAGTATGGAGGTGTTACCGCCAATGGCGGATCCAGGATTCATCAACCATGGGCTCTTAGTATGAAAGTTGGAAAATATATTTTAGACAAAATAGCATTGAAAAATTAAAGCCATAGCACTTTCATTGCTAATCAACCAACAACAAAAAAATTAATCAAAACACAAAACCCTAATCAATTAATCAAAAGAAAATTCATAATCAATTAATCAAAACATAAGCCTTAATCAAGTAATTAAAACACAAGCCTTAACTGATTACAAACTCTTGAAAACTATATATTTTTTGTGTGGATAAATTTAGGATTATAGTTGTGGGCCCCAAATGGGGGCGTATTTACAGTGTCTATAGTCTATCTATCTAATATCTTGGAAAAATTTGATAAATTTGTTGATAATATGGAGGCGTTACAGCCAGTGGCAGATCCAGGATTCATCAGCCATGGGGTCTTTGTGTAAAAGTTGGAAAGTGTTTTTTAGACGAAATAACATTGAAAAATTAAAGCCATAGCATTTTCATTCCAACCAAAAACAAAAAAACTAATCAAAACACAAAACCCTAATCAATTAATCAAAATAAAAATCCCTAATCAATTAATCAAAATACAATCCTTAATCAATTTGGCCTTAACTGATTACAAACTCTTGAAAACAGTATATTTGTTGTGTGGTCAAATTTAGGACTATAGTTGTAGGCCCCAAATGGGGGTGTATTTATAGTGTCCATAGTCTATCCATCTGATGTCTTGGAAAAGTTTGATAAATTTGTTGATAGTATGGACACGTTGTACCCGGATAGAGATGATGGTCTTCCTCTGATGCCTCCAAGCTGCCATAATAGAATAGATAGGGGAAGCAGCCAGTGGTAGTCTGTTCTCGCCTATCGATAGATAGTAGGTTGCTTCCAACAAGGAAATGAGGGCTTTCTGCCATGCTATTAGTTTCCCTTCTTTTTGGCCCATAGAAATAATAGGTTAACATGTCCTGATCTGTGGACTGGATTGGGCCCCATATTACAAGTTTAAATTCGGGGACCAAATTATAGATTTCTACATTTCAATTCTAGATCATCTATCTTGGGGAGTTTATACATTTTTGCAATCTTAACAATGCATGGAAGGGGACATAGATGCCCTGATGTAAGTATTACTTTAAACATAAGAAACTATTAATGTGCAAAATGGTAAACTGATTTAGCATGTAATGTTTTTGTTTAGTGTTAATACTTAGCTCATAGGCTAAGCTCTTTATACTAGTCAACGGTTTGTTAAGTCTCATAGAACTTGACTGGACATGTGTCTTAATCCTACTGATAGAGTTGTTGGATGGTTGAGATTGAAGCTAGGAATTTTCTAGCTCTCTCTCTCCTCTAACGGTAAGATGAGCTGTGAGTGTAAATGATATACTGTGCCTCACTCTCACGAAATTTACAAGTTATTACAGAGCATATTGTTCACTCACTCTCTTCTTCAATAGTCCCAATTCTTCATTTTCACATTAGCACAGATTAGCTTGTCATACACTGACATGGCCTCAGAGCCTGGTTCGTTCTGAATTTCTGGGCGTCGAGGTTGTTAGGGTGAGCTCGGATTCACAAGCAAAGACTTATTGCAGTGATTCAAGCTTACATAGGCGATCGAGTCTAATATGGCTGGATCTGGAGGAGGGGAACTCAGGGTACCAATCTTCAATGGTGAATTTTTTGATTTCTGGCAAATCAAAATGAAAACCATCTTCCGTTCGCACGAGCTGTGGGATCTTATGGAGAATGGGTACAAAACTCCGACGAAAGAGGAAGAGGAGCTCACGGAGGCAGAGAGGAAGTTGATGCGTGAGAAAGTGGTGAAGGATGCTAGAGCTCTGGGGATTATCCAAGGGGCTATATCAAACCAAATTTTTCAAAGAATAGCAACTCAGGAAACTGCAAAGGTTGCGTGGGATATTCTGAAGCAAGAATTTGTTGGTGATAAGCAGGTCAAATCTGTGAAACTTCAAGGTCTTAAGCGTGATTTTGAATATACTCGGATGAATGATAATGAATCTTTGTCTGGATATATTGCTAAGTTGTTTGATTTGATCAATCAAATGAAGAGCATGGTGAGGATCTGAGCAATCAACGAATTATTCAGAAACTACTTATTAGTCTGCCTAAGTCCTATGATAGTATTGCAGCTGTGATAGACAATAAAAAAGATCTAGACACTATTGATGCTCAGGATGTTGTTGCTATTTTAAAAGGATATGAGCAGAGGCTTGATAGGCACGGTGACAACAGTGCAGAGAAAGCATTTGCTAGCTTAAACGTTGGATCAAAATTAGCTCGGTCTAATGGTCACACCAGTAAGTCTCAGAAGAATGTCAAACCATTAGGGCAGCAATGGGGCAACAAGGGTGATGGAGGTAATAAGACTTATCCCTCTATGAAAAATGAGATAGACAATACTGGGAATAAATGCAAATTCTGTGATAAATTGCATTATGGAGAGTGTTGGCTTAAGAATAAGGTCAAGTGTCACAAGTGTAACAAAATTGGGCACATTGCAAGGTACTGTCATACAAACAAAGCTGTGCAATAGGTGAACTTTGCTAACCAAGTTAAAGAACCTGGAAATTTATTTTATGCTAATCACTCTGGAAAGGACAGAAGAAGAATAGGTGATGAGTGGTATATTGACAGTGGTTGCAGCAACCACATGACATCAAGGGCCGATTTGCTTGTGGATATTGATAGAAGGGTGAAAGCCAAGGTTTAGGTAGGCATTGGTACTTTGGTTGATGTAGCAGGAAATTGGACTTTGGTTATTGATACAATGACAGGGAGACAGTGTATTAAAGAAGTTATGCTAGTACCCGGTCTTGCAGAGAATCTACTTAGTGTAGGGCAGATGACTGAGTGCGGCTATTTCCTTGTATTTGGAGATCACAAGGTCGACATCTTTGATGATAGTTCCTTAAGTAACATGGTAGTAAGTGTAAAGCAAAAGGGGAACAAGTGTTTTCCTTTAACTTTCAACACAATCAAAGAGGTTGCCTTGAAAACAAATGTGCAAGAATGCTCCAAGATATGGCACAAGAGATTTAGGCACTTAAACTTTCGAAGTCTCAAGCTGCTGCAGAATCAAGCAATGGTATTGGGGCTGCCTGAAATCCAAAATGGTGAAGTGGTGTGCCAAGGCTGTGTATTGGGGAAGGGTCACAGGGAGCCATTCCCCAAAGAATCAAAGTGGAGAGCCAATGAGCCATTAGAACTGATGCATTCAGACTTGTGTGGTCCAATGCAAACACCAAGCCTAGGTGGAAATATATATTTTTTATATTCATAGATGATTATTCAAGGATGTGCTGGGTTTATTTTCTGAGAAACAAGTCTGAGCTTATTCTCCACAACAGAATGGCGTTGCAGAGAGGAAAAATAGAACCATTGTAGAAATGGCAAAGTGCATGATTCATGACAAGGAGCTTCCCTACACGCTTTGGTGTGAGGCAGTGAGTACCTCTGTGTATTTACTTAATAGAAGTCCAACCCGAGCTTTGGAGAATACTACACCTTTTGAGAAGTTTAGTGGGAGAAAGCCTGGAGTTAAACATCTCAAGGTGTTTGGCTCGGTGTGTTACTCACTTATCCCTAGAAAGTTGAGGCATAAGCTAGAAGCAACAAGTGCATATGAGTTTTTATCGGACATGGTACATGTGAGAAGGGATACAGAATATTGAATCCTGCAACTCAGAAGGTTTTGCTCTCAAGAGATGTGATTTTTGATGAACACGGCAAATGGGACTGGGAGTAACACAAAGTGAAAGAAGTCTGCATGCCACTTCTTGCAGATGAAATGCCAGACATGAGAACATCTGAAACAGAAGAAGAACCTGCATCCTAAGAACAGGCCATAACCGATGATCCCTCGGTTGATGACACACCTTTGAGGTACAGAAACCTGAGTGAGATCTATGCAAGATGTCATTCATGCATAGTGGAGCCTGAGAACTTTGATGAAGCTGCACAGGATGAAGCATGGAAGAAGGCAATGGAGAATGAGATGAACATGATTGAGAAGAATCAGACGTGGGAATTGGTAAATAGATCCTTCAATAAACTTGTAATTGGAGTAAATGGGTGTACAAGACCAAGCTGAACTTGGATGGTTCGGTTCAAAAGCATAAAGCCAGACTAGTTGCAAAGAGCTATGCACAAAAGCCCGGAATAGACTATAATGAAACCTTTGCACCAGTGGCAAGGTTGGATACTATACGAACTCTCATTGCCTTGGCTGCAAAGAACAGTTGGAAAATGTATCAATTAGATGTGAAATCAGCTTTTCTGAATAGAGTGCTTCAAGAGGAGTTGTATGTAGAGCAGCCCGATGGTTTCATTGTAAAAGGAGAAGAGGATAAAGTGTATAAATTGCACAAAGCCTTGTATGATTTGAAACAGGCCCCTAGAGCCTGGTATGGAGAGATAGACTCCTATCTTGTGCAGTACAGTTTTAAAAGGAGCACAAGTGAGGCAACATTATATGTTAAAGGCAGGGGAACCTCGAATTTGGTCATAGTATCTATATATGTGGATGATATAGTTTATACAGGGAATTCTCAAGAGCTAATGCAGAATTTCAAGACTGATATGATGCAGAGGTATGAGATGACAGATTTGGGTTTGCTGCATCACTTTCTAGGAATGGGAATTATCCAAAGTGAACACCACATTTTCATACACCAGAAAAAATATGCTTCCACTCTTTTGAAAAAGTTTGGTCTGCAGGATTGTAAACCGGTTGGTATTCTTCTTGTACCAGCTGATAAATTGAAGAGAGATGACGAAAGTGGAGCTGCAAATGAAGCTGAATACAGAAAACTAGTGGGAAGTCTACTCTATCTCACTGCAACTAGACCGGATATAATATATGTTGCATGTCTGTTGGCTAGATTTATGCATTCCCCCACAAATAAACATTATGGAACTGCCAAGAGGGTACTAAGATATGTTCAGGGTACACTTGATTTTGGTTTGGAATATAAGAAAGGAGAAGGATCGGTTTTGGTAGGCTTTTGTGACAGTGACTGCTTTGGATCATAAGATGATATGAAGAGTACATTAGGACATGCCTTTACATTTGGTAGTGGAGTATTCTCTTGGGCATCTGTGAAGCAACAATGTGTTGCTCTATCCACAGCTGAAGTAGAATATGTGAGTGCATCAGAGGCAATTGCACAAGCTACTTGGTTACGGTTTGTGTTAGAAGACTTTGGTGAGATGCAGACTGTGGCAACACCCCTAAACTGTGATAACACCTCAGCCATTGCTATCACCAAGAATCCGATCTTTCATCAGAAAACCAAACACATAAACCGGAGGTATCACTACATCAAAGAAGCTTTACAACAGGGTGTAATCGACTTGATTCATTGTCCTACAAAGGAGCAAGTAGCTGACATCTTCACTAAGGCTTTGGCAAGAGAACAGTTCTCTTATCTTAGATAATTGCTTAGGGTGAAATCAGTTCACAATTTGAAGGGAAGTGTTAATGTGCAAAATGGTAAACTGATTTAGCATGTAATGGTTTTGTTTAGTGTTAATACTTAGCTCATAGGCTAAGCTCTTTATACTAGTCAACGGTTTGTTAAGTCTCATAGGACTTGACTGGACAAGTGTCTTAATCTTACTGATAGTGTTGTTGGATGGTTGAGATTGAAGCTAGGAATTGTCTAGCTCTCTCTCTCCTCTAACGGTAAGATGAGCTGTGAGTGTAAATGATATACTGTCCCTCACTCTCACGAAATATACAAGTTATTACAGGTTCACTCACTCTCTTCTTCAATATTCCCAATTCTTCATTTTCCCATTAGCACAGATTAGCTTGTCAAACACTAACAGAAACAAATATAGGTTGATGCTTACATTACATGTAAGTAGTATGACTTCTGATATGATCCTCTGGTTTTCCGTGTTGACCCTGTTTGGCAACTGAGTCTGAAAACCAGTTTTCCCAGCTGAGCCGATGTTGAAATCTCTAAAGCCACCGTTACAGTAGGGTGCTGGTTGGTTAGCATGTACACAATACCTCTGCCTTCACATGTCCCTAATTGATTCTAGTCAATGATATGTGCTTCAAGACGTACCATATGAATGAATATACTAAATACATTTGATCTCATGAGATTATTGGTCATGTGAAAACTGATTGCTTGAGCACGCAAGTTTATCTACCAACCAGTTTGCGTAATTTGTCATTCTATTAGGGTTAGGGTCGTTGTTCTTGCTGGAATTATTAGCCCCGTAATCTGAGCAATGCATGCAAGGCCAATAAGAGTTGTTGGAGTTGGAAGTTGAATTTGAGGAGGAGGACGAGGAGGAAAATGATTTCGGCATGCTTTCAGGAAAGTGTCGTATAATACACTCGCATTATTTTCTTCATCTCTACAACTTACAACACTCTCTTCTCTACCACACTGCTCTCTGCTTCTGACTTTTTTGGGTTCCAATGAATTTCAATTTGTTTGTTTCGGGAGGTGTCTTGGGGGTTCATCAAAAATTCTAATATAAGGTGGTAATAACAATTCCCTTCTAAATAATTACCATATATACAGTTTTTTTTTACAATAAATATTATAATTAAAAATCAATATTATAAACCAGAAAATGAATTTTTTTTTGTAAATATTAATAAATAAATAAATTCCAAAGATGAATATTTTTTGAGACAAATACGATAGCATTTCATTAATGAATAGGGATGAAATAAGTAAAAATATAGGTGAATTAACTAGTAATTTTTGGCATGTAATAACTTTCCAATTGACAATTACCTAATAAATGCTTTTTAGGCAAAAAGAAAAAAAATCTTTGTGTTAAGCTATAATATTATTATAGAAAGCAGTGGAAAGGATTGTAAAATAATAATTTTTCAATACCTTTTAGTTAAAATTTATCATTGAAAAACAATAATTTTTTAGTTACAATTTAGGTAAAAATACTAGAAAGTTATTTTAGGAGCTCCTTATAGAGCACCTCCAACGCTCCCATTTTGCCCCAGCAGGAGGAGGCCTAGGCCCATGAAATGGCTCCAACGTGCAACAGCAAGACTGGGCAGCTGGTGGGCTATACAAGCCTGGGTAGGCACAAAGACAGATCTTGTCTGGGCTGTTGCTTGGGTTTGCTAACTTCATTAATGACATCAGCAACTAAAAAAGAATTGACAAAGAATCTAAAAAAATACCAAAAATTTCAGAATTTTTTTTAAAATTATAAATAAATACCTAGTAGTTTTCTTCACTTCCCACACCAAAATTAATAATTGAAGTATAAAAAGTAGAAAATAAATTAAAGTTAATAGTAATTGCCCTTGCCCTTGCCCTTTGGGGTGGAAACAAAAAAGGCAAGGGCTGCCATTATTCACGTGCATAGTGACAGACTTTGCCTTGCCCTTGCCCTTTGGGATGGAGGTGCTCTTATAAAATTTCAATTCTAACCATACTTCCTAATTTAAGGAATCATTCATAATTTATTTCTTTTTTTAGTTTAGCATAAATCTTCAAATAAAATAATAAAAAAAATAGTTAGTATTAAATAAATACTTAAAGGGTATTGATTTTCCCACTCCCCTTTTATCTACTTACACTTCATTTTTTTTAAAATTGTATGTTCTCACTCCTCTTTTGTTCACTTACACTCCCTTTTATCTTATGGTAACAAATATTAAAAAACAAAAGGGAGTGTAAGTGGATAAAAGGGGAGTGGGAAAATCACCACCCTACTTAAAATAGTATTAAAGTAAAGTAGCATTTAATTATAGAGAGCCAGTAGAAGTCATTTCTCTCTCCTCAATTTAGGAGCTCCTAGAGGTCTTCCTATCATAGGAGCTCCTAGATGTCTCCCTATCTTAGGAGTTGGATAGGGAGCATGGTTGGAGGTGGGTTTTCTCACTTCCTCCCTAAATTTTATCAAATGAAATGATTTAGAGAGTCCATTATAGATGCTTTAAGTTTAAGAAGGGAGATGAGTTTCTTTTACAAATCTAGAGATACGAGTGAGACTAGAAATTTTATCATGTAAAAATTCAAAAGAAATACAGTAATGTAGTAAAATTAAAAGTCTCTAAACAAACACCACAAACACAATATTAAACCCCTCCTCTCATTTAATTTTTTTTGTCTTTCTCAAACCACAAAGTTACCCAAAACCGCAGTACTTGCACCAATACTTATAACAGTACAAATAAAAGCCAATAACCCAACGTCTGATCCTCTAGCTGCTGAATTCTCCCGCGGTAGCGGGGGCTGTGACGGTGCATTTGTGTCCAAATCCGACAGCGGAGATGGTGAGACTGCAGGAGGATCAGCCACAAGTGGAGATGGAGCTGATGAAGATGGAGAAGGAGGGGCCTCAGAGGGTGGCGTATGTTGGGTTTTGCTTCTGACGGCCAAAACCACCACTATCAGCTTCTGCCCTTTTTGGCAGTTTTCAGCATTGCCACTGATGAAGAAAAATGGACCTGACCGCTCAAACTTGAAAATTGAGTCACCATCTGTTAGGGACTGTTTTGGGGTTTTTGTGTTGCATGAGAAATAATCCTCTTTTGTTACCACCAACACAGAATCTGATCCTTTTTTGTACTTGAAAACTGCATACACATAATACATAGCACCAAAAGGTAAACCAAAAAGAAAAGTAGCTTAATTATAATACACTAACTCTAGAGAGAAAGCCAACATGGTCTAGCTCTGTGGAAAACGACATTGACTTGTAGACCAGTAGTGTGTGTGAGAAATTCTCTTTTATTTAGACAATCACTTGTATTTAAAATAATAAAATTTTAAAAAAAAACTAGAGAGAGAGAGATGCTTACGAAGCGTATCATTGACCTGAAACCTATGTCTTTCAGCCCAGTGATTGAAGTTCTCGGAAGGGCTCAAAACCCAACCATCTTTGCCACCCACAATGAACTTGTAAGCTTGAGGAGAGCTACTAGCCAACCCCAACATCAAAATAACAAGCAACGTGCTCACAAATAGTCTCTTAGACGCCATTTCGGAAAAAATCTAATCAAACCCACAAAATTAAACCTCTAAAGACACAGGTATAGCTATCTATATTGAGAGAGAGAGAGAGAGAGAGAGAGATTTAGTGAGATCTAGAGAGATACGGGATTTGGTGAGTGTTAACTGTGGCTAATTTGTCAGGATATATATAGAGAGGCTGAGGAGAAGGTGACCGTTGTAGGACATGCAAAAATGGTGAAGGGATTTACCCTTACTTAAAAATCACTGCTGGAAATTGTATACGTGTGTTATTAATTCTGCACACCCAGGCGTTTCAGCATGTTCTTTATAACGTCCTCCTCTGACGTTTTACACGTGGCAACATGCGAGAGACCCAACGGTCATTAAAAAATAAAATTTAAATTTATTAATTGTTACATTAAAAGGGTTGCTCTTTCTGTGCTTTCTTTTCTGGTTTGTTCACAAATGGGCTCAACTTTTAACGTTTGATTAACCAAAGATAATGCTGCTTAATTGCTTGTAGTTTTGTGATATATATGTCGAGGTCAAACTTATTGAGAAATGCATTAAAATGAACGGTTTATTTCTTATTTATTTTCCTTGGTTAATGGTCATTGGGGGGCTTACTTTTTCCATATGAGATTAAGGGTCATTGGCTTGTCTTATTGTATATAATGTGAGCACTCCTATCATGATTGGAGGTAATTAATCTGTTCGATTCCTACTTATGTGTTTGTTGGTCATTTTTTTACTTATTTCATTCGAATTAACAAAAATTTCTCCATCAAAATTTCCCTAAGAAGCATCAAACCCACCAATCAAACAATATTACGACACCTTACCACTAGACTACACATGTCTTCACGAAAGATAGTTGTGCACATCACTTCTACAGTTGCAAATTGCATCGTTACACTTTTATGAATTTAATTTGTGATTGTCTTTGCATGATTGATAATGAACTTTAGTTATTAAAAAATTTGTTTGATGACATCAATTCATGGATTTTTTCTTTTCTTTTCTCTATTTCATGTTAGATCATATGAGCGTCCCATTTTATGTTTCACACAGAAATGACCTTGTTTAGAAGAATCTAGTTTTAAATGCAAGTTGTCCTCTGAAAAATTACACTGGCTTCATGAAAGAAATTGTTTTTGGCAAGAAATTCTTGTAAAGTCAGAATTTTTGCATGCCAAGTTATCTTAGCCGTCAAGGAGATGGATTTCTATGCAATTTACGGTTTTGACGAGTACATAAACTAGAAAGGATTAGTTGAGGACCAGACACACAACTAATTTGAAGCATATTTCTTTGATTGCAAACAACAATCAGCCTTTGTTCCTGAGATTTCCAATTGACCGCTACTGCGAAACTTGCGCTGGTATGATTTCCAGTTTATGATCAATCTCAACTGTTGTGTTTCTTGATTTTATTTATTCCACACAGTACGAATTGACAACTCTTCAAATTAGTTTACTTTTTATAATTTGTTTTACTTAATTTCATATCCTTTTTATCTTTTGATAGCAAGATCTATTGCCATCTTCATTGTAATAGCCATTCAGACTGGATTATTTTCATATAGTTAATTCGGTGGTGATATTGCTCCCTGGATTCATTGTTATTTCAGTCGGATTCCTTTAGTTTTATTTTCACTAGATAAATATCAAAGTACTATCACTAGATAAGAATGATTATGTATAACTTCATTTGTGAGCCCCAAAGAAAAACTCCATAGAGGGGGAGGAGGAACAAGTATCACTGCCCCTCCTCTGCCTCATCTACTCTTGCTTTCTTTTTTTGGGTTAGTGAATAAGTCCATTGGGATGTTTTGAATAAGAAGCCATGTTAGGTTATGTTTAGCTAAGGTTTTTAGCTTCCCTTGACAACTTTGTAATTGCACATGTAATTCATCAAGCTCAAAGTTAATTAATTAGACTAAGTTAGTCTAATTGAAGATGATTATTGTGGCTAAGAACAAATTGTGACTCAATGTAAATCAAGCTCAAAGGTAAATCATGCATTTCATGCATTAGATTGCCTTAGATCATGGACATTTGTGCTCGACACCTGTCAGGTGTTGGACACACACAGGGTTCGACATGGATTCCAAAGTGGAATTTGGGTTGGGTTCTGTCAGAGGTAGTGCTCTATTCCTAAATATATCTAGGTTTGCTTGATTTTGTGATTACCTATTCTGTAAAAATCTTCTTGACTTAGTGCATTGCCTGATCGGAGTGATGACCCTTAGTTTTTCCTAGTGGTGGGTTTCTGGGTGAACATTTCCAGTGTGTTGATCTCGATTTTATGGCTAGTCATACTATATATGTTATCTTTGGAATGATGATGAATGTTCACACACCTTTCACTCAAGTTGTTGCTAGCACATGAGATGCTTAGATTGGCCGGTCCTTCTGAATTCTTAGATTGTTACTTAGTCATCTTCTAGGTTTGTAGGGGCTTGATAATTGATTGGTGACTGGTTGTGTATTCTGCTGTATGTTCTTAGGTCTATGACTAGGATTACTTTGTTCGTAGGATCGTTGTTTAACTTGGTTAGAGTTTAATTTTTACCCTTACACCTAAATACCAATTTCAAGCCCCTTGTGGTAATTTCTTCTAAGCATTGCTCAGTTTGAAGTTCCCCATCACACCTTTTGGGCTATGTTCTCAATCAAATTCTTGTCTTAAAACCCACTCTCTAATACTACTCATGTATCTAATTTGGGTTCTACATCATATTTGACAAAGTTTTCTGCAAATCACTCAATTAGTCTTTGTCAAAGTTGTTAATTTTGATTTAGTTTTTGCTCTTAAGCGCACGTAGATTGCTAGAAACCATGTTTTCCCTATATTTGTTACGGCTTCAAGATTTTAGGTTGTAATGGGTGTGGCCGCGATGATACTTCTTTTTGTGGTGGTGGTAAGGTTCATTTAGGATTTAGGATTGCTTTAGGGTTTCAGCTATGTTAGTTTTGTGAGTTTTCTTTAGGGTTATGCTTAATTGTGGTGATGTAGGTTAATAGTTCTAGTGCGGCCTTTGTTTGCTTTATTTTTGCTTTTAGTATGTTAATTTGTGCCCTCTTGGAATTGGTGCTTTAGATGTCTTTTTTTTTTTAAATAAAAAAATAAAAAAATCAAAGAGAAACTTCAATGGTACAATCAAAAACATCAACGAGACATCTAAAGTACCAATCCCAAGAGAGTAACACACTAACATGCTAAAAGCAAAACTAACCCAGACTAAAGCCGCCCTAAAACTACTAGCCCACATCACCACAATTAAACACAAGCCCAAACAAAGCTCACAAACCTAACATAACTGAAACCCTAAAACAACCTACGAGCCTAAACGGACCTCACCACCACCCCCTGAAGGAGCGTCGTCGCAGTCACACCCACCACCACATCCGTAATAAATATGAAAAAAAAAATATGATTTTTAGCGATCTACATGCGCATAAGAGCGAACAAATTAACAAAAATAACAACCTTGAAAAAGAACAATTAGGTGATTTGTAGCAACCTCTGTCAAAGACGATGTAGAATCAAGTTTAGAGAACATGAGCGGCGTTAGAGAGCGGGTTTGGGGAGAAAGATTTGATTGAAAACATAGACTAAAAGGAGTGATGGGGAACATCAATCTAAGCATGGTTCAGAAGAAATCACCACAAAGGATTTTTTATATATTCAAAACGTCCTAGTAGACTTATTTACTAACCTAAAATGAAAAGATAAGAAGAGAGGAGAGGGAGTTGGGGCAGTGACGCTTCTTCCTCCTCCCCCTCTATGAATATGGATCTTTCCTTTAGGACTTATAGAGGGAAAGAGTGGGTAGGATTTCTTATTCCTTCCAAAATCTAATTTAGATATCTTGAATTATATTGTTGAAGTTTATCTTGAATTAATTTTTTTATATAAAATAAAAATAAAAATTGTATGAGCCGATTCCCAACTCGTAGCACAGTAGCTTAATTAGGGGTTAACTTATGTGAGGCACGATTTATCTTTTATTTATATTTCTATTAGACTAATAGTAGCACACTCACATCTAATAAATTCTCTTGGCCTACCGATAGGGCTAAGGAGATTTTTGGGTAAATAGTTGAATAAAGGCATCTTGCAAATTATATAATTTATATATATGCATGAATCTATTAAATATTGACTATATACCCTTTTTTTTCTTGTTTGACCCAAAATTGTGTTGCCAACTAAAGTCAATTCGAAACGAGTGAAATTCACGTTAGCAGTCATATTGTGTCATGTCATTCCCTATTCATTTTGAATGAGTCAACACTCATGTTCCATTGACTTACATATATTGCTAATTGAAAACTTCACTATTAAGTCTAATCCGTCCCCTTGCATTTAGATTGGAGTTCCTTCCTCATTGATTAAATTAATTTAGAGTAAAGTATTGCTTGTAGGTAAAAAAAAAAAAAACCTATTACTTCAAAAAATTTATTTAATCATAAATGCTAACAAAACCATAAAAAAATATATATATATATAGACAATTTAACTTTTCCTCTTTAATCTGATCCTCATCTTTTTATTTTTTCTTGACAAAAATCCGATGACTAGGATCCAAGTTCAACAAAGAAAATTACCTAATCTAGCTTAACCTGCAATTACATTACATGTTATATTTTTAAATTCCTAAAATACCCTTAATTACATTTTTTTTTTGTTTGAGTATGTTTTGATTGCCTCACTTTACTGTGTTGGATTTTTTCTTTTTCAACTAATTATTTGCAAATCAATGCACATTAATAGTGTTCCAATTTTGCATATATTTAGGGATTTGTTGGGTCAAATTTATTTTTTAAAATCAAATTTGGGTCTGCTTTTTAAAGGAAAATTTTATACTTTAATTTTTTTTTAATTTTGAGATAATCTCGTTGGTAGTGTGATATTTTTTCCAATTTGACTACTTGGTTGCTTGTTCTTTTAACTTTCAATCGGTTAGATAGCTCCTTTTTTTTCTTTTTTCTTTTTTGCCTTAAAAAAAAAAAAAAAAAACACGCGTTCGTGCTCTCTATATTTCTTGATCTCTTTGTTTTAGGTTCAATAAATTACCTACATTTTCAAGTTGTACACAATGCCTCTAAGTTAAATTGTTGAACTTGAAATCTAGGTGCATTATATACAACAAGGTAAATTCTTAGTTAAAAACAAAAAAGAATTATGGGTATTTTTCTACGTCAATTAGTCTACCTACAAAATTATTATGGGTATTTACCTATATTTTTTAGGTATACTAATTTAATTAGATTGTAGACGTAAATTATTTACCTATATTTTATAGGAATACTAATTTACAAAATATAGGTAAATAATATATGAGTATTTACCCATATTTTTTAGGTATACCTATGCAATAATTAAAAATAGTATACCTACAAAGAGTGATGCCATTTCCATTCGCTTATTCTATTTTCCCTCCCACTTTATCTTCAAAATTTTAAAGACAAATTTACCTTTTATAAAATGACCATTTACCCCTTTCTCTTTGAAATAGAGTATTTTTAGAAGGCCAACGCCATTTCCATTTCACTAACGCCAACGGCGTTTTCCTCGAATTTGAAAAACATGGGGTACAAAATAGACGAAATGGGATTGAATTCTTTTCCATCAAAGCTTTTCTTTAACTTCTTCTTCGTTATATGGGGGGTTCTATTTACCCCAGCAAACATCTCATGCCATCTAACAAGCCCACAAAAAATTTGCAGAAATGGTTGACAGAGTGTATATATCTTCAATGTCTTTCTTGGATATCAGACCACAAACTAACTGCAATTCCAAATTGTGCTTCCAATTGGTTGCCTTTCTATGCACTCTTCTTTCACTCCAATTTCGAACTCATTCCAATTATCACTTATGTGCAAACTTACAGAGAGAGGGCTGCTTTCCATAGAGACGAGGGGCAGCTTCGGGGAGGTGGGGTTGGGGTGGATTATTTTTTACGTTTTTTAATTTATAATTTTTTTTTGTGTGGCCATAATGTCATAGGTTTTGCTTAAATTAATAATGAATGGGTATTTTAGGAATTATGATGGGTGGAAAGATAGGATTGTGTTTTTTAAAATTTATATGATGGGTGAAAAAATATGGTGGGTGGGAAAATAGGATAGAGGGGGGAACATAGCAGGACTCCCTAGAAAATATAGGTAAATTAACTAGTAATTTTTGGCACCTATCACCACCATAACTTTCCAGTGGACAATAACTGCCGTAAGAAGAAAATGAACAGAATCCCCCAATGCCTGAGTTCGGAAACCAAGCTCCCAAAAGAGTTTTTAAAGAGTTTGATGAAACTTTAGGAAAAAACTCTCTTAGGTTCCTTTCACCAATGGCCGAGCAAACATAATAAATTGATAAATGACTTGGCTTGAGGAGCTTGTGGCATGGGAGCTAATCTTTCACAAGTTTAGCAATTTGAGAGAGAGAGAAGCATGAGTTTCTTTACAGGGAACAAATATTTAAATAGGGCAGACGAAAATTACGAAGGTTGCTATCTCAAAGGAAGAAGAAAACAACCGAAGAAGAAGATTGGGTGGCTTGAGTAAATTCTCAGTTGCTTGACAAAGCTTGGTTAGGCCTTGAATGGTGATTTCGCTGGGTAGGAGAAGCTCCCTTTTATAGGCTAAAAGAACCCTAATTTTATTTAACTTTTCTCTCCTTTCTTCATTGTTTCTTCCTACTTGATATAATTTGGTGAAATTCTCCTATCCAAGGCGCCTGGGTAAGGAACCCTTTGGGGTTCCAAGGATTTTGTGTGGCTGGACCTCCCAATGAGGGTGAGGCGTCACTTGCTTTCCTTCTTGGTTTTTCAAAATAGTGCATATAGTAGAAAAGGGAGATGGGTGGAGTCTTTTGTCTGCTGGGTATTATTCCTCTGTTCATGGATTTCCTTTGGTCCCTGCCATGGCTCTTTGTTGTCCACTTTGGAAATCTAACAAGGATGAAGCACGATGCTAGATTTTTCACAAGTCGCTGGGCTGGGCTCGTGAGCGCAGTATTGGGTTATTAACATGTTATTTCCTACGCTTAATGGGTTTTTATCAAGCTGCTGGAAACAATTTATTTAATTCTAGGCATTTTATTGGTGTGGGCTTGTCTAAGTGCTATAGCAGATTACTAAGCATTCTCCTAAGGCATTGGATCATTTTTCCCATTCTCTCATGCTAACCCATGTGTTTGGGCCCGAGGAACGGGCTTGAGTTTTAATGCTCCCAAGTAGCTTCAAACTCTTCATTCCTCGAACCCTCAATGGGCCCTGTGATTGCTTGTTTCCTTCCATACCACAACCTTCTCAGCAAGCCCCGAGTAATTACGTGGCTTGGGCCCACTTAAGCCTGTAGCATATCTTGGTATTAAAATAGTGGTTTTTTCTCATGGCCTTGCATGTTTATTTAGCTTGCTTGTGGTTAAATTTTATCTTGCCACAATAAGCCATGATCGGGCCAAATAGCGTCGGATTAGGTTGGTGAGCATGAATTTATAAAGCCGGTGCATTTTGATTCTTTTGAGCATGTTTGCCTGGCATGACACATGGCCCATGGCTTACATGGGTGAGTCCCATAATTTTTAATATTTCTTTCGCAATCAATTTATTCGTGTTGGGCTAAGAATAAACTTGGGCCTAATCCTTGAATTTTTGGGCCTCAACATTAGCCCCCTTGATTATTGGGGCCATGAGCAGGTATTGAGATGGGCCAAATAATCAAACCCAGCCCAAAAAAGAAATGAAATTCACGTTGATGACATGACCTTCTAATTTCCTGCGTGTATAATGATGCCATGATTATTTTCCAGCAGTCTCTTACGTTTCCCAGGCAAGCGCTTCCATCAAATCCGTTTTATTTTATTATTTTCTTATCTCCTTTCCTTTCTTTCTCCTTTTTGTCTTTGATTTCTTCTGTTCGTGCAAGACCAAAACCTTTTGCCTTCTTCATTCGATTTCGCTCGTTCTTCATCACGCCCAGGCTAAGGGGATTCTCAAAACAAAAAATCGCTGAGGGGCACCATCCATAACCGCCAATCGGTTAAGCACAGAGAAACCATTCACAACCACTGGGAGGAGCCACCGCTCCCCTTGAAAATCCCTAAATTTCTTGAACTCTTCCTTCAATTCATCAAAGACCAAATTTGGCAAAGCCACTTTGCGAGGCATGAAGTAATTTGGAGAGAAAATCGCAAGACAGTTTATTCCTCCTTCGATTTTGGCAAGCTGCTAGAAAAAGCAATCAAGGGCAGTGCTAAGCATCGTTCTTTTATTTCTTCTCTTGTTTCCTCATCTTGTCACCGCATACAGACACACCTATGCGTATTCATTCACACACATAAATGCACATATGAAGGCATCCATCCATATGTATTCTAAGAATCCCTCACGAACAGGGTGCTTTTTCTTCAGTTCATTCTGTTGCATGTTCTTTTTCTTATTTTATAATTTCTTATGCCCAAAGCTTGGATTTTTGGATATAAACCACTAATTAGGGATTTTAACCACCCTTTTAGTGACAATTCATCCTATTTGGACACAAAACCCTTAGATGGCATCAGAGCATGGTAGAAAAAGCATAAGCATGCACTGTGTCGAAGACCTCTGCTTTTATCCAAAGATAGTTAATCCATGCTCCCCTTTAAATGATTTATTCTTATGGCTTGGGTTTCTTTTTGTACTCGCGTCGAATATCCTTTTCCTCTCGTAGGACGAAATTGTATGATGGTGCTGACTTGGCCCTCCTGTCGGTATGGCTTTTTCATGGAATTATAGAGATGTGTGTGTGTGTTCAGTAGTCGTGAAGATGCTGGAACTTATGCATTTTGTTATTTTCTTCTTCCTCTTCCTTTTGCAGGTATCTATGATCTTGTGGTTTTATCATGGCATCCACTGATCTCCCCCCGATCATGATGGACCACCTCTATTCCATGGAGGATAATCTTAAAGCCGGGGGGCCTCTTTTGCTGCTTGAAGAAGCCCGTGAAAATCTTGTTGTTGATGATGAGCCACAGCCTGAAACTACTCCCGTAATTGAACATGCCTCCATATCCCGGTGCTGTATCGAAAAAGGCCTGTTTCCAGCGGTCCCCCTATTCTTCCAATACCCTTGTAGCATTAGTAAGGGTTGGTCAAAATGGGTTGACTGTGAGCTGGATGGATCAATCTACTTGTGACATTTTACGCAGCTCACAAGTTCTTGACGCCATCTTTCTTTCCAAGTTGTGGGATATTCATATTGAAGCAAAGATGCTTCGCCATATGGTTAGGAGGTGGAGTGCTGCTACCCACACCTTTATATGTCCATGTGGAGAATTTACCCCTACTCTTGAGGATGTGGCAAATATCTCTTGCCTCCCAGTTTGTGGCGACCGGAGCCCTTTGACATTGCCCTAACCCCAGCAGAAACGGACGAGCTTGCAGTTCTACGGAGAGGCACTCCAACTACCCTCAGCACCTCACTTCGGTTCAGCAACTAGATACAGTATTTTGGGGATGCGAACCGACAGGGACCGTGCCGGATGGCTGCATTAATATCGTTGTGGCTTGGGCGATTCGTGCTTTGTGATTTTTCTAGGACTGCCTGCATGAACGGGTATTCCCTTTGGCCTTGGCCATAGCTCGAGGTGACACAATCCCCTTAGCCCCCATGTTCTTGGGACACCTGTACCGGCTACTTGATCAGACTCAGCTTTTGGAGAAAAATGGATCGGGAACCATGGGCGTGGAGACTCTCCTGATTTCTCTGGGAATGTCTTAAAAGGCTAGACATATATCCGCTCCCCCATGCACGTGCTATGCACATGGCTAACTTCGGCAAGGGTTCCTTCATGCCGAATGGTCTTCCCTTAGTTTGCAGGTGGTTTAAGTAGATGTAGAGGAAAGGCCACAAATTTTTAAAGTTAATGGATAATATTGAGAACTTCATTTTTTGCCCTTATGGCACCTTGACAGAGCCCTTCACCTTCATGCCCTTTTATGTTGATGTTGGGGATACTGTTGAAGTTCCAGCAGCAATGTCACATGATGGTCGCTTCAGGAGATATGCTTCATTGAATGGTGCTCCTTTCCCATTACGAACTCTAGGTGACAACCGCTCAGAAATCTCTGTGACCTACTCACCACATTGGGTTAAGTGACAGTCTGGGCTTGATCAAGGAGTACCAAGCAACCCTAGCCATGATGACCCTTTTGTGCTACACAGGGTGTTTTGGAGCAACAGTAATATACCAAATAACAGTGGGCCCCTTATCTTAGTGAGCAGGGGAAGAGTTGGTGGCTTCTCACGGAACTATCAAGCCTACTGGAGCTGCTGCCTTACTGCTTCCATGAATTCCAGTCCTTTCCTGGTGACAGATTGCCACCTATGACAGCTCGCCTTACAGTTTGGTGTCGGAAGAGAAGGCCATCCCTCTAAGCCAAAAACGCAACCTGCCCTTTATTTCTAAAAGTGGTAACATTGTTGGCGAATTTTCCAAAACGAGACCAAAGCCGGGAAACACAGAGTCCTTACAATTTTGGAAAAGATATGACACCAGCGTCAAGTAGACGAAAGCGGGAGGAGAAACAAAGTGCAAGGAAGGAACAAGCTACTGGTAAACCTAGAAGGTTCATTCCAAAGGTGGCATCGAGTGGCCCTTCTCGGACTCAAGAACCAACTCTCCTAGAACGTCCACTACCTTCAAAGCCTGCTGTATCTGTGAGCTAGGGCCGTGCGGTCAAGACGCTGGAAACTACCCCTCTTCGCACTAAGTGTTAACCTACCCCAAATGCTCCTTCATGCCTCCTTTACTTATTATACATGTATTATATATATTTTTTGCTTCTGTTTTTTTTATTTTTTATAGGGAAAATGGGTACAACCCCAAAGAGAAAGAGAAGTGACACACCTCCCGTGTCCCCACACGTGACTCCAAAATGCCTTATCGTGCACATCATGCATGGAAGATTTACTAGAGCTCACACAAGTGGTAACGGAGCCTCCGGAGCTAGAACTGTGGTGACGATTGATAGTGATAGTGATGATGGTGATATTACCGAGACTGAGGCTAGTGCTCCTGGGCGAGAGGACATTCATGACACCGGTGACACGCATGAGGGTCGGGATGAGGACACTTACTATGATCACAACGAGGATGCATTCATGCATTCCAGTGATTATCCAGAGGAACAAGATGACTCAGATACTTTCTCTAGATTTGCTGGCAGCAGTGCGCGTCACATCAGTATCGAACCGGTACTTTGACATATTCTCCATCCTGCTCCCCTTTCACTTCTTGCACCGAAAACTGTCTATTCACCGTCCATCCCTATCCTGCAGATTACCGATGTTGCTGAGGATTCAAACCTTGCTGTTGCCGTTGTCGACTCTGTACAGGGCGCCCAGGAGGTATCCCCTATTTGCATTGCTTATATATATATATATAATTTTTTTTTTATTGCAACGATTTTTTATTTTTTTTTGGTTGGGTAGTATTCTTTCTCTTGCCCTTTTGCTTATGCATTCGGCATAGCTTGTCCATTACCTCATACTTACTCTTGCATATATATATATATATATTTCCAGGTTGGGCATGTTACTCGTAACATGAAAATTGTGCTCATGGTCCTTCTCCCTCTGGCACACTTAACACATTGGCTGAGGCAGCCCTTGCCGAGTCACCTCCAATTATGACATCAACAAATTCTTTGGACAAGATACCTATGTTTCAAATTACGAGCCCCTTGCCGCCTATCTTCCAACACTTTCTTCGAAGGGACCTTGAGCCTGCTATTTCGCCAATCTTTTCGGCAGCCTCCGGAGCAAAACTTTTGCCTTTCACAGGACATTGCCCACTCCTTCCCACATTGAACCACTTCTTCGTTCGTCAGAACTCAGCCCCCTAATATGCCTTCCGGCAATCCCATTTGGTGACACAGCTCCTGCTAAGAATGCCCAGGTTAATGATGGTGCTGCCGGGAATGTTTCTGCAGGGCGCCCCTCCAGCATGTCTTGGCTAGAGTGGGAAAATTCCTTTACTACATTCAAGGATATCTTTGATGGCGGTGCTCAAGTCCTTCCATCCACGAATGAGCTCCTGCCACTTTGTCACCGGTTTAACGACTATGCAACGTTTAGGGGAGCTCTTGTCTATCCCAAGACAGTTGCAGCCTTAGAAAAGTTCATGGAGAAAATACGGGGATTTTATGGACATGACTAGCATTATATCCTCCTTTTCGCGGTGCGCTGCTTTCCGGACTCTTGGCTTGGTGCTCTATGGGATGGATACCATGAATTTATTGGACATCACAGATCACCGACTCCTTTGCTGGTGGGATGCAATTTGTGAAGCCATGACCCTGGGTTTTCAGGTGGAGTTTCTTTTGAACTTGGTAAAAGATTTAGCACACATTGTATTTAGGGCACGGGCTATTCATAATATGGAATCACTTTCTGGTCCTTATGAAATAAGAGTAGCTGAGGCTTTGAATCTTAAGCAACATGAGTTGGAAAACCAGCATGGGGAACTGCATGCCCTTCTTCTTGCCCAAGGTGTTTCTTCTAACAGTGTTGACTGTGTGGCAGAAGCAGTGACAAAAGGCTTCCTCTATTCTCTTTTAACTATGCTTGATGGCTTTGAGGTTCATAACCATTTATCCCTGCTTATTTTACCATTCCTTTGGGGATCCTAACTGGCACCAATCCTGCCTTCTTTTGACATCCACTTTACTCTGTCTTGCAGGTTGCATTTTGCTCGGTGTACGACTGACCAGCTTAACACATTTTAGGATCCCCCTTCAAGACTGAAGAACACATTAATTCTTGGCCTGTATACTTAATTCTATTTAGGCTGTAAACACTCGTACTGTAGTAGCTTGATACTGTAGTATTGTTGTGTTCAAGCTGCTGGAACCTAAGTCCTCTTTTATTTTGGATACTAAAGATTCATTGTGATTTCTACTGGTGTATATATATATATATATGTATATATGTATATGCTGCCTGGTTGGTGAAATTCTTTGCTTGAGATCTACTTGCAAGTTGGGTACCCTTTTAAAGCAAGGCAGATGCTGCCAAAATTTTGGTAGGATCCTTGCTCATTTTACTTTTTCTCTTCTTTTTTTTTGCTTCAGAAAAAGGATTTCTGAACGTTGTGAGTATGCTAGTTTGTTTTGCAAATGCTTGGCTTGGCATGTTTCTTCTTTGTCTTGCTGAGGCATGAAAGCTACTGACTTCTTAGGATCCCATACAAGTGACTTTGCTTGGCATGTCTTCTGCTAAGTAGCGTTTTTTTTTTTTTTTTTTTAAATAAAAAATTCTAAGATATCTGCTTTATACGTCTATATACACAAAAGTTTTGGGCGCAGAAAGGCAAATTCCTAGCTACATTTTTTTTATTTTTTTATTTTTCAAAATACTTCTTCATTTTCATTTCAAATCCCATGCTACCATGATGGTACATTTTACAAAAGCCTCGTAGAGTGAGAAGCGAGAATGTAGGAGACCATATTTGACAAAGAAAGAAATGCAACAACATAAAAAGATAATATACGATGCCTACTTGGCAGTAGTAGGGCTTGAGCCACTTTCCATTGATGGGACCCGTTAGCATGCCTTCCTTGACAGAGATCAAGCGATAATAGCCACTGCTGTGCACTTCCTTGACTGCAAACGGACCTTCCCATTGTGGAGAAAACTTGGAAGTCCCCGATATTTGTCTTCTCACATGCTCGACAACTTTTAGCACAAGATCTAGTTTGAAGGCTTGAGGCTTAACGGTTCTGTTATATGCATGGGTAATAGTTTTGTGGTAAAGTGCCAGTTTTCTTTTCGGCTTCCATTCTTTTTTCGTCCACAGCTTTGGGGTCTAACAAACGCCAATCTGATCATGACTTCATATCCCATTCAAGATCGTTGACAATTGATACCCTGGTCGTGGGAATGGTAATCTCCACATCTGAGATAGCATCAGACCCATATACGAGAGAATAAGGTGAGAAACCTATAGCACTTCTTGGAGAGGCGCGGTAAGCCCACAAAGCATCCGGCAGGTGAACACTCCAATCACCCTCGTACTCATATACCATCTTGCTCAAAATCCTCAGTATTGTTTTGTTGGTAGCCTCTGCTTGACCATTTCCCTGTGGGTAATAGGGGGTGGAGCAGCGACGCTTGATACCATAACCACTAAGTGTCAAGCTTACCTGCTTGTTAACGAAAGACGTGCCATTATTAGTAACCATCTTGTATGGGATTCCAAATCTGCACACAATGTATTCTCGGATGAAATTTGAGACAACAGCTCCCGTGGCCTTTCGAAGAGGAATTACCTTGACCCACTTTGGGAAATATTCTGTAGCTATGAGAATCCATATGTAACCATCAGAAAGAGGATGAATTGTCCCAATTAAATCAAGCCCCCAAGTATGAAAAGGCCAAGGAGTGCGCATGTCCTGCAACAGTGTAGGAGGTTTGTGACTTAAATTAGCATGAATTTGGCACGTGTGACATCTCCTAACAAAGTCATGCGCATCCCTCTTCATGGTAGGCCAGTAATATCCAAAACTTAGTAGCTGTTGGTGAAGCCTCTTCATTCCTTGGTGCTCTCTACACTCTCCAGCATGTATTTCCTGCATGGCTTGGTGTGCCTCCACTTCTCCCAAGCATTTTAGCGGTTCACCATTAAACCTCTTCCGGTAGAGAGTTGAACCATCCACAAAATACCTCTTCACCATCTTTTTAAGCTTGTAGGCAAGCTTGGAGTTGGGTGGTAGAGTCCCCTCAACAAAGAATGCTAATGCTAAGTATGGAGCTCTCCAATCTTCCGCAAACGAAATGGTGAAAGATTCTTCTGTGGAGGGTATCGTAGAACACGTGGGACAATTGGACTGAATTTCAGCTGCTCGGTTCTTCATTTCCGACCAATAATAACCTTTGCGTTGCAGGCGCAAACTAATCACTGGTTCCAAGCTGTAGGTAGCGTCATATACTTCTTATAACCTCCTTCGTGCTTTTGTCACTCCTATATACCGGGTCAAAATACCTCCTAGGAAACGTCTGTAGAGTTCCTTAAAGATAATTACATAGTCTTTCAAGTCTTTAATGCCCCTTCCTCCACTTTACTTTTCCTTCACTGGCTTTCTCCAATCGTCCCCTTCCAGCAGCTCCCCCTGGATCATTGCTTCGACCACTGGTGTATCCTCCTTATCCCAGTGACATTGGGCTGTTCTTGGACAAACAAGAGCTTTGACCCCAATGTAGCCAAAGCATCAGCATACCTATTGGTGACTCCCGGAATGTGCTCCATCACGATTTGCTTGAAAGAATTAATGAGCCTTTTAGCAGCTGTACGATATGGTGCCAAGGTTGCTTCCTTCACGGCAAAGCTTCCGTGCAACTGACTTAACACTAGATTTGAATCACCAATGATTGTGATTCTTTCTACACCCATTTCTTTCGCTGTAGACAACCCCATAACAAAAGCTTCATACTCCGTCACATTATTTGTGCATGGAAAATCCAGTTTGAATGAGAGAGCTGTAGCTTGCCCTTCAGGATTAATAAGTACTACGCCTGCCCCTCCACCACTGGTTGTACAGGAACCGTCAAAATAGAGTGTCCATGGTTCCTCTTCTGTAGCAGTAGCAACAACTTCTGGCAGCTCTCCCAACACCTCCTTGGACAGGGCAGATCCGTCTGCCTCCGGGAATAGGGCTAACATGTCGATCACAGCTTGACCTTTGATAGCTTTTGGGGTCACACATACAATCTGAAACTCAGAAAGTTGTAGTAACCAACGTGCAAGGCGTCCCGACAACACTGGTCTTGTGAGTAAATACGTCACAGGATCAGATTTCCTTATGAGCTGCAACTTGTGAGCAAGAAAATAATGTCGCAATCGTTGCCCAGCATAGACAAGGGCAAGGCATAAGAGTTCCGTTTTTGCGTACCTTGTCTCAGCTCCTCTTAATTGCCTACTCACATAATAAATGGGGTTCTCCCCATCATGCCCATCCTGGGCAAGCAAAGCTCGACCGCAGTGTTTGTTGCCACCAAATAAAGCTTGAGTGGAAGTCCCAAAATGGGTGCCTTCATTGTAGGTAGCTTGGCAATCAGTCGTTGCACTTGCTGGTAAGCTTCTTGGCATTCCTTGCTCCATACATATGGTTTTCCTTTCTTGAGTAACGGAGTGAAAGCACTCATCATGCCAGCGAGGCTTGGGATAAAGTGTCGAATGTATGACAATCTTCCCATGAAACTTTTCAACTCCTTTGGATTCTTAGGTGTTGCGAGAGCGCTTATGGCTTTGGTTTTCTCAGGATCCACATCTATGCCATGTTGGTGTACCTGAAAACCAAGAAACTTGCTGGATAAGTCTCCCAAAGAGCACGTCTTTGGGTTCATTTTTAGCCCATATAGCCGAGACCTTTCCAGCACCCTTCTCAGAACTCTCGATGGCTCTCTCTGCTTCTTGACTTTACCACAAGGTCATCTACGTAATCCTCTACTTCCTTCCTCATCATATCGTGGAATACTGCCGTCATGGCCCTTTGGTGGGTAGTATCGGCATTCTTGAGGCTGAACGACATAACCGTATAATAAAAATTCTCGTATGGCATTCGAAAGGTTGTTTTCTCAGCATCCTTTGGTGACATCTTTATCTGGTTATAACCACTAAATCCATCCATAAATGACAGCAAGCCTTGCCCTGAAGTTGAATCAATCAAGATATCCATATTGGGCAGTGGGAATTCATCTTTTGGGCAAGGGTTGGGATCACGATAGTACGTCCATATCCTAATCACACCGGTCTTCTTCTTCACGGGAACGATATTCGGTAGCCATGTTGGGTGCTTGATCGGTTTGATGAACCCAGCGGCTAATAGCTTCTCAATTTCCACTTTGATTTGCTTTTCGATTTCAGGATGAAAATTCCTTCTTGGCTGCACAACAGGTTTTGTACCTGGCTCAATAATTAGCGTGTGACTTACTAAATTTGGATTGAGGCCGGGCATTTCTTAATAGCTCCAAGTGAATACGTCTCGGAATTCTTTTAACAGGGACACCAAAGCTTCTTTTTCTTCGCTTGTCAGGTGACTACTGATAGAAATAGGCCTTTGGACAGAGGGATCCTCACTTAAATCAATTGTTTCCAGCTGTTCAGCTGCCGTTGTTGATCCATCTTGCATGTGTCTAGGTGCTGTCATTGGCTCTTGGAAGGCACAAGGCATGGGTGCCTTTTCGTTTGGACCCTTACGGTTGTTTGCTTGCATTGCTTCTCCTCCATACTCAAGATTTTCCTGAAGAACACGGTTGAGCCCCCAATCTCGTCATAAGCGGTACACAGTACGTCCGTCTGGCAACGTTACTTTCGAGCATTGGGGATGATCATAAGCATGGTTGTTGACCTCCGAGTGTCTCTTTCTTTCTCGATCAACAATGGTTATGAGTTCTTCATTGCTAAGGTCACGAATTTTAGTCCATAAAGGAAAATAGGTCCCGAAATCCTTGGATGGGCTGCTTCCAATGTCGGTGCACTCGGTGTAAAATTCTACCTCGAAGTAGTGAGCTTCGTTTTTGTTGAATGGTGATTGATTTCCAGGTATTCGAAGTGGCCTTAGCCCAATCTTTCCTTTCATGCATTGATGGTAAGTAGAGACCATAAGTTTGTGCATGTTGAACCATGGCCTTCCAAGTAAAGCATGGTAAGCCACATCCACGTCTACCACATAGAACTTGGTGAGGGACCGGATTGGGCCCACCTTCAAGCTTACTTGCATGTGACCAACAGTAACTTCACTCTTATTTCCAAAACCACTGATGCTTGTTTGGGATTGCACAATCTTGGATAGTGGAATACTAGCTGCTGTAAGCACAGACATAGGTAATATGTTGACAGAGGAACGCGTGTGTGCCAAAGCTTGCCTTATAAACACATCATTGATTTGTCCCTCCAAGTAGAGTGGTCTCCTATGATCTGAATATGGAACTTCCATGTCGTCATCTGTAAAAACAATAGCATTATCATTTTCCAAGAATGACCTTTGCGGTTGAGTAGCAAAGCAATGGGGGTTGGATTCTGTAGAGATATTCATGAGAGAGCTACAGTAGCTGCTTCCCTTGCGTGAGGCCCAAAGCCAAGTTGGTCAAAGAGTATTTTGAACTTTGGGTTCCTTTGGAGGACTTACGAAGCTACGGGCCCTTGCTTCAGACCTAGGTAACGTTCCATCATAGCAGCTGTTTCCTATTGTCTTGATGAAGCCCCCGAGTAGCATTCTTCCGACATGTCTAACATAAAAACTTCGTTACCTAAGTCATCGCCCCATCCGTCAGCGAGCGGCCATGGCATGTTGTAGCTTGAAGGCTTCGAATATTTACGCCAATATGCCTTCTTCATGTTTCCACAAGGTTCCCATATAGCTTCCGCCGGCTTTGGGTAATTCCTCTATGGGTGACATAGTTCTTCATCGTCGAGCAAATCATCGGAGCATGTGATGACAGCGGCTACCTCCTTCCCCTTCATTTCGGCAAAGGGTCCTCATCAATAGTTTGCTTCCTAAAGGGAAGCTCAAGGACTCCTTCATGTATTTTAGCATGTAAAATCCTCCTTAAGCTCTGGCAGGCAGTCGTTGGATGCCCTACAAATTGATGGTAACGGCAGTTTCTAGGATCATTTTTCTCCTCTCTAGTAGGGACTTGGTAGGGCCTGAGGGGCTTGATTGAGCCATCAGCAATCATCGTGTCGAGAATGGCGTGGAATTCCTCATCTTTGCATGGTAGTGGTAGATATGTCTCCTTGTCCTTCCGTTTGCGTGAGTTGTAGTCACCAGATGGCTTCTCTTCTATAGCTAGCATTTGGTGTGCTTCCCTTTTCTCACTCATCCATGTCTTCTGCCCTACTAGTTTGATAGACATACTTGTCTTTCTCACTGCTTCCAACAGCCGAGAAAATTGACTGATGCCAATATTCTCCAAATAAACTCTATAATCCGCCACGATGTTGCTGTTGCAAATTTCGAGAAGTGCCTCCTCATCCTTCTCGTCATAGCACTCTAGAGCCAGGTCTCTAAACCTGTGTACGAAGTCCACAGGATCTTCCCCCTGTTTCTGGCGGGTATTGTTGAGCTGAGTGGTAGTAACGTTTTCTTCATGCTAGAAATATTTCTTACAAAACCTACTTGCCAAATCATCCCAAGAGCGAACAGAGCCTGGTGTCAATGTCGTGTACCATGTATAAGCCCGATCGGTAAGACTTTTTGAAAATTCTCAAAAATCACCAGCATGTGGTCCCAAAGCATCAACGAAACTGTTGACATGCTCCTTCAGGCTTCCTTTCCTTCCATCGAAAAGAATAAAGCTTGGTGTTTCATAGCCTTTAAGATAAAGCTGCTGGAGTAAGCTCAATGGGTATGGTGGCTGAGGAATGTACTTCCAATCCTCCTGGCTTTGACTAAGCTCTTTTTCTAGCATGGAAACGACATCCTCCTGAGTAACAAAAGATGGTCCCTTTTGTTCAGATCCTTTTCCAGCAGCAGCAGATTCCTCTTGTGGATGTCTGTCATCATCTCCGCTTGGCTTAGAGACATAATTTTTTAATTCTTTGATGGTGTCCATCATCTCTCTCTGGGTTTCCCCTATAGCTTGTATAGTCATAATGAGTTCTGTGAGGGTGAAAGCTCCCTCACTTGCACGTTCTTATTCTCTGGAGGAGGCATTTTGACTTGATTCCGAATCATCATGGTTGGGCCCATCTTGGGAAGCCATGGTATTGCTCTTAGTCTTCTTCCTCGGAGGCATTAGTGAAAATGGCAGCCTAATCCCCAGCAGAGTCGCCAATTTATGTAGGGGTCTTTTAGTTCCAGCAGCCTTACGAATGGGCTTGGGCTGCCGTAAGAAGAACATGAACAGAATCCCCCAGTGCCTGAGTTCGGAAATCAAGCTCCCAAAAGAGTTTTTAAAGAGTTTGATGAAACTTTAGGAAAAAAACTGCCTTAGGTTCCTTTCAACAATGGCCGAGCAAACATAATAAATTGATAATGACTTGGCTTGAGGAGCTTGTGGCATGGGAGCTAAACTTTTTGAGAGAGAGAGAGAGAAGCATGAGTTTCTTCACAGGGAACAAAGATTTAAACGGGCAAACGAAAATTAAGAAGTTTACTATCTCAGAGGAAGAAGAAAACAACCGAAGAAGAAGATTGGGTGGCTTGAGTAAATTCTCAATTACTTGACAAAGCTTGGTCAGGCCCTGAATGGTGATTTCGCTAGGTAGGAGAAGCTCCCTTTTATAGGCTACAAGAACCCTAATTTTATCTAACTTTTCTCTCCTTTCTTCGTTGTTTCTTCCTACTTGATCTAATTTGGTGAAATTCTCCTATCCAAGGCGCCTGGGTAAGGAACCCTTTGGGGTTCCAAGGATTTTGTGTGGCTGGACCTCCCAATGAGGGTGAGGCGCCACTTGCTTTCCTTCTTGGTTTTTCAAAATGGTGCTTATAGTAGAAAAGGGAGATGGGTGGAGTCTTTTGTCCGCTGGGTATTCTTCCTCTGTTCATGGATTTCCTTTGGTCCCTGCCATGGCTCTTTGTTGACCACCTTGGAACTCTAGCAAGGATGAAGCACGATGCCAGATTTTTCACAAGTTGTTGGGCTGGGCTCGTGAGCGCAATATTGGGTTATTAACATGTTATTTCCTGCGCTTAATGGATTTTTGTCAAGCTGCTGGAAACAATTTATTTAATTCTGGGCATTTTATTGGTGTGGGCTTGTCTAAGTGCTATAGTAGATTTCTAGGCATTCTTCTAAGGCATTGGATTATTTTTCCCTTTCTCTCATGCTAACCCATGTGTTTGGGCCCGAGGAACGGGCTTGAGTTTTAATGCTCCCAAGTAGCTTAAAACTCTTCATTCCTCGAACCCTCAATGGGCCCTGTGATTACTTGTTTCCTTCCATACCACAACCTTCTCAGCAAGCCCGAGTAATTACGTGGCTTGGGGCCACTTAAGCTTGTAGCATAGCTTGGTATTAAAATAGTGGTTTTTTCTCATGGCCTTGCATGTTTATTTAGCTTGCTTGTGCTTGAATTTTATCATGCCACAATAAGCCATGATCGGGCTAAATAGCATTGGATTAGGTTGGTGAGCGTGAATTTATAAAGCCGGTGCATTTTGATTCTTTTGCGCATGTTTACTTGGCATGACGCATGGCCCATGGCTTACATGGGTGCGTCCCACAATTTTTTATATTTCTTTCGCTATCAATTTGTTCGTGTTGGGCTAAGAATAAACTTGGGCCTAATCCTTGGATTTTTGGGCCTCAACAGGTATATTAATGTGCATAGCTGTAATTATATTATTTATGCTTGAACCAAAAAAAATTATTTATCTATATATATAATACAAAAGGTAGAGAATAGCGAAACATTCAAAATACCAGAAAATATCTTTGGTTAATGCAAACATAGAGAATGAGGATATAATATGGTAAATTCACACTTTTTCATATTAAAAAAATTAAAATTAAAAGAAAAATCAAATAATAGATCTTATTTTTATGGAATACAACTACCCATTATCTTTTTTAGTTCTAAAATAATTTTAATTCTAATTTTTTCTTTAAAGCCTCTCGTAGGTGCGAAGAGGTTGCAGAGAGGCTAGTGCATATTGATGTGTTGATTTTTTCCTCAAACGATTGATGTGTTGATTGATTTTGTTTTTATTTTTATTTTGTGGAATCCTTTTATTTTTAAATAGGTGCCCAAATAATAGGGATTACATATAAATGCTAAAAAGTAGGGATTTTTAATGGAATGCTATCACGGTAGTGTTGACTATGATGATGGTATCGATTGTAAACATTTTCTAATACTAGGATAATTATTAACTACATTCAAATTTTGGTTTTTTCAGTGGTAAAAAAAAACAGGTGGGTTTATGTCTAGGATATAATAATTAAAAGGGTCTATTTTTTGAGTTATTTTTTAGTGTTTCAGGTACATCACGTGGCTAGTGTACTATCCAATTAATGTAGAACATGTGAAATATTTCCAATGCAGTCCTTCACATGTCATGAAAATAATACAGCAAGTTGAAGAGTAATTCCACATGTCCTACGTCTATTGGATGGCACATTAGCCATGTGGTGTACCTGGAACATATACAAATTTCACCTATCCCTTAGAGCATTTGCAATGGTGAGGGTAATTTCAATTTTATTTCAATAAATTGAACTTTTGACTTACAATCGTAAAGTTCAGTTCGTTTTATAAATCAATATTTCATTTTAGAGATCAATAGTTCATTTTATAGGTCAATAAAATGAACTTCAAAATGAAATTCATTTCAATAAGCTGACCCATTATAATAACTCTACAGCCTCTCTCTTATTGATACATGGCAAGATTCCTTTTTATTTTTTTATTTTATATTACATTTAATTAGTGTAAACTTATTTCTTTGAAACCATATTTTAATTGTATAATTCTTATCATAATTAACTTAATTCAATCATTTAAAAGATATTTTAATTGTATAATTCTTAAAGTAATTTACTGAAATGTACTATTGAAAAACTACTGCGGATGCTCTTAAGAGCCAAAAAAATAATCATATTATTATAGAACAACATGTACAATACATATTAATAAATGTAAAAAAAAAATAAATTTATTTCATCATATAATATTAGTTAAACATGCTAATTGTGTCCAAATCAGGAGTCTAAAGAAACCATAAAAATAAAAGATTTATTTACACTAATTCCCCTTAAAATTTTTCGTGTTTTCACATAACCCTTTGAGGTCCTTGAAATTGTCTTATAATACAATGAACTCATACAATACTAGTTAATAATGGCCAGTAATATTTGATTTTTCATATAATATCAATTAAATGTGTTAATCGTATCAAAATTGAGTTACTCCAGTTTGACACTAACCCGGAGGCTCAAGATCTGGTATATTCTAAGGGGCCGGGTGGTGGTGGCAAAACTTTATGTTCCTGAATTTGGTAATACTTCTCATGGTATTCTCTAGTTAGGGGTGGTATTTTAGACCCACAAACCACAAAATTTAACCAACCAATATTATATTGCATTGAAACCGCAATACTCAGAATCCGACCGAAAATTGTAGTTTCAGAAACCGCACCGCAATTGCAAGTGCGGTTGCGGTTGATGAAGTTGGCAACTCGCGGTTACCGCAAACCATAATCCTATTTTACATAATAATAAAATTGCATGGATGATGAGGTTGAATTCTACAAGGAAATGGAACATATGAAAACTTGTAAGTAATTATTAGTTTATTTATACTCATGTTATTTATGCTTCTTTTTATAATAAAATGTACTAAACTTATGTTGTTTTATTTGTAGATAGCATTGGTGCTCAAACAATGCAACCAGGTCCTTCGAATCCACTCACAACCACCAATACTTGAGTTCTCCTTTTGGTTTTGTAACTTTAATTAACTTTAAATTGGATTTTTCCTTTGTGTTGTAACTTTAATTCATTTTGCATTGCATTTTCCTTTTGGTTTGTAACTTTAATTAACTTTGAATTGGATTTTTCCTTTGGGTTGTAACTTTAATTCATTTTACATTGCATTTTCCTTTTGGTTTGTAACTTTAATTAACTTTGAATTGGATTTTTCCTTCGGGTTGTAACTTTAATTCATTTTGCATTGCATTTTCTTTTTGGTTTGTAACTTTAATTCACGGTAACCAATTGAACTTGCGGTAAACCGCAAAAAGCAGTCGGTTTGTGGTTTCAAAAATCACCTTACCGTATATAGTCAGTCGGTTTGCAGTTTGAACAAAAATTCGAGGTTACCGAACCGCAACCACCCCTAACTCTTATACCATGTGATAAATAGAGCATTAAGCCTAAAATTATTTGAGTAGGCCTAATTTTCTGACATTGTATCAGAACCAAGCGGTTTCTATTCCAAGTTATTTCAGAATTTTTTAGATGTCAAATATCACTTCAAAATATGTTGGCAACGGTCACTTTTTTAAATAAATAAAAATTAATACTATTGGAGATTATTGGTCACGTTTTCCCGTGATTATAAGATTATCTGTCACATTTTTCATGACTAAAGTCTTTAATCACAAATTAATCACACAAAAAACGTGACCAATAATCTACAAAACTTACCCCAAAAAAGTTACTATTGCCAACATTTTTTGTAGTGATAATACATCATTTTCAAAATGTAATAGATGGGTAATGCTAGGCTTATCACATTGTGTACTACCTATCTAATAGAGGTGGAGCCCAATAATATAATGAGGCCCACCTCTATGGAGAATATTTCCCTCTTTACTATGTAAGTAGGAGCTCTCTCACCTCTATTAGAAAGGTGATACACAATATAATATAAAAATGTGATAAGCCTAATATTTTCCATAATAAATCAGTCGTGGCTTTTAAATATAGATTAGAGGATTGCCATATAAAAAGATTAAAATATGTAACATGAGACTTTTCTTTTTCCTTTTCAAATGAAAACATATGTGTGATGGTCTAGCAGCCCGCTGTTAGCAAGGGATCATATCAATTCTACAAAGTCAAGGTAAAAATTAAGGTAATATTTGTCATCTTGTTTTTGTAGGTACGTCATTTTTTAATGTTATTAATTTGTATATATGATCTTGAAAAATATCGTGAAAACATTATTATCTGAAAACTAGCTGAAAAGAAGAGTCTAGACGTTATTTGTTCCATCCCTTCTAATATGCCTTGTAAAAAATTCTTGTTAGGGTGCTAGTTTAAAAAGAATAATGCCACATTTATATGCTATATTTCTATACCATCTTATGTAGTAGATGAGGTAGGCAATTACATCAATTAAAAAGTGTCAATAAATTATAAAAGAAAAGAAAAGAAAAAATAAATTTTAATTGATGTGGCTGTCCACCTCATCTACCACATAAAGTAGTATGAGAATGTGATAAGAATAGCATTATTCATTATTTAATATTTCCTTTTTTCTTTTATGATTTATTAACACTTTGAAAAACTGTTAATTAAACTTTCTTTATTAAAATACATTTCGTTGATTTAATTTATGTGGCATATGATATGGACATGCCACATTGTAATATAAAAATGTAAGATAAAAATGTGGCAAGTGTAGCATTACTCGTTGAAAAAATATACATGCATTAACTTTTTCAAGAACGAACTTTTAATATAAATGCATTATAAGTTAAATGAAGTTAATTTGTGGCCTGTTTCCTATAGGTTAGCCTATAAATGCATTAACAAACGTTTGTTAATTCGTTTCAGTCAGCAATCTTGATAGATTTCCTGAAGTGGAGCCTATAAATTGGGAGCTGTATATGCAATGGAAGCTTGGTTTGAACCAATCTTAAAGACCTTCAAGTACAAACATGTTTATAAAATAAGGAGTGAGAATCGGACACGTCTCACAACATACGTCGCACAAAAGCACAAAACAAGCTTAATCAAGTGAAATGACTGATTAAAACTCTAGTTAATTAGTGTAAATCACTACCCTAATTAACTACTATACTCACCAAGATTAGCTTCATTCATCTTCAGCTTCCAAAATATACACTCATTCTATTTATCCTCTCTTTACCCTCTTCATCTCTCATCTAGGGTCATGACCAACAATATTACATTTGTAGTGATTATTCTCTTTGTGATGGCCTTGGCAATGGTGGCTGAATCAACCCAACACACCACCAACATGTATTCGCGTGGGCGTGCCACCACTGAATTCGCACGCGTGAGGCATGATGCCGGTGACGGAGAAGTGGCTACTCCACCACCACTTGCATGTAATGGCTCATTGGGCGAGGAGTGTCTGAATGAGGAGGAAGAAGAGGAGGACGAGCAGGAGGGCCTGCAAACTGTAAGACCTCAAGATGAAGGTAACACAAGGTATATAAGCTATGAAGCCCTAAAGAAGGATAATGTTCCATGCAATCGACGTGGCAGTTCTTATTATAATTGTGGTACATCTGGGAAGATCAATCCTTATCAACGTGGCTGCACTACCATTACAAATTGTGCTCGAGAGGGATGATTAGTAACTTTGTTTTGAGATAGGAGGCACATTTTTTTTCTTTTATTTTCTTATTTTTAAATCTTCATTATTATTTCTCTTATTTTCTTCCTTTTCTGATCACCCTAATCTCTTACTATGTTTTAGGTTTTTTCTTTCTTTTCTTTGTTTTTGGAGAGGGGGGGTGGGAAGGAGGGGTGCTGGTGATTTTGTAACTTTATTTTTTTAATATAATTATTTATTTATCAGCTGGTTATTTGATATTCACCACTAGGTTTGGGAGGTTTTTGCCTTGCAATATTTTTTTTTGCATACCAGAAGAACTAATAGGTATTGCACCAAATATGCCATCGAAATTTGAGATTTAGGGTTTGACGGTGGTGTTTTTCAATTTCTTGGTACCGAATGTTTGGTTTGAGATTTTAGGAAAATAAAGAATGAGGCGTACATACTCACTATTCACAGGCAAGGACAATTCTTTGTTTATATATATATATATATATATATATATATATATAAAGGAGTCTGAAATGAAAAACTATTTAAATAATTAAATTATTTGAACTCCAAGATTTTTTTTTTAGTATTTGTAATTTGATTTTAGATATAAATAAAGCTCAAGAAACCAGCTTAGGCACTAAAACAACCATTATTGGGCGACATACATACAAGATTTACGCGGGGACCTTTTAGTGGCAATTTTTGGTGTCTCGGAATTGAAGGTCATTTCCGATTAGTTATCAACAGTGTCACTTGTAGATCTCATTGGTCAAATGGAACAAGGAAACCTCAGGCCGATTTATCTAGAGCCGCGGACTGTGTTGATAGTGAGGCCCATACTTATTGCCTTAGCTCGTATATGGTAAGTAATAGATTGTCGATCCATTTGATTTCTTTTTTGATACGGAAATAAGGTAAATTACAAGTTGATCCACTTTGTTTACGCTTTGGGTTTAGGAATCTCTGAGGTGGATTTCAGATTTGGAGGTTTAGTTGCTTCTTCTCCAGATTCTCTCCCAAATCTGAACTCCACCTCAAAGATTCCTAAACCCTATGTCTCCGAAATTCCCCCTTTCCTCCCAAGCAGCCCATTTTCTCAACCTGACTAACCTTTCCTCTCCCTTGTTAAGAGATTGAAAAGAAGTGGGGGCCACATCAACTAACAATACTTCTCTCAAATCTGACGGAATAGCTAATGTGAGACACTTATTGAAAGTGTAGGTGGTATATTGAGACATTTCAAAGAACAAGTGGTAATCTGAGACTACTTTGAAAGCACAAGGAGCATAGCCATAAATAAGCCTTATTATTTTTATCATAGAAAGGTCAATAAAATAGAAAAGGAGGGACAAATAAGCATGCACATAGAGAATTCATTCTTAGGAGAATCCCAGCCAATTTCCATAACGGCATGTTTGGATTGAGGGATGTTGGAGGAGGGAGAAATTTTTGCATGTTTCGAGTACACCAATTGGTTGGTGTTCCATTTAATATACATAGGACATATAGATATATTTTATTTTTATTTTAAAAAAATTGTGTAGTAATTAAGTTGGAGAGTCCAAACCACATGTCCTATGTATATTGGCTGGTGTACCAGGAACATGCAAAAATTTCTCTCTCTGACATCCCTCAATCCAAACAGGGCCTTAAGGAAATTTGCTCAAGTTCTCCTAAGCGTGAATTCTCCATGTGCAAGTTCCTGGTACACCAACTGCTGAAGATGCTTCTGATGAAGTGCATGCTAAGTAGGGATGGGCACCGAGACAGGAAATCCAGACACAGAGCCATACCAGAAGAAAAAAAACCTTGTTGAGTAAAAATTCAACAAACCGACACCAAACCAGATCGAACCTATTCAAACCGGTTCCAGTGCCAGTTTCACACCTTAAAAAACTGCACCAGACCAGTTGTGTATTTTTTTTTATTTTTTAAAAAATTATTTAAGTCCAATACTAAATTTTTAATCCCATAAATAATATTTCCCCAAACCCAACTTCAAAGCACCTCTCTTTTCTAGGCCCAATTATCTCTCTTTTCATGAAATTAGGTCATTTGTGAATTTTTAAGCCCCAAAAATAAAATTTTAGTTGGAATTTGTAAATTTTTAAAACAATATATATAGTAAAAAGTCCGATCCAAAATCGAAAATCGCACCGAAATCGGTATAAACAGGACCGATCGGTTTTATAAATTTTTTTCATCAAAATTGGACTGAACTGCACGAGCTAAATAATACTGATTCCGATTCTAATTCCAGTGTGAGGTGAAAACCGGACCGGACCTCACCCACCTCTAGTGCTAAGTATGACAAGCACATTGATGATGATTGTCAGGCCAAATGCTACATGATGGCCCCTATGAATGAGGAGCTCGAGAAACAGCTTGAGCATATGATCCATGTTGCTGACATGACATTTCATCTTTGTGAGCTTTATGGGGAAGGCATACGCAACAGGCATTATAGCACTGTGAGTGAGCTTTTGAGAACCAAGATGGTCAAGAGAGCACCAATTCACCAACATGAACTGAAGATGATTGGACTTGTTAAGCAGCTGGAAAGTTTTGACAGTCCATTGGACTGTAATTTGGACAGTCATATCTTCCTCGCGTCCCCTTTTGATTCCTTCTCCCAATTTATTATGAACTACAATGTGGGGAAGATGGAGCACACTTTTTTAGAGCTTCTGAATATGTGTGTAACTGCTGAAAAGACCTTCAAGAAGAAAGGAGGGAATGGGACGGTAGCTGTATTTGAGAAAGGATCAACTTCTTCTACTAAGCCTAATTAGAAAGACAAAGGAAAATTCAAAACCAAGAAGAAGAAGGGGAACCCTACTTTTAAACCCAAAGGAGGTGTCAAGAAGAAGCAGGAAGAAGATAAGGAGGTGAGGGGACCATGTTTCGATGGTGGCAAACCTGGACACTAGAAGAGGAATTGCCTGGCTTATTTGGCTAGCCTGAAGGGCAATATAGCTGAAAATACATATCACTTTGCCACTAAACTCTAAACAAATTATTATACCTTACTTGAGTCTAACAAAAACAATAATCTATTGTAGATCATGTTGCTGTAGAGACAGAGAACAAGTAGGATGCTCATGGAGAATGAATCGTGTTGAGGTTTGGATCATCAAGCATGTTTTCTTTTGTTTAACTCATGGAGGTCTTTTATAGTACCTATAAAATTATTTAGTTTATTTGGATATGTATAAAGTACTTATTCACTATCTTTATGTTTTTAGAAGATAATCTTATGGTTAACCACTAGTTTGATTTATATGTGACTATTTGTATTATGCTAATATGATGTTTGACCTCTTTACGCTTTATGAGATGAATATATAATGTGTTCTGACATTGATTGTTTAGAATATTGAGATGTGATTCCATTGAGGATCAAAGTATTAGATAAATCTTATAACAAGAATGATTTCTAAAAGTTTAGACATCATAATCAAGATAATATTCATAGGATAAGCAATATGTGGTTATTTAAAAGGTTCCAATTCTTACCAATGAGTTGCATCTAAGGATTGAGAAATCCAAACATTCTAAGTTTAGAACTAGAATAGAAATCATATAACCTGTATAAGATATATCTAAGTAATAATGGAATTGAATTCATTATAGCATTCACCGATGATCACTCTTGGTTGGACTAAACCTAGTCTGAAATCCAAAAGATTTAGGATTTTAAGAAAGCAATAAAAGGAGAAACTGTGGAGAGCATAAACACTCTTTTAAATGTTAAAAGGGTTAATGCTTCAATAAGATATCTCTTAAAAGTTAAAGAGCTTAAACATCTCAATGAATGAGCTTCATCACAAAAGATAATAAAGTATGATCTTTCATGATAAGTCATTAAAATTCCTCCTCACGTCCTATGTCCAAAAATGACAACATAATTAAAAGGTCCAATTGAATGGTAATAGGGTTGAAACTGTTATCTCAAACAAAGTTATAAACTTTATAGTTTGATAAACAATTTTGTGGGACATCTTAGATCACCTGAAGGATGTCATATCTTTTAAATAAGTTAATAGATGCTTGTTACAAAATAAGTAAAAGGAATGATTGTAAACCATAAGTGAATTGACAAACAAAGTGACAGTCCAACTCCTTTTATCCACTCACCACATTTAAAGCTCCAAGAAGTTGATCAGATATGGTGTGTTACACCAACCATGTAATAGTGGTGAAGGTTAACAAGTAACTTTCTTGATCATATTAAAATTATATGATGACATGAAGTATAAAGAAGAAACACCCTCACCAAGTGAGATCTTCCTAAAAGAAATCTAAAATAATATAAATGAAATATTCATAAGCTTATTAATAAGTATATGATCATATATGATATGACCAAGATATTGCAACATAAGTAGCACTTAATATATGCATATATTAGGGACAATATTGTAACACTCCAAGATCAGAACCCTAGACAATTGATAAGTATGTCTTTTAAGTTATAAGAACAAAAATAGACCAAAGGCGAAGTAAGCAAAGAGATAAATTATTAGAGTAGCAGAGTGGAAGCGTACACTTGTGTTGACTCTAGTTCGATCCTAATTCTTGTAATATAGGAACAAACTCTAGAAAGGTGTTCTAGATAATCTTGAACGTTGTGACAATGATTGATTCACGACCTAGAGTATTGTGTTAGAGAAGCCATTGGGAAATGAAAACACAAACATGGGATAAGAGGGAACTGCTTGAGTCACAGACTTTATCAGCACTTCTCGTCCCGCTTGCGTGAGTAAGCTTTGCTTCCATCCATGCACCTTATTCAAGATTTTATCCTTCACAAAAGCCAAAGCCTCCTTTTTTTATCTCCCACATATTGTTGGAAGGCCAAGATATTTTCCAGGGTCATCTGTGATAATTACGTTAAGAGAAGCTTTCTTCTCCTCTTTCACCTCAGCCAAAGTGTTAGGACTGAAAAACAAGTTAGATTTTTCCAGATTGACAATTTGACCCGAGGCCTTGCAGTAAGAATTGAGAATTTGTCTCACCACTGCAATTTTGACTCGTAGCTTTGAGAAATAAGAGGGAGTCGTCTGCAAAAAATAGGTGAGTTAGATTCAGGCCCCTCCTGCCAAACTTAATCCTTGAAGGAAGCCTCTCGCTTCTGCGTGGTTAAGCATAGAAGCCTCTCGCATCGGCCTTGCTATCTTTATATATGAGCTCGGCTTGGTCACACCATCTCTGTTGGAATAAAAAAAATCACAAAATATTAGAACGTGGGGGGAAGTTTGGAAAAAGGTGGGGGGAAGTTTGGAAAAAGGTGGGGGTCTCCAACCAATGAAAACGTTTAAGAGAGTTTAGTGGCTCCTATTTTTGGGGGAGATGGTTATTCAATTTTTATTATAAATATTCTGCATTAAAGAGAATTAAAAAGAAAAAAGAGGAAAGAAAAAGGAGGACAGAAAAGAAGGAGAACACGACAGAAGAAGAAAACTGTTGCAGAAGGAAAATTGCAGGAGCACAAATACAAGAGGAGACATTTTCACAGGTAGATGGATCCTGTCAATTAATTCTTGTTGGGTGGCAACCCTAAAATCATTCTCTTGGATGATGAATCCATATTGGGTGGCAACCCTCAAATAAAACTCTTGGATGATAAATCCATAATGGGTGGCAACCCTTAAATCATGAACAACAAATCCATGAGAGGATTTCTGTTTAACAAAGCTCTGCCGAGCAAAAGAAAATCCTTTGAAATGGATACAAAATATTGGATACAAAATCCATCATGGGTGTGTAACCCTCAATCAAATGCCCTAAATGGTATATCCATTTTTGGGCATAAAACTCATTCAGTGGGTTCTCAAGAGCACAAATCCAATTTGGGTACAAAACCCACAAACAAAATCACTGAGGGTTTAATCTCACAGCAAATAAAAATAAACTGTGCTTGAAAAGGAAGACAACCATGTTGGCTGTGGCTCGGCCCGATGCTGCAGATAGCAGCAGCAAATAACAAAGAAGAAGGAAGACTCCTGTCGAAAGAGAAAAGGGGAAAAAGCTTCGGGGGTACTGTTGGCCACAACAAACAAAACTTAAAACTAGTTGGGCTTGTGAAGGAAATTTTAAAAAAAAAGAGTGGCCACGTTTTTGTTGGCAGTTCCATATGGCAGCTTTAAAAAAAAAAAGCTAAAACCAAAAAAAAAGAGAAGAGAGTGGCTGACGCCACCTTGTTGGAGTTGGAAGAAAAGAAAAGCAAAACAAAGGACAAAAGACTTGGTGTTGCAGAGAAAGAGAAGAAGAAAAGTCAACAAGTAAAAAAAAAGGAAAAGGGAAGTGGCTGTACGCCACTTTGTTTAATTTGCACATGGATGAAGCCTTGAGGTTAGGCTAACAGGAAGGAAAAGATGTCAGTTTAGATGAAGGGGCAAACTGTGACCAACAAAGAGGAGTCGTACCTTGTGGAGGTTTTCTTGTGAAAAAGTCTGACAGTGAGGCAGTAAATAGTTAATGGCATGAAGTTTGAGCCAGAGTCAGTCTGGCACTCTAAATAGAGCAGAAGTGTCTTGGCAGTAGCGTAACTCTTCTCCAAGTCAAAAATCAGAAGTCCTTTACAGTCTCTATCTCTGAAGTCCTAGTTCAATTGTGATTGGTTTTTGATAAACCAAATGAGCACAAACCAACAGATAAAAAAATATATATGTGTTAAAGGGCTCATAGTCAAATTACTAGGTTATATACCCTTTAATTCTTAAAGGCCCAATATATTTAGTGGGTGGCCAAGTAATTACCCATTAAATTTATAGAGGCCTAGATTTCTGATTTCCTATCATATGGTTAATGGATTAATTCAACAATCCTCATAGCCATATTTGGGCCCAATTGCAAATCATGTCAATTTTAGAAAAATAGTGGGTTAATCAAAATTGCTTATTGTTTTTCTTGGACATTGACAAAAAAATAAAAATGGTACAAAACCATCCAAATTTTTCACATGGGTCATCTACCCATGAAAATTCCAATGAGATTAAATTCAAATATCTCAAACACAAATTCTCAATTAATGGGCCACACTTACCCATTAATTTCAAAATTTCCCCATAGGTCATCTACCTATGAAAATCCCCAAATTATCTCAAAGATACAAATTCTAAATTATTGGGCCACACTTACCCATTAATTTCTAAATTTTTCGAACTACGTTGGTTTGATCCCTTTAAAAGGGTACGTAGGCAATCTAGAGATTCAATCTAGATGCGAATCCTTTCTAGGGTACGTAGGCAATCTAGAGATTCAATCTAGATGCAACCATCCCAAACATATTTCCATATCGAATCCCTGGTTTATTCAGCTAAATTCACTCAAACTCCTCAATCAAACCCATTCAAATTCTTCGTTTTGTGATGAGTCATTTATTCATCATGAATCTTTGAACTACGAGTGGCTTGATTCCCGCAAAGGATACGTAGGCATCCTGAGGTTGGACTTGGGAGCAGCTGCAAAATCAAACACACACGTTCTGTTTCTTTATGATGGAATCAAAGGGTTTTCCCTTGAAGCAAGGGATTGTAATTAAGAGACTTGCGTCTCGAATGGGTCGAACCTAAAATAATAAAACCCCATTATTTAATTAGTGGTGGTGAAATTATATTAGGAAGATCACCATTTTCCTTCAACATAATTTTTGGCACGCCCGGTGGGACCCATTTACCTTTTCATCTCCAATCATAAAGTGACTAATGTTTGTTTTATTTATTTGTGTTTTTCACAGGTTAACAAAACTACATATGATGGCACCACAAGTAACGATTTTCTTCCACAAAATTGAAACTACCAAGAATGCGTGCACCAAACGAGTAGGGTTCAAAAAGACTTTCATTGTTCGTGAGAGCCTCGTCAAGTGCACTGTGCCAAAGCCCATTCAGAGGGCCAGACCTCAGGTCACTCCTAAGGTCGTCAAGACCCAATTGAAGAAAACTCCATCCAAGAACGCTCTCCGAAATGGAAGAAAGAGGGCTGCCCGTGCTTTAAGAAAGAAAGAAGCAAAAAAAGAGTCTATTGAGGCAATCTTATCCCAGCTTTCTGGGACAAGCCCAATAATGACTGAGGGCAAAAACACCTTAACCACCCTGGCTGTGCCGACTCCCAAGAGAACAAATACTTCCCGAATTGTCCAAATCATGATTGGATCAATTCCAGTCAACCTATATCCTACAGATTCTGTTCTGATGACTTCCACCAACGAAGCTAGAGATGAAGGTCAAAAGGACGACTTTGTGAAGAACGTTGAGGTTCAAGGGGCCGAACCTCCATCAAGCCTTAGAGCCCATGTTGTGGAATCCACATTACAAGAGGTTTACCCATGTTCTCCTAAGGGTAAAAGCAGAGCCATCGTCATGAAAAAGAAGGTGGTGAACATACCTCATCCACAAAGGAAACGCGTGGAAAAGGTGAAGATAACTGATGTTTCAAGGGATCAAATTCCCGTATCACAAGGGGGAGTCCCAAAACCTCAAGATCAGTCGAGGACCTACGTGGGTCCATTGACTCGTTCTAAATCCCGAAACATGGTTGGGACGATTATTCCCGAGTTATCCAGTCTAAGCTCAACCTTGGATGATTATTTGCAATGGAATCCTCTCTATGATGATCCTGTATCTCAAACTCAAGAGAATGATTGTATATCATCCCAAGGGGCCAAACTTCATGAGGGAGTGGAAAGCATGCAAGTCATGATGACTGGTACTTCTAATACTGAGGACCAGTTACCTTTAATCCAAGAAATGATGCAAGACCTGCGAAGGGAAATGCAGCAGAAGTTGGCAGAAAAAGACGCGGAAATAGCGTTATTATCCGCTCGGCTGAAAGGAAAAAACATCATAGGTGAGCAAGACATGGGCAAAACAAATGAATCGACCGCCCAAGAACAACAAACAAAAGAGGAAAAAGCAGAAAGCTCTACGAGCACAATTTCCCCAAATGACATAAAGGTGTTAATTGCTGAAGGAATTCGTGAGTTCCAATTGTCTATAGCATCTCCTGTTCAAGGGTATCGAAAACCTTTCCCTTCTCACTATGACGCCATACCATTCCCGAAGGGTTATCAACGGCCTATATTTGATAAATTTGACGGCATAAGTAGCTCACCCCATGAACATTTGGCACATTTTTACTCAGCATGTGGCGAGACATCTCAGTCAGACGCTCTTCTGGTGCGTCAATTTGTCCAATCCCTAAAAGGGTCAGCTTTCACTTGGTATACACAATTGCCGCCAGGTTCTATTCTGACATGGGACGACATGCAAAGAGCATTTTTGGCACAGTTTGTCAGTTCAAAGAAGAAGGTCTCAATCATGGACCTAGCTCAAACTACCCAAAAGCCAGGGGAAAGTGCTAATGACTTCATAATGAGATGGAGGAGCCTCAATCTTCAATGCCCGGAGAAAATTACCGAGCAATCAGCCGTGCAAATGTGCTACAACAACCTCATACCAGATATTGCGACTTTTGTTGCCACTGCTGAACCCCAATCATTTGATGCCTTGGTGTCAAAGGCAAGCAATGTTGAAAGACAAATTGCTCGTCAAAAGTCCGCGACCCAAAAAATTCAATTTGGGGAGAAGAAAAATGACAAGAAGTCTGCAAAAGGAGAGTCATTGGCCACTTTTGTTAAAACAGAAAAGAGAAATGACAAAGGCCAAAGCAAAGACCCACCCAAAAGGCTCACTCTCAAAGAGCGAAAGAGGTTAAATATTCTTTCAACGATGAGGATGTAGAAGAAATCTTTGACCAACTTTTGGCCTCCAATAGTATTGCTTTGCCAGAATCAAAGCGTCCTGCTGAGGCTAACAAGACAAATGACCCTAGGTATTGTCGGTATCATCGCCTCATCAGTCATACGCTCAAGGATTGTTATATCCTGAAAGACAAAATTCAAGAGCTCCTCAACAATGGTGGCTTGGTGATAGACTCTTCTCCCTAGCATCATTCAGCTGCGGCAAATATGATAGAGGAAAAGCTCACACCTACCACTACACCACTAGACGGAGTGAAACTTGCAGGCAGGTATTAATACTGACAATGGGGGTACAATTGTACATGCCTATCCAAATGCACCGTGGTCTAGTGATCTTCAAATTCCCGCTCTTCATGAGCTTATGACTGCACCCAGTCTAGAGGTATGGGAAGATTCTTCGGCCGACGAATCTGCTGAGGGGTGGAAGACATTTGTTAAAAGAGCCAAACATATGGCCAAACATTTCCCACCCAATCACAAATCTGTTTCTCGTCCTGGTGTCAAGATTCGAGGCATGCCAGCCTTAAAAAATAAAAGGAAGAAGAAGAAGGTGCAAAAGAAGGTTCATATCCCTCAAGAGGATGAATATGAGCAACCCGCAAGGGTCCCTGTCACACTCACTGAATTCTTGCCAGTTGAGTTCTTCTCGAGTGATTCCGAGGTTGAGGAAGAAATTATCCAATGCAATATGGTTTCTGTGGGAGAATATGAGGTTGACACAGAGGTTAATGAGATTAACCTCCGCTCCGGTCGGAGCATCCCATCTGCCAATAAACAACAAGAAAATGAGGAGGCTGATCCCTTTAAAACCGACAAGAAGTTAAAGGCGAAGGAGATTAAGGTCTCCTTGTCGGAAAAAGCTGTTGCAAGGGAAGTTCCACCGTCCTCTTCAAAAGCAAAAGACTTTAAGCCCGACACTAGTAAAACGAAGGAGCCTTCACAATCACATGCACTTAAGTATGATATCTTGGCTCATCTTAAGCGCATCCCAGCTCCTTTAAGTGTTTATGACGCTTTACAAATGTCGAGAGAGCTTAGGGAAGCACTTGTAATGGCTTTAAAGAGCCCGGATTTGTACAAATCATGTTTCAAATCAGTAGATGTCCACACAACTGAAACCTCGAAGTTTTGTGCATCGTGTCTGGCAGCAATTACCTTCGGTGAAGATGACTTCTTACTTGGATCCAAATTCCATAATCGACCTCTTTATGTCACTGGCGAAGTTGGAGGCACGATCATCAATCGAATCTTGTTAGATTGTGGTTCGGCTGTGAATCTTATCCCTTTAAAGACACTCCATGCTATAGGGATGAGTGCCCGACAATTATCTCCATCTATGCTGACTATTCAAGGGTTCAATCAACTTGGGCAAAAAGCCATGGGTTCTATCGCACTGCAAATGGAAATAGGGGAACTATATTCAGATGCCCTATTCCATGTGATCGATGCTGACACTTCATACAATGTTCTCCTAGGACGCCCATGGCTCCATACATATGGCGTAGTCCCTTCCACACTTCACCAGTGCTTCAAATACTCGATGGATGGGGAAGTCAAGAGTGTTTCAGCTGACATGGACCCGTTCAGAGGCGAAGAGGTAAATTACTCTGATGCAAAATTTTACAGTCCACCAGGTATCTCATTCACACAGCCATCAAAGGTTGATAAGGAGGAAAGAGTGACTGTTGAAACAGGAAAGGCACAAAAGGTAGAAGTACCCAAACCTTCAAACGTAATTCGAGTGAAGCTAAAACCTCGTGGTACGTCATTCTCAAAAGTGGAAGAAATCCCGACTGCAAAGGCTCCCAAGCCAAAGATAATTGTCAAGATTTCAAAAAAGGAGCCTAGTGAAAAGGAAACAAGCTCCTCGAAACAAACAATGGAGTCACTGATGACGGCAAGCTACATTCGTCCTCTTCGTAAGATCAATCAGTCTATCCCAGGGGACGATTTGGTCATTTCGACTACTTTTGGCAAAAACAAGGGCCCGAGTAAACGTATAGTTCTTCACAAAAAAGAATCATTGCCAGAAACAACATTTACTCCATTAAAGATAAAACTTACAGGCCGTAAAACAAAGAAAAGCAATGCTGGCCTCACAGTTCAAAATGAGAGTGGTGTGCTCAAAGTGTTTCTTCGAAGGCCACAGCTGGAAGTTTCCGAGTCCGAGATACTCACTAATATGGAACAAGCTATGTTTAGAGAAGATGAGGTGAATATAAGGCCGCTCCGCGTCTCTGTGTTCAAACGCTTAGGAGCAGACAGCCATCCCGCATCTCAGTCTTTCACCGCTTGGAAAACCCTTCCAATTCTCAACAAGGGAAAGTCCATAATAAAAGGAAATGGAAGGTTAGGAGTCAAGAGAAAGCCGTGATCGAAAAGGTCAAAAGGGTGAAAATAAAGGATGACCTTGTCCAAGTCAATTGCACCTCTTTCAAAGAAGCAGTGGACCAAGATGATGATCCTCAAGATATCGAGGGATTCATTGACATAGTCCAACCAGCTCCACCCCAAATGGAGGATGGTGGTCAAGCCACAATTGATGATCTGCAAGACATTAATCTTGGTACAGTTGACGACCCAAAACCTATCTTTGTTAGTGTTTCGTTAACGCCGCAAGAGTTAGAAGAATACACACAACTGTTGCAAGAGTACCGAGGCGTATTTGCATGGAGTTATCAAGACATGCCAGGGTTAGACCCAAACGTTGCAGTTCACAAACTTGGGATACCTAATGAGGCTCGATGGGTGAAGCAAGCGCCACGCCGTTTTCGGCCAGAGCTAACAATCCAAATAGAAGTTGAGATTGACAAGCTTATTGCTGCCGGTTTTATTCGAGAAGTCCAATATCCCACTTGGTTGTCCAATATTGTTCCAGTCCTTAAAAAAAAGACTGGGGCACTGCGTATATGCGTGGACTATAGAGATGTCAATGACGCATGCCCAAAAGATGAGTTTCCGCTCCCAATCACAGAATTATTGGTGGATGCAACAACCGGTTTTGGTGCTCTATCGTTCATGGATGGATTCTCAGGTTACAACCAAATAAAAATGGCTCCAGAGGATCAAGAAAAAACTGCCTTCCGCACTCCAAAAGGAATATATTGCTACACTGTGATGCCTTTTGGGTTGAAAAATGCTGGGGCAACTTACCAAAGAGCTATGACAACAATTTTCAATGACATGCTTCACAATACTATTGAGTGTTATGTTGATGATTTGGTGGTTAAAACCAGGAAAAGGGAACATCATTTGAGTGACTTAAAACGAGTTTTTGATAGACTCCGAAAGCACCAGTTGAAAATGAACCCTTTGAAGTGTGCATTTGGGGTAACTTCAGGCAAATTCCTTGGCTTCGTTGTCCGACATCGAGGAATTGAAATTGATCCCTCAAAAATCAAGGCAATCCGTGAAATGCCTCCCCCTCAAAATTTAAGGGAGTTGCGAGGGTTGCAAGGGAGACTAGCCTATATACGACGGTTCATCTCAAATCTTTCTGGAAGGTGCCAACCATTCTCGAGGCTCATGAGGAAGGATGTTCCGTTTGTATGGGATCAAGCATGTCAAAATGCCTTGGAAAGCATTAAACAATACCTATTAAATCCGCCAGTTCTTATGGCACCAATTAAAGGGAAGCCCTTAATCTTGTATATTGCAGCGTTAGAACGCTCGTTGGGGGCATTGCTCGCTCAACACAATGATGATGGAAAGGAAAATGCACTCTACTACTTGAGTAGAACACTCGTAGGGGCAGAACAAAATTACACCCCTATTGAAAAGGTTTGCCTTGCATTAGTGTTTGCTGTCCAGAAACTACGACACTACATCCTCTCTCATAGAGTCATCTTGATTTCCAAGGCAGATCCGCTCCGATATTTAATGTCCAAGCCTGTGCTCTCTGGGCGAATAGCCAAGTGGTCACTCCTCCTCTCTGAGTTTGAGATAAAATTTGTGCCACAAAAGGCGATCAAAGGGCAAGCTCTTGCTGATTTCTTGGCTGCTCATCCTACTCCCGACAACATGGAGTTACCTGCAGATTTGCCTGATGAGGAGGTGTTCACAATAGAAGCACTTACATGGCAACTATATTTTGATGGGGCAGCAAGAAGAAACGGAGCTGGGGCAGGATTAGTATTCATCACGCCGTCTGGGGGCTTAATCCCATACTCATTCTCCTTACTAGCTTTATGTTCGAATAATGTGGCAGAATACGAGGCACTCATCATTGGCCTTGAAATTGCCCTCGAGATGCATATTGATTGTTTGCAAGCATATGGTGATTCACAGTTGGCCGTCAGACAGTTGAATGGTCAATATGCAGTTAGAAATGCTACTCTCGTCCCATACCATGAAAGGGCGAAGTATCTCATGTCACAGTTTCAAGACATTCATGTTAGTCACATCCCGAGGTCGAAAAACGATAAAGCTGATGCACTAGCTAATTTGGCTGCATCGTTAACACTACCTAGCGAAAGGGATATCCAAGTCACCGTTGGGGAACGTTATTTACTATCCCCAGCTATAGAGAGAATTGAAGAAGTTGTGGATTCAAACGTTATTACGTCCTCCGAATGTGAGGAGGAACCGGATGATCTTGATTGGCGCCATCCCATAATCGAGTATCTACTACTTGGCAAGTTGCCAAATGACTCAAGGAAAAAGGCTGAAGTCCGACGCAGAGCCACTCGATTTCTGTACTTAAATGATACCTTGTACAAAAGATCATTTGATGGTATGTTGTTAAGGTGTCTGTCAAATCAAGATGCAACTAAGGCCCTTCATGATACTCATGCTAGCACTTATGGTGCTCATCAAGCTGGTCCAAAACTTTCAAACCAACTGAAGAGATTGGGTTATTACTGGCCAACAATGGTCCGAGACTCAATAAAGTTTGCAACCACATGTAAAGATTGCCAATTACATGGAGACTTTATTCACCAACCTCCCCAACAATTGCATCCGACAACCTTGTCTTGGCCATTTGAAGCTTGGGGATTAGATGTTATTGGCATGATAAAGCCTAAGTCATCACGTCAACATCAATACATCTTGGCCGCGACTGATTACTTCTCTAAATGGGCTGAAGCAATTCCTTTAAAGGAGGTACGAGCAGACGATGTTACAAACTTCATAAGGAACCACATCATCTACCGTTATGGGGTTCCATCGAAGATTATATCTGACAATGCATTGTATTTCAAATGCAAGTCCATGACCAAGTTGTGCGAGAAGTATAAGTTTCAACACTCGTTCTCCGCGAGTTACAATCCGTCGTCAAATGGTCAAGCTGAAGCTTTCAATAAAGTATTGTGCAATATCCTAAAGAAGATGGTCTCAGGAAACAAAAGAGATTGGCATGAACGCCTCCCTGAAGCATTATGGGCTTACAGGACGACCATACGCAACTCAACAGGATGTACACCGTACAATTTGGTGTTTGGTTCCGAGGCTGTTCTACCGTTAGAAGTCCAATTGCCATCATTAAGGGTAGCATTACAGCTAACAAACCCCGACGAGAACGCAAATGTGAGACTGGCAGAACTGGAAGCTCTCGATGAGAAAAGATTGGCGGCTCAACAAAGGCTCGAAATATATCAGGCTCAGGTGGCAGGGGCATTCAACAGAAAAGTTAAGTTCAGATCTTTCTCAATTGGAGACTTGGTTTTAACTGTCCGAAGACCCTTCGTCATTACTAGGAAAATGCATGGTAAATTTGAACCCAAGTGGGAGGGGCCCTATGTCATTACTAAGGTTTTCTCCAAGGGTGCCTACGAGTTGTCAAACTCCGAAGGCAAGTGCATATATCCTTGTGTGAACGGGAAGTTCGTCAAGAAGTTTTACGCCTGATGTTTAAAAAAAAAAAAAAAAAAACCCGTTGGACTGAAAACCCAAAAGGGCTGTTCAAGCAAAAGTTAGGGTAAATTTAAAAAAAATGCTCGTTGGGCTGAAAACCCGAAAGGGCGGCCCAAGCAAAAATTAGAGCACCAAAAAAAAAAAAAAGGCTTTGTGGGTTGAAAACCCGAAAGGGCGGCCCAAGCAAAGAACTACGGTTGACTTGATCCCTAAAAAAAGGGGTACGTAGGCAGTCTAGTCTCTAAAAAGCTAGATTCAGTCACAAGACCCAAAATTCCCCTTCATTACCTCAATTCAATGAGGGTGAACTACGTTCGGCTTGATCCCTTCACAGGGTACGTAGGCAAGCTAGCCCAAAAGCTAGATGCAGCCGTAAACTATCATGAATTCATTCTTGTCCACCGATGGTGTTAGCATGTGGTTAAACTGTTGTATACTACGCAAAAAAAAAACTCCAACTTCGCACGAGTGTAAACTGTGAAATAGAAAAGCAAAATCCGACAAAATCTTTATTCTGAAAATTGTTCTTGGTGGAAAAACTACATTACAAGAGCAAAAGAATACTGAAGCAAAGGCCTACCTACAAATTCTTGGTGGATAAATCATACCACAAGAACATTTATTGAAGGGAAAAATCATGCTAAACAAAAAAAATTTAATAATGATAGTAGGCTCATCACTTAGAGCTCGCTACAAGAAGAAAACAGGGCATTGATTAGGCGGTGGATCTCTTGCTCTTGAGCCTTCATTGACAGTCGAGTGCTCCCGATCTGGGGAAGTAGATCTTCTTTAGCATCAATTCTGGATTGTTGAAGCTGTATTGCTTTTTCATTCTGATGCTCCAAAGAAATCTCAAAGTTCATCTTTTGCATATTAAGGGAAGTTTTCTTAGCTTCATGCTCTTCCCGCATCTGGCGAACTCTCTCTTCTGCTTCCCTGATGGTAACTTCCTTGACATCCAAGTCTTCAATCTCTTTAGCAACCTCTGTAAGTTCTGCCTCAAGAGCCAGCTTGGTGTTTAGACATTCCTCGTGTTGGCGGATCAAATCATGAATCACATCAATATTCACATCTCCTAAGGCTTCAATATAGGCACTGCTCTTGGAATGTCGCCTGGCAAGCTCAAAAATCCAATCCACAAGCTGGACAAACTGTTTAAACGCAGTTTCACCACACCCAAGAATGTCAACGGTTGACCCCAAAAGTCGAAGGGCCTTGGTGATCTCAGAATGGTGCATATGAAGTTGAGCAGGTGTCTCTGAGGAGTAAAGTCTGCTAAAGATACCTTCAATTTCTCTACTGATAAACTCCCGCCTATTCTGGTTTACCCCATTCCCAAAAATCTGATGAACAAAGTTCGCGACTGATACCAAATTTTGGAGGGGGCGCACAACTGCTATAGGCCCAACACTTTCAGGAAACTGATCATCAGCTGGGCTATTCTGAACTTGTTGAAATTCAGACACTTCAGCCAGGAAGTCTGACCCACTACCACCCATGCTGGAGTTAGCACTCTCATGATGAATATTTTCCTCTTCACCTGAAGAAATGACTTCAAAGGCTGGGTTATCCACGTTAATAGGCTCCATTTCGCGAGGAAAAGGGATGTCGTCAAATCTCATTTCCCCCTGCACCAGATTAGAACTCTCTTCATCAAGAACATGGCTAGAGCTTCCATCCTCAACCTTGTTGTGATCTGCATGTCGCGCCCGTTTGTGGTGTGAGTCTCGATTAATCCTTTGGGATTGGTGCATCACGTGATTAACCCCTGAGAAATGTTCCCCTTTAGCATTGTGAATTCTCTTTTTGTGTCCTCTGCTCGAAGAAGCACCACGAAGAGGTGAAGATGAATTAAAGCCGCTTTTGCTCATGCCGGTCGAAATACTTTTCAAATTATTAGTCACAAAGACGTGGTCCCTCCTTGGGACATGCCTGTCTACCACTGAGAAAATTTTTGACACAGAAAAGCCCATATAAGGTGCACATGCAGTCATCCACCATCTACAATACCACCAAGAGCATTCCCCAATGCGGGTGGAGCACGGAATATAGAAACGCGCTGTGGTATCTTTACGCAGAAGGACTGCTTGGGCTCTCGCCAACTTCTCAATCCCACATCGCTGCCTCTCACATACACTAAATAAAAGTTTGTTCTCCGGAACTCCTTGATCAAAGCCAAACTGGCGAGCAAATCTATTTGGATAGTAAGGCTCCAACCAAAGATCGCCACCTAACCTTACAGGAAACAGTGCAGAGCGCATACAAACCAAGAATTCAAAGGCATCGTCCGCAAGGCTCTCTGTGTCTAAAAGAATGCAATCTTCTTGTGCAAGGAAGACACTGGGACGATAAACCATAAACTCACTCCTGAAGATGATTCTAGCTTGATTAGAGCTGACATATTTGGCTTCAATCTGACTATACCTCGCTAGAAGAGGGTAATGTGCTGGAAAATCATTGTCACTCCGACGGTCGATCAGATCAGGAAAGTGCTCCCCTAACCATCCAATCACATAATGAATGGGAAGATATGCATTTGCTAAACCAGGACCCCTACGATGAGTAGCAACTGTACCGAGGGCATGATAAATAAGTCCCAACACTGCTGGAGCAAGTGAAACTCTAAACCCTCTCGCCATCAAACTTGCCATATAGAAACATTCTGGCCTTATAGCATTATCAAGGGGCAAAACAAAACGGCTAAGCCAAAAGGCTAAAAAAGCAGCCAATTGTCCTTCACGTGAAATGTTCAAGGGAAATTTGAGGTCTTTGGCCTTATGTTTGGGAACTATGTTATTTTTATTCCCCGTAGCACCATATATGGCTTCCCCTCGAAAGAAATGCTCAATCCATTGATCGTGGAAAACTTGCCCTTTCTTATGGAAAACACATAGTTGAGCATGGATTTTCAAAAGTTCACCAGTGGTTGAAGGATACAAGTCTTCACGGCATAATTCTCTGTTTAAAGGGATAAATTCATCATAAGGGAGACCCAAAATTGGTAACCCGCCAATAACTTTTAGGTCGTATAAGGAAATGCCCATTTCACCGTTCCCGTGATGAAATGTGTTGGATAAAGGCCCCCATAACTCGCAGAATGCTCTCCAAACATTAGGGCAAAAATCATAGGAGTACCGAGAAATGGCCACAGCCCCATATATATCAGCTTGACGAAGGACATCACCAAAGTCACTCAAAATAGACTCTGTCCACTCCAGTACAAAGGATCGAAAGTTAGCCCGACCGAAAAATTTGAAATTGCTTCCCCACGAAATTTGGTTACGAAGCATCCTGTGCATAGCCGGATAAAATTCATCTCTAGGAAGACACTGCTTATCTCCATCAATCTCATTGTTTACTTTCATCAAAGAGTGGGCCAGAAAACATGGGCCCTTGGCTTGAGAAATTTGAATAACTCGGTCTTCTTCATGGGGGTTGAATTTGAGATGTCCACTACTCACGTGATCTGTGGTGAACCATGTTGTCCGACTCTCAGGAGGTACCATAAGCCTGATCGAATTCAGAGGACAAGATCTCATGTACTGGGGGCCAAAGGCCATGGCCCTACCATATTCATCGGAAGCATGTTCCTTGTGAAGATTTCCATAAGCATCCATCACCTGAAATCAAAGGTAAAAAAAAAAAAAAACATATACATATGTTAGCTTATAATGCTAGTTAAAGGCATCTCAAGCTTTGCACGCGTAAAAAAAAAAAATGCCACACGCACAAAGCTTGAGGGGGCATCTGTTGGAATAAAAAAAATCACAAAAATCACAAAATATTGGAACGTGGGGGGAAGTTTGGAAAAAGGTGGGGGGAAGTTTGGAAAAAGGTGGGGGTCTAAACCAATGAAAATGTTTAAGTGGGTTGAGTGGCTCCTATTTTTGGGGGAGTTGGTTATTCAATTTTTAATATAAATATTCTGCATTAAAGAGAAATAAAAAAAAAAGAAGAGAGAGAGGACAGAAAAGAAGGAGAAGACGACAGAAGAAGAAAATTGTTGCAGAAGGAAAATTGCAGGAGCACAAATACAAGAGGAGACATTTTCACAGGTATATAGATCCTGTCAATTAATTCTTGTTGGGTGGCAACCCTAAAATCATTCTCTTGGATGATGAATCCATATTGGGTGGCAACCCTCAAATAAAACTCTTGGATGATAAATCCATAATGGGTGGCAACCCTTAAATCATGAACAACAAATCCATGAGAGGATTTCTGTTTAACAAAGCTCTGCCGAGCAAAAGAAAATCCTTTGAAATGGATACAAAATATTGGATACAAAATCCATCATGGCTGTGTAACCCTCAATCAAATACCCTAAATGGTATATCCATTTTTGGGCATAAAACTCATTCAGTGGGTTCTCAAGAGCACAAATCCAATTTGGGTACAAAACCCACAAACAAAATCACCGAGGGTTTAATCTCACAGCAAAACAAAAATAAACTGTGCTTGAAAAGGAAGACAACCATGTTGGCTGTGGCTCGGCCTGATGCTGCAGATAGCAGCAGCAAATAAAAAAGAAGAAGGAAGACTCCTGTCAAAAGAGAAAAGGGGAAAAAGCTTCAGGGGTACTGTTGGCCACAACAAACAAAACTTAAAACTAGTTGGGCTTGTGAAGGAAATTTAAAAAAAAAAAAAGGGAGTGGCCACGTTTTTGTTGGCAGTTCCATATGGCAGCCTTTAAAAAAAAAAAAAAAGGAAGGAAGGTGGCTGTACGCCACTTCGCTGGGTTAAAAGGAGCAGAGCTTGGGAAGGGCCATTGGGGCAGCCCATGCATGGAATGCCCATCAAACAATCAAAATACAGATCATGATGGATGATAATAAAAAAAAAAAAGGTTTGCTATAGTCATAAAAAAGGGGAGAAAAGTCAAAGCAGAAAAAAAGAAGAAGGTGGCGTTAGCCACCTTGTTGGAGTGGGAAGGAAAGAAAAACAAAGAAAAAAAGACTTGGTGTTGCAGAGAAAGAGAAGAAGAAAAGTCAACAAGTAAAAAAGAAAGGAAAAGGGAGGCGTACCTTGTGGAGGTTTCCTTGTGAAAAAGTCTGACAGTGAGGCAGTAAATGGTTAATGGCTTCTGAGTTTGAGCCAGAGTCAGTCTGGCACTCTAAATAGAGCAGAAGTGTCTTGGCAGTAGCGTAACTCTCCTCCAAGTCAAAAATCAGAAGTCCTTTACAGTCTCTATCTCTGAAGTCCTAGTTCAATTGTGATTGGTTTTTTTGATAAACCAAATGAGCACAAACCAACAGATAAAAAATATATATGTGCTAAAGGGCTCATAGTCAAATTACTAGGTTATATACCCTTTAATTCTTAAAGGCCCAATATATTTAGTGGGTGGCCAAATAATTACCCATTAAATTTATAGAGGCCTAGATTTCTGATTTCCTATCATATGGTTAATGGATTAATTCAACAATCCTCATAGCCATATTTGGGTCCAATTGCAAATCTTGTCAATTTTAGAAAAATAGTGGGTGAATCAAAATTGCTTATTGTTTTTCTTAGACATTGACAAAAAAATAAAAATGGTACAAAACCATCCAAATTTTTCACATGGGTCATCTACCCATGAAAATTCCAATGAGATTAAATTCAAATATCTCAAACACAAATTCTCAATTAATGGGCCACACTTACCCATTAATTTCAAAATTTCCCCATAGGTCACCTACCTATGAAAATCCCCAAATTATCTCAAATATACAAATTCTAAATTATTGGGCCATACATACCCATTAATTTCTAATTTTTCCCATAGGTCATCTACCTATGAAAATCTTCAAATCGTCTCAAAGACACCAACTCTAAATTATTGGGCCACACTTACCCATTAATTTCTAAATTTTTCGAACTACGTTGGTTTGATCCCTTTAAAAGGGTACGTAGGCAATCTAGAGATTCAATCTAGATGCAACCATCCCAAACATATTTCCATATCGAATCCCTGGTTTATTCAGCTAAATTCACTCAAACTCCTCAATCAACCCATTCAAATTCTTCGTTTTGTGATGAGTCATTTATTCATCATGAATCTTTGAACTACGAGTGGCTTGATTCCCGCAAAGGATACGTAGGCATCCTGAGTTTGGACTTGGGAGCAGCTGCAAAATCAAACACACACGTTCTTTTTTTTTATTTTTATGATGGAATCAAAGGGTTTTCCCTTGAAGCAAGGGATTGTAATTAAGAGACTTGCGTCTCGAATGGGTCGAACCTAAAATAATAAAACCCCATTATTTAATTAGTGGTGGTGAAATTATATTAGGAAGATCACCATTTTCCTTCAACAATCTCCAATAAGTCTCAACATGGTTAAAGAGAAGGAATATTAGCTCCATACATGTGCTCAGCTCGGCCTTATCATATCTTCATATATGTGTTCGGCTCGGCCTTATTATCTCCATATGTGTGCTCGGCTCGGCACCCTCTCCACCTTGTACCACCATAGTCAAAGTAAGATAAGGAAAATTATATCTTCATATATATGCTCGGCTCAGCCAAACACTGGTCTTACTTGAAAGTCCCCAGCCAAGAAGCTATTCTCGACTGCAAACTTGGGGGCTTCTGTTGACGCACGGTTTTACCTCACTTAGGTGGGCCTCTAATGGGCTGCCACGTCGGCAGGCCCAAGGAGAGAAGTCAGTTGTTGTTCTCCTACAAAAGGGACTCTCTCCTCTTGCTGAAATAGGATCCTAAAAAAGACAAGGAGCCAAGAGAAGAGAGTGCTCTCGGCAACTCTCTCAACTTTCCTCCAGATCTCTCTCTTCTCCCATTTGTAAAGGCTCTCAAGCCTATCCCAATGTAATTTCTACACATATATACAAATACAACAACCAGTGGATGTAGCCCAAGTTTATGGGTGAACCACTCAATCCCTTTGTTCTACTCGTATGATTGTGATATTACGGCTATCCCAAAATTACGGGTTTATAGTACCTTTAATTGCGACTTTGTGTTTAGAATTTTTCCTATATGCTTATTGAGGGTATGATACTTGGACTTCCAAGATTATTACTACTCAAAAACTTGTTGCAAAGTCCAAGTATTGCATATTCAAGGAGCATATAGTAAAAGTTCTGAATAAAAGTGACAACAAAAATGAAAATGTAATTTGATTTGAATATTGTTGAGATTGAGTTAAGATCGAAATATCAATGATGGAAATACAAATGCATGAAGGTTCAGTTCTTTAAGAAAAATATGTTTCTTACTCTTTAATCCAAATTATAACTATATTAAAATTATCATAGAAGATTAATAAGTTAAAATCAATTTAATTTTACAATATTTATCTTTTATCAATAATTTTTTAGAAAAATTGAACTGCTCAATGTTGGTTATAAATTAAAAGAGTGCTAAGCCAGTTTCTTAACAATGAGAAAAATAAAATTGAACTCATGAATAGATAATAGCACTTAACATCAAGTATACTAAAAGAACATGAGAATATTGAACAACCAAAAATAAAAGAAATTAACAATATTTCATACCATATGCTGGATCAAAGAACAATGCAGAAACTTACTCAAATATCATTTCCTTTAACCTTAGCTAGAGTTCTAGCAACTGATTACAATGAAAACATATTCTTTGAAAGATATGTAGAAAGAAATATGTCGTAATGGTGTGTGTCTTTGCAAAAAGAGTGGACGGCAGATTTATGATGAGCAGTGAGGTAAGTAGAAGGTTAATGTATTCATGGTGGGCAGTGAAGGGATCATGATGGATTAAATAGATTAAAGAAGTGTTGATGGTGGAGAGTTAGCGAAAAAGAAATGGTGAAGTAGTGGGTCTTAAATGGTTATGAATTTAATGCCATGAAATAGGCACTTTGGGATCAACGATTTTGTCTTTTATTTTTCCTCTTGCTGAAGGGAAGTGTTATCTATTGTTCCAATTCTTGTCCACGCGTAATTTTGTGATTCACATGTCAATCTTGCTCCCACAATTATATCTTCAACCCACAAATTATGAGTTCTCCATCATTTATAAGCAGGTAAACAATGGATACCAAAGTTGAATAAGAACACAAATTGCGATAGAAAATTCAATTATCTTTTTATTTTATGCTTATCACATTACTTCTCTATATTATTCCCCTATAATACATAACCAAAACAAACATATATAACATAACAAAGATTTAATTTGATTGTTGTTTCACTGAGCACAATTCAGATATGATCATAAACGAAGCCAAATCGAGGTCTTTTATACATAACCACACAAACATATTAAAATAGCATAGATTAACAAGATTTTATTTCACTGAACACAATTCAGATATAATTCAATGAAGCCAAATGGCAGAGAGGCGCTTATAATATGTCTGCATACACTGGCTGATCCACAGAGGCACAAAGAGGTGCAACTGCACCTCTCCTTGCTGGAAACTTCCTTGGGGATATCAGAATTTGCCCTTGCTAGTGCCCACCAGTTGTTCGACTAAATGCCTCAAAGACGTTGTTTTGTTTGCTACTGTGCGAGACCCTGAATATTTACCTTAGATTGTTCGGCTTGATCTCACGAGCATGTAAGAGAAAACGATTCATCAATCAGAGCTCCACAACCAAAGTTATGAATTTTCGAAGTTTTTCTGGAATTAAAGTTGAGTTGCAGAGGCTCTTCGAGGAAGAAGAAAGACTCCGAGCGCTTCTCAGTTTTGATACTTTTTTAAATGGTCCAATAGCAAGCTGATACATGTGCGTTTCTAATTGGCCTAACTTAAAAAATTCATTAAAAACTCATATGTGTGCCAAAAATTCACCGAAAATTACCCTGAACTTTTAATCATGTGTACTTTTATCTCTGACCTCCAAATCACATGTGCTTTTGGTTAGATTAATTGGTATTGATTTTGGTTAGATTAATTATGTAATTATGTAATTGACATGGATTTTGTTCATATTTGATATGAATTTTGGTAAACTAACTGTGTCACTGACATGGATTTTGTTCATATTAATTGATATTCCATACAGACAATAATCAATTAGTAATATACATAAAATTCTTATTTGTTTTAATTATGAATTACATTAATATTGTTTAAATTTTAAGGGCATTTTTTTTGTCTAAATTATTTTTTGAATTTTTAGCCTTTTTTTTAACACACTACATGGATATTAGACTTGAACCTTGGACCTTGCTTGATTCCTTTGTGAATTTTTAGCATTTTAAATTTTGCACTTCCCCTGAAAAATTCCTGAATTCGCCACTGTCCGCGTAGGAATATTGTACGTGACTTCAAGTATCATCTTAAAGGCATTTTCCATGCAGGCCTTGAATTTCTCGGGATCAATAAGGCCCTTTTGAGTTCCAAAGGCAATTCTCAGCTTTCCCATATAACTGACTACTGTTACGATAAGGTCCTGCAAAACCATTAATCGAAACATTTCAATCAGACTGTGGAAATTATTGTACGGTAATAGAATACAACTATGTGGTATAATTTGTGTACGTATTATAACATGAATAGACAATATAATTATGTGATGTCTATTCTAAGATAAAATTTCGCAAATTGACACTAATAATCACATACCTGCGGTATGCCTAACACCATAAAGTAAAATCCTCTAACTGGATGATCCGCCAAAGCCATTTGCTCCACTGGCCCTATCATATTTGATATCATGAGGCTCGAGTTCTTCAATCTGCTGTGCATGTATCTTGATGCTCCCTGCAACACCGATACCAATTCCAAAGGAGGAATACATTATGTTATATATTCTTCTATCTAAGTGGGTAGGAAAACAAATATATTACGCTATAAGAAAAAACATTAATAGCGATCGGTATAATGTGATAGATGAGTTGACTAAAAGCACTATTAGGATCTAAGGGCACAATAGATACAAAAAATCATGTGTTAGCTATATTAGGACCTAAGCTAACAGTGTTTTTAGCCATCTCATTTTATGTCACGGATATCAATGGATATTAATTATGTTTTTCTGTAGTGAAATTAAATTATTTAGAAATTATGGCCACCTCATAGCCTCTGATTTTCTTCGCGATTTCTAACGTCTTCTTGTTGACGTAAACAGCAAAAGAACTTCTCTTCCTCTTTATAAGCTTTTGTGCTTTGAACACGAAGTCCAGTGGGTTCGAAAATTCAGTTAACTTGGGCATGGTCACAGGCATGAAGGCGATTTGGTTCCCCCATGGCATCTCGGAATCCGGTTTGATCATCTCTTTGATCGGCTTGTAATCACCATGAGTGATCCTGGTATTGACCAAAACCAAGGCTGTGCAACTTGCAGTGCTTGATTTTTGGCTCTCCTCTTGCATGTACAGTCGAGTGGCAAAGAACAGTGCTCCAGTTATCACATCATTTACCGTCTGCCACAAAAAAAAAAAAAAAACACAAAACAATGTTTAACACGAGATAGATGAAAGAAGTCAGTTCGTACAACGGTAGTCATTATCTCTTTTTTTTTTTTGAGCTTGATGAAAGAAGGTGAAAGAAGTTTGTTACCGTGTTGAGCTTGGTCTTGATAAGTTCGATTTCATCAAGGGAGAATGTCATGCTTGATATTGTCATTGGAAGAAACTCAACTCCATAATTCCCAGATCTTATTGGTGTGCGATCATCTTGAAGCAAAGAGTTCCAACTGAAATCTTTCACAGTGTCAAAAACAAAGGCAAAAGTCTCAGGCACCCACCTGAAAATACTTTCGCTGCCACCACCCCGCTGCGAACCCCGGCGCGAAGGAATAGTTAACGGAAGATGATTGTCAGCTCTTTAAAGACAAGAAAGCAGAGCACTCATAAAGGAGTAGCCATCACCAAGGGCATGGTGAAGCTTGAGTATTAGGTTACCAGCTGCACTGCTTGTTGGGTATTTGATTATATGAACTTCCCATAGTGGTTTGTCTTTTGGATATTGTTCGAGTATTATGTTTGATATATAGTTATGAAAATGGTCATCATAAGATTTAGGTGACATTCCAGATGGAAAAATAGGAACATGGACGTGATCTCTAAGCTTCACTTCAACCCTCTTCCATTGCTTCTCTCCGTTAATGTCAACCTGCATGTTTTTCAATATTTTTTCTTAGTTTCCTTTTAATCATATGATAATGGTCATCAATAATTTTTAAATTGACCGAGAAAGTATTAAAATAAGTACAAATACACAAAATCTTAACTGAAAACAAATATGATATCTACTTGTAATGATCCAAAATAAGTACAAATGCACAAAATGCATGTGTTTTTCTTTTTCTTCTAATATAGATTGAAGTATATATTCATATGCACCATAATAGTCTAATAAGAAAATTAACCATATGTATGTATATGTATATGGGAATCCTTTCTTAAAGGATCGATTTTGTATCTATAAGATGCTTTTGTTATTGACAGTTTGTTTTTTAACGACGAATATTTTGAGGAATTCCACAATTGAAGCAAAATATATATACATACTAGGGTTTACGATACAAAGAATAGAGAGGGAATAAAAAAAAACCATGATGGAAGAGAATCGAGGGCTGATATTGAGGAAGACATCCTGAAGGAATGACAAGATCTTCGATTCATTGATTGGAATCTCAAATTCCAAAACACCAAGAATTGACATGGATAGCACAGAGCTGTTGAGGCATTGGCCAGTAGGACTCACGGGCTCATTTCCGTGCACCTCATACTCCATCCTAATTTGTGCTTCTTCTTCTTCTTCTTCTTCTTATCTAATTTGTGTTTTCTTGAGCTCTAGGTAACTCAATTAGAAGTTGTAGTTTCGTTATTTTTGGCTTGCATATTTATAGGAGGTCCAGGCTGACCACTGTGCGCATGTTTTTTTTAAAATGAAATGCAAAACTCACTATATGCATGTTCCTTGACATTTCCCAGTACAAAGGGGCCCATTTTGATATTCAACTGTTATGAATTTGGCATGAAATTATATATATATATATATATGCATGAATCATTACACTAATTAATGGCAAAACCTTTTCTAAGAGGATTAGAAAAACCTAAATTAAAATCCGGGGAAAATCTCAACCAAATTCATTGCACATATCATTGAAACTTCTACAGATATTCTACTTATTTCATTTATTAAGAGGCGGCAAACTTTTTTTGGGTGTTAAGAGGCGGCAAACTTTGGTTCTTCTTCTTTTAGAAATAATCTCGGTGAGGCGGAGCCTTGGCCTAGAATCTAGACAATTAGCGTCATTCTTGGTGTGATGTGTGGGCGTTTGCATTGCAGCCACGACATGTCAAAAGTGCATTAATGAGGATGATGATGATATGGATCTAATTTCGGTGCGCCTTGTGTACTTCCTTGTGATAAGGACTTATCCTTTGGCTGAATTCAGAGTGAGATACTATTAGAGACAAATTGAACACGAAAGTTGAACCTTTGGCAAATTGGCATAGTATACGTGATGTTTTGGGGTGGTCAAAATTCACTAAATTTGTCAAGGAACAATTCTTAGAGGCCGAGAATTATGAGTGGTTGAAGAATTCCTAGCGGCCGAGAATTACTACTGGCAGAAGAATTCCTAGCGGCCGAGAATTTCTAACGGCCGAAGAATTCCTACTGGTCGAGAATTCCTAACGGCCGAAGAATTCCTAGCGACTGAAGAATTCCTAGTGGCCGAGAATTCCTAGTGGCTGAGAATTCCTAACGGCCGAAGAATTCCTAGCGGCTGAGAAGTTCATTCATGACCAACTTCGAGACTTGAAAATTGGAGGAGACTGGGAGGATGCTCTACATAGGGAGATAGAGCAAGTAAACTCATCTCCGTTCACTAGTGAGATCGAGCAAGCTGCTCCCCCAAAACTGTTCTCAACGCCATCTTTCACGAAATTCAAATAGGATTCTGATCCTAAGATCCATCTCAAGCACTTCAAAGGCGCCATGATCCTCCACAAATTCGAATATGCACTGATGTCAATGTGTTTGCAATGATCTTATGAGAAGCAGCTCAATACTGGTTCCATACCCTACTGTCCGGGTCAATCGGCAGTTTCAAGAAGTTAGCCCTCGTCTTCACTAAGGAGTACATCTCCTGTCGAATGGTCAAGAAACAAGCTGACCACATGTTCAACCTACGCAAGAAGCCCAATGAGTCCCTCTGAGATTACATCAAGAGATTCAAGTAGAAAAAGCTAACATCGTGGATGCGATGATCACAGGGACAGAGGTAATGATCTTGGCATTTGGATTTTTCAGGTCCGTGTAAGGCACATCTTCAGTTGAAGGCTCCGCCAACCTAACATGCACATCCTTAGGTATGAAGAAGCAAATGAGTCATGCCACTTCTAAATTTGAGCCTCAGTCACAATACGGTGCAAGTTAGCCACGAACTTCTTCTTGTACACTTTGGAACTGCACCACGAACAAGGGCACTTGAGAACCAGGTGATTGACTACCCTTCTTAGAAGACATGATGGCAAAACAACTGAAAAATGGAAGAAAATTGCAAGTCAAATAGCATGTCAAAATCCTAAGTTGCAGCATAAAAAAATAACAGATATGGCAGCAGCAAACAAGCACCGGGCCCAAACTACCAACTCTGATTCCAGCTCAAGACACAGCCCAACAAAAAAAAAGAGAGAAAGGAACCGCAAGCATGGCCCAAGACGCTTCTCCAGTTCCTTCACTCGTCGTTGCCGCACGTTACTGGTCTTGTCGATCCAACCTCTCCAGCAGCTGCTCACAATCACGACGACAACCGGCCGTGCAACAACTCCTCTCTTCAATAAGCAGTGCAATCCTCCAAGATCTCTCTCACAAACTAGAAAGTAGAGGAAAATAAGTTTGCGATATGAAAGTAGAGGAAAATAATTTGCGATATGAAGAGGAGCAAAGAGAAGCCTTGTATTTATAATAATTGGGTATCCTTGACCTAGAAGGAATCACAAGCCCATTCCAATTGGGAACCCAACTTCAAAAAGAAAATAGAATGCTTCCTCCAGTTAGGAGCCTAGTGAAAGGACCCGCCCCGAATTTCCCAAAAACCGAGGCGGATCCTATGGATTTGGTATCAGAGCCACTCTGCCGTGTGGTGCGAGTGTGCCGACGAGGACGTCGGGGCCTTAAAGGGGTGGATTGTAAGATCCCACATCAACCAAACGGAGAGGGGGTGATGTGCCTTATATGTGCACACCCGCATCCATCTAGCACAAGGCCTTTTGGGAGCTCACTGGCTTCTGAGTCGTAAGAACTCCGAAGTTAAGCGAGTTGGGAGCTAGAACAATCCCAGGATGGGTGACCCACTGGGAAGTTGCTCGTGAGCTCCCAGAAACAAATCTGTGAGGGCAAAGAGGGGGGCCCAAAGCGGATAATATCGTGCTACGGTGGAGTTGATCCCGGGATGTGACACCTAGCCCACAAAAGGAGCCCAAGTCGGGAAAGGAAGCTCAAATGCAGTTGGAAAGCACGATAAATATTTCTTCACTTCTTCATGCCACGCATGTGCCATGCAGAAGTTGTGGGGCATTTGTGGGAACAAATATTTCGACAACCAATCATGAGGGGCCACGTGGGCAAAGAAAATACCTCTTAGGTCAATAATTATTTCCATTTAACTGGAGAATTATTTAGACCAAAACTAGAGATATCATCATCAATTCGGGATTTGATTCTCATTAAAATCCCTAATTGACTCAATATCTCAATTTAAGGGAAAGAATAATTCCCTTCCTTATAGGAATTATTCTTTGAAACCCAAACCCTACACAAAACCCCCTCTCTCTCTCTCTCTCTCTCTCTCTCTCTCTCTCTCTCTCTCTCTCTCTCTCTCTCTCTCACGGGTCCGCCCACCACACACAGCTCCGGCCCTTCAGCTCTCCTCGTGAGAGAAAACTCCAACCACTTTAGGTATTCTCGTATCTTTTTCAAGATCCAATCGAACTAACTAAGGCATCAGAGGGCCTTTGGCCAACATCCCCTGGGTGTGGTCCGTTGAACTAGATTTGTTTTACAGAAACCAATGGGGAAGAAAGAGAAGGAAGTTCAAGGGTCAAAGAATCTATGAGCGAATATTCCTCGTACGAAATTTTGCTAAAAAATAAGTGTGCAAGTGAGGTGGTGCGTAAGAAGAAGAGGTATGAATGGAGTGTTTCTGGTATCAACAATGTTATATATATAAGAAACCCCTGAAGTGAAAAGCATATGAGAGAAGAAGAAATCTCTGTGTTTTTTCCTTTCAACCTTTAATGAAACCATCTTTCAATTACACTCTATCTTTCAATTACATCTAACACTTCAAAGTTCCAAGCAATATAAGCATTTACATCAGTTAATAAGTAATTTTTTTAATCTTTTATTTTCTAGTTTTCTCGAGCAGACTTCTAGTCTGAAACATGGTAACACTATTACGCAAATATGGAAGCAGCAGCATTCTTGGATTTACTAGAATCATAAGCAAATGAGGTGACTAAGAAATTCCCATAGTTGCCATGGTTAATGGTTGATGGAACACATGCTTCAGGCTTGTGTTTTGGACTTCAAGGGTAGTTGGGCGGATAATTTACGGTTAATTGAATTTTCTTATAACAACAATTATCACTCTAGTATTGGCGTGGCATCGTATGAAGCTCTATATGGAAGACCTTGTCATTCACCCATATATTGGGTATAGGTTGGTGATAGGGAGTTATTGCGTCCAGAAGTTATTCAAAAGACTACTGAGAAGGTAGCTATCATAAGGGAAAGGTTATGTACTACCACACACCCACCAAAAGAGTTATGAAGATTTTAAGAGGTGAAGTCCCAATATGAATTGGTGCCTCTACTAATTGCATGTCCTTGATCAAGATACATTGATTTCTAAAGATACATTGATTTTTTTGATCGAATGACAAAGCAACCCTTTATACTTTAGAAACAAAAAGAGGATACGGAGGAGGTTGAAAAAAGAAAAACCGTAATGCTCATAGTGAAAGCAAAAAAAAGGGGAGTGTTACATATGGGCATATTAGAATAGTTGAATTATTCAATTAAAGTTAAAGAACTTTGATTGAGTCCCACATGACTTAAAGAATTAAACAAATGGACCATATGACTTTAAACATATGTAATATATTATAGGATAAATGTGAAGGACCTAAAGAGCCCAAAAATAGGCCACTAAAGAGGAGGTGCGGCACCCACATGTGTCAAATGTATGAGTTTATGTATTGTAAGCCAAGGATAACCATTCTTCATCCCTTCCCTTAAATTTAGATTAAAGAGTCAAAGGTGTAACTTTTAATAAACTTAAAAAGATTGGGACTAAGGACTTGCACGAATTTTTAGTTTTTGATTTTGTTTCTGCTAATTTAATGAGTTATGTTTATACTAGATAATTCATTTTCCTATACATAATGGATTTTAAGAAATACCCAACACATAATTTTCCCTTCCAAAGAAGGGCTTTTGAATTTGAGAATCTCAAATTCAAATGATGTTGTTTATGCCTAGTTTTAGTAAGTGGATTTGGCCCATATCCACTTAAAATTTGATAGGCCAACACATAACGATTTCAAATGAGTTTTACACTAGGAACTTGAGCCAAATTAAAAATAATCCACTTAAAATTTGATAGGCCAACACATAACGATTTCAAATGAGTTTTACACTAGGAACTTGAGCCAAATTAAAAATAATCCACTTAAAATTTGATAGGCCAACACATAACGATTTCAAATGAGTTTTACACTAGGAACTTGAGCCAATTTAAAAATGAGTTCTCTCTCTCTCTCTCTCTCTCTCTCTCTCTCTCTCTCTCTCTCTCTCTCTCTCTCTTCATGTCTATTTGATCCGGCATCGATGTAGATCTATTAGGTCTTATTCATATGTAGATCTAATTCTTTTTTTATTTTCATTTTTGGATGCGATTTTTCTTTCGATATGATTTTTCATCTTTTGTTGCCGAAAAAAGTGGAAACGGTATCGATGTAGATCTATTAGGTCTTATTCATATGTAGATCTAATTCTTTTTTTATTTTTCATTTTTGGATGCGATTTTTCTTTCGATATGATTTTTTATCTTTTGTTGCCGAAAAAAGTAGAAAAATGGAAGGAAAATTTTGTAATTATTAGAATCTATACTTTTATTTTTTATTTTTTTATTTTATTAAATAACAACTTCTCCGTTTATTAAAACATTAATTTCATCACATAGTTGTCAATTATTTTAAGGAAAAAGCTTGGTTGCTTAAATATGAGGAACTTCTCAAAATAAATGGGATTTAGACACTTGTCAATTTCATTAACTTTTTCCTTTAATGAAATTCTTTTAACTTTCTTTGTTTTGGAATTCTCAGCTTTAAGAAGCCAAAGCTTGAAGGAATCATGCACTTAAATTTAAATTTATCAGATTTTATGCTACAACATACATGAATCACACATTTAAAGAGGTAGAAGCGAATTTTAATTCTTATTAAGCCTAATGCTATTCAATTTCCCAAGTATCTTTCTAGGTCTAATCTCATTTATGCACACAACATAAAGGGAGGAAATTATGAGACTTTTTTACCCTTGAAGCTCTCGTGGATGGTCTCCAAGTTTTCACCTTTGGAAAGACCTTATTCCTTATGCTTGCTTCATAAATTTTTCATAACGATACCAAAGTAGATACCCTCTAGTTCATACACACAAATGTATTGAAAAAGATGAAAAAGATGACCAAGAGGAGGTAAGGTGCTATCCCTCTCCCTCTTGGTGGCTGGTTCTAGCATGGTAGAGTGGAAATTTCTCTCCTCTCAAACCCACTCCAAAGCAAGTTGGAAGCTTCAAATCCTAGAGGGAAAATGGCTAAAGTGTGTCTTATATAGGCCACAAGGGATGAAGCAAAAAGCCCAACCCTAGAATTTCGGTAATGGTAGTGGTTGGGCTCTTCTTGGGCTTACTTCAATTGTGTTGTTATACAACACTTGTTCCTAGGCCTAATGGGTCCTTGGGTATTTTACCTTTTAGTCCAAAATGACTTTAAAGCCCAAATCGAGTCCACCGTTACAATAATTTCATGGCTAGCAATTTAATTATGATTTGTGACTTAACCATTAAGTAATCATATTACGAATACTTTAACTTGGTCAGCCGAGTAGACTTTGACTTTGACTATTGACTTTCAACATCTTATCTTCTTCATTTGTTCTTCTTATTATATTTATTAGTATACGATCCCTTAGGTTCTAATTAGTGAAGCAGTGGGTAGGTATGATTCTTCCGAACCGAGCATGAATTAAATCCAATAATTTAATTCTCACTACTGGCAAAGGCTAATTACAATTAGACCTTACAAGGGTTCCATAAGCCATGAGTGACACCTAGTAGTATGTCATGGCTATCCAATCTAAGTATAAAAGTTGAAGAACCTATTGAAGTTGAATTGTCGTGCAAGTCATTCTTTATTACAATGCTTTTAATTCATATTATTAGGATATGAATACTTTTGTTAAAACCCTAATATGAATTCTCTACTTATATGATTACATTGGTTATGTTTAGATACTTGTTTTCTAATCATATCCGATACTTTGCAAAGATTTCTCAATCATAACTTTGGAGCATTTTCTCCCCTTAGTCATAGTAGAGATCCCTTATCGTACATTCACTTGCCTATGTGTGCTTATCGATAATCCTGAAAATCACCTTCAAGTCATACCACTTGAAATGGCCGTATAGTGGTTTTCAAATTCAAAAGACTCATCCAGAAGACAATTATGATGTCTTGGGTATGAGGACTAGTTTGCACTATTGCAACTTATTGGTTCTAGTTTGACATGTGAGTAAGACTTCCATACTAGAACTCGTGGTTTGATCGCTTTAAGTGTACTTGTCCCTATAAGCATCTACACACTTATCTTAGTGTCTCTACACGCAATAACTTGAGACTAGTCATTCTTCCAATTGAACAGATATAATATCTACCAATCTTTTCGATAATCAACGCCCAATTAATAATCCTACAACCGGGAATGTTTAGGAAATAATGTGGAAGGATGAGAGTTCATCTTATATCCAATCTCATTGCATATGTGAGATTCTGTTTTCTTAAATGTTGATTAAAGAAAAATAAATATTATTATATATTCTTAAGTAATTATCTTGGTAAGAATGAAATGTATATTTATAATTGTTTTACATTTATAATACCATTTCAATAGTTATATGTATATTATTTCATAAATATATATATAAATTCTTTTGGATATAATTTTAAAAAAAAAGTTTGTTTAAATTATACATTTGTTCATTATTCCTTGGGATGCCATTAGATGGTTATTGGGTGCTTTATATATATATATATATATATATATATATATTAATAACATGGATTGAGAGTTTAAATGTGGCATCCTTACGTTGGTTTCTTGGAGAGAAAGACTGTTCTTTCTTATCTTAATTTGGAGATATATTTGGATTAGTATGCTGGAGGTGGCTTTTTCCATTAAATTAGTTGATGCATTACCATGCATTTGGAGATTTCTTACAATTTGATGACTAGGCTTTATCTTAGCTTGAGGTGGAGTTTATAATTTCAATAGGTGTCACAGCCCTTAGAAAGAAATCTCCTGGCGTTGACACATATAAGCTTATATAAAAGAGTGGCAACCAAGTTATCTGTTGGTATAGATAAGATAATGGCCTTTCTTATTACAGTCCTAATCTCTTGGATCACAAAAGTCAAAGAGATTGTGGTCACTCACCATTGGATATTAATTCAATGGTTTAAAAAAATTTCTTATAAAGAGTGCAAGAGTGAGTGAACCGTTGAATTTACATCCAATAGTGAGTGACCACAAATTTCTTAGATTCCTGTAGTCCAAAAGAACAGGACTGTTTGTTATTATCCTATTCATTGTTATCGCCATCTCACCACCTATAAATAAGAGTGTTAATGGAAGGAAGAGATATCATGCAGAGAGAGAGAGAGAGAGAGAGTGAAATTCTTCGTAATATTATAATTTGATGGATGTTCTTGATATTATAATGTTCTTGATATTGGTTGTTTATGTGTTGTTAATTATTTAATTGATGTTGGCATGATTATATGTGCAATAACCCAAAACAAAATATCCTAAAATTAGTACTAATTTATTCTAGGAGAAAGACGATTTTGCCCTCGCATTATTTAATAGGAAAAAAGTTGACTTTTTGACCGAGAAGGAATTTGGCAATTCCGCTTACGCCGTTGCGTAGAGCACGACGAAACGAATCCGTAGACACGGAGTGGACTCGAATCGGAGTTGTAACGAAGAAAATACGGTCAAAATACCGTGAAGGGCAAAACGGTAATTTAGAAAAAAAATCAGATTTTTATCCCTTTCTCCTCTCTCTCTCCTCAGTTCTCTCTCCTTTCTCTCTCTCTCCTCCCGTCGCGCGTGACCCGCGCCACCCCCTCCCCTTCCGTTCAACACAGCCGCCACCACAAGGCACGGCGACCTCCGGAGTTGGTACCGTTGGCTTCGTCTCGCCGCCGCCGTCACGCCACGACCCGCCTCCGCCCTTGGGCCGACCGGAACTGGCAGGAAAATCGTGATTTCCGATCGGTTTTCACCCGAATTTCATACCTCTCGTTCTCCCTCAATTCTCAGCCAAATCGTTCGAGTAAGGTATGGATTCTCACCTATTTTTCATGCTCTAGCTGATGGTTGGATAGGTTTTGATCGATTTTAACCGTATCACTCGATTTTCGAATTGAAAATCGGCCGAACTTCGGCCTCCGTGATCGGCCGTTTTTGGCCACTTTTTGGGGTATGTCCAAGAACAAAAGTGGCTCCAAATGGGGTGTTTTACATAGGATAGGAGTTTGGAGTCTTGGTTTTGAGTTTTTCCAGCGAGCCGTTATCGCTTTGGACACCTAAACTGCCGGCGCGTGTGGCGGCGCGTGGGTGAGGGTAGTGTAGTGACTCTGTGTATTTTTACGATCCTCATGTCGTCACGAGCACGTAGGATTTCGCGGATCTCAATTTGGAGTCCGTTTGAGCCCCGAACGGATTTTTCGTATTGTGCGAGTCCCGGATGCAGTGTCGTCAAGCCGTTGGATCGCACTCATGTCGTTCTACGTGATTTCAGGATCGTGTAGGATCCAACGGATCGCGAATCGGAGTCCCGGATACTCTGAACTCTGGGGCTAGGGTTTGGATTTTAAGCGATAACGCGATTTTGGCTAATCCGACCGTCCATTTCGGACCAAACTCGCAGGATATGGGTAATCCTCTGTGAGGAATCTCAAGAGAATCCAAGATCGGCCATCGGAGATCGTGGACCCCACGGGGTTCTGGATCGGCCAGTCTGGCAGTTTATCGCTTAGTAAAGCTTCAAGTCTTTTAAGACCGTTTTAATTGTCTGAAATTCTAAAGTGGGCGTAGGATGGACTTTAAAATGAGTGCACGCATTTTTAGGAGCCGAGGGTCAGGGTTTTTAATTTAATTATTTTATTGAGCAAGTTTATTAATTGAATCTTCATGGTTAATCAGGCACCCAAGGTCGAACTGAGCCATAGGAGGGACCTTCAAGAGATCCAGCTAGCTCGGACCAGCAGTGAGTGGACTTTTCTTTTCTAAACGATTTTTATAAATAAATTTCATATTTGATCTTGAATAAGTTTTATTGAAGGTTTTCCGAGCATGCTTTGTGCAGTGATATTTTTATAATTCTATGCTGCTTAGTTGCACATGCTAAAAAGTTATAGAAAACAGAGTTTGAGGCTTGTATCAGATAAGATAGCAGCATAATTTTAGATTACAGTTATTTATCAGACTTTCCTAAAGTAAATTATTTTAACACCACCATGTACCCAGATATGGTTATTTACCCTCAGATATACCGACGTCTACGGACGTCCAGTATATTTACAGTTCTGTCAGTGCACTTGACATTGCCTCACGAGTTTTGGAGACGCTCGGACCGTGAGTGCCAGGATTTGCAGCTCGGCTGACTTGGTGTCCCGAGACCTGCCAGGATTTGCGGCTCGGCTGACTTTGTGTCCCCGAGACCTGTCAGGATTGCGGATCAGGCTGACTACGGTCCCCTGAATCCTGCCAGAGCGGCTCGAGTCGACTTTGTGTCATCGAGACCTGCTAGCGGATCAGGCTGACTATAGTCCCCTGTATCCTGCCAGTTTGCGGCTCGGATAGACTGTGTGTCGCCGAGACCTGCGAGGGGAATTGACGGATTTACAGGGGTACACCTTGGTGGTAGATTTAAAAGAGTTTCAGTGCTTTTATGTAATTATTGCTTTCAGTCGTTTTATATCAGTTTTCTCGATATTCGTGCATGTTTCACATCTGCATAGATACGTATACATATAAATGCTTATTGGAATGCCTTGTATTTGAATACAATCGAACTCTAGTTTTACTTATCTATTTACATTTACAACGGGGGTTACTATGTTCATAAATTGATTTGAGAACGTTATTTTTGTCCACTCACACTTTCAAATTGTTTTTCGCCCCCAGGCTGTAGAAGTGCATAGGAATCCACCACGGGCCTTCTTCCAGCTTCCGCGCCACCCAAGACATGTAGGATTTTGTTGTAAAGTACTTAAAGTTTTTGTAAATTTATAGAAAATGCTCTGATATCTAGTTATAGTGGGAAACTTGAACTGTTGGTTGCGTTGTTAAAAATTTTTTCTGGCAGTTGGTGTGAAAATATTTGCTTGTTTAACAGGTGGAAGTTTTTGGGTTTGGACAAATTACAAGGGAGACTCTGCCGAATTTTCGGCAGGAGTCTAAGGGAAATTTTTTAATCGTAGTTGTAACAGGAAGGTCAAAAAGGTCAATTGTGCCCGACATTCGCCAGGTGTCGGACACGCACAGGGTTCGACTCGAATTCCAAAGTGGAATTAGGCTCGGGTCCTGTCAATATGTCCATTGTTGATATTTAAATGATTACATTATTTTTATGAGATATGTGAAAAGAAGAACTATATCATGTCATGGAAATTATTTGGAGTTCTTGGGTTGAGAAAATAAGGGTGGAAAAGAGGCTAATGGGAATGATCATTTGTGTAGTTGAGTCTAATTCTTAGTAGGTACTAGATCTTAAGGATCTCACAGTGCACATGGTTTTTATTGTGTGATGCAGGACTGCGACAGGGAGTTAGACAATATGACTAACAAAAGGGGAATTATGGGATGATTGAAATGGAAGTTAGTTCATATAAATGGGCATTCAGGACAAAGTGGTATAAGCATGGTATGGGACGTGCAGATCTGCTTGTCCAGTTATATGAATTAATGGGAGTAGATAAAAAGCATTCATGCATTAATATTATTAATATGACATATGGCTATGTGATTGCATGTACCTACGGAGCAGTGGTTGCTCATCCCTCACCTATTAAATATTTCAGATGAATTAGTGGGTGTAGGAGCCAACATTTTCGTCTCCAATTATGGCACGCCACGTGGAAAAGAAGAATATCCCTTAAATTAATTAATTGAGCCCATTTATTTGGCCAATTAATTAATACCAGAAAATTGAGATAATTTCTTAATTATGTGATATTATCTTTATTTAATAAGATAATACGACTAATTTATATATTATCCTAATAAGGAGATATTATCATCATTAAATTAGGAGATTTGGATCCCAATCAAATCTCTAATGAACTCAATCTCTACAATTTGAGGAAAGAATAAACTCCTTCCTAATAACAGTTTTATTCTCTACGAAACCGTAGCCTGCGAGGCTCCTATAAATAGATGGCTTCATTCATCATTCAAGGTACTTTTAAACCTAGCTCCAAAACCCTGCAAAAATACCCGAGATCTCTCTCCCCTCTCTCCCTCCTAGCCAGCCCATATTGCTCTCCTCTCTCCATATTTTCTCTAGATGGCTCCAGCCACCACACATGGCTTTGGCCACCCGGTTCTCACCCTAGAGAAATCTCTGTACCCTTTTTAGCTATTGTTTCACCTAGCTTCAATCGAACTAACTTAGGCATTGGAGGGCCTTTGGCCACCATTCCACCTGCGAGCTCCTCAGCCGAGACTACCGCACTTGCCCCAGCTGCCATCGCATAACGTCACAACCCTACTGCCAAATCTACCTTGCAAGGCCCCACGGTTGGCACAACCGTGCACCCTCACGGATCCACTGCCGTGCCCTTACCGCCACATCTCCTAGTGGACGAATCTAGCCACCACTATGGCACCGTCGTACATGGCGGAACTTCCCATCATAATGATTTTACCGCCATTACGAGTTACGGCCCAATCTTAGAGCAAATACATATGTTCCCTCATTTGCCTCCGCTCTCGACGTACTCTCCCGCATACACCTCCAACGAAACCCTAGCCCGTATGTAATTGGGCTCACACAATTCTCTCCTCTCGGTCCACAAAGTCAAGTAGACCTCAGTCTTAGAGTCAACCAACTGACCCAAACAATGGACGACCAAAATGAGTTGTTGAGACAGCTCCTCAACCTAATAGACTTGGTTCAAAATATTGACCCTGGACAACATAGGAAAGAGAGAAGGATAGACGAATGTACCGGCAGGCAGTTTGAGAGGTCTCAAGCAGGTCAAGCAAAAGTGAGCAGACAAAGAGGAGGACAAAAACGTGACCTGCAAGCTGGCATGTCACAAGCATCTGCCAGCCACGATCTGAGCAGATGAAGTATCCAATCTAGATTGAGTTCAAGGACCAACGTATGTGAGAGGCTGGGCCCGAAACTCAATGTTTGCGCCCTTCTGGGCCCACAAGAAAATGCTCATGAAAGGCTAAGGCCTCAAGAAGGTTAACTTGACTACCTTCACAATAGGGAAAGGTGATCCACTATCGGCTCCTAAAGAACCAATTCCCATCTACAAGCCACAGGGAATCCTTCGCAAGCTCAGTCTACTAATACACCACCTAGGCAGAAGAACCTAGGAGGTCAACATTTGCAAGCTAATGAGGAAGTCAACCAGTGCAGCCCAAATCATGAAGGTCGTCGACGTGACCGGCAGGCCATGCGAGCAGAAGACGTCGAGATTCTCATGAATAACCAACTTCGAGACTTAAAGATTGGCAAAAATTTTGAAGATCCTCTACGTAGGGAGGTTGACCAAGCAAACTCTATGCTTTTCACCGTTGAAATTGACTAGGCTATACCCCCAAAGTGATTCTCAATGCCTTCTTTGACACACTTCAAAGAGGATTTTGATCCCAAGAGCCAAGCATTTCAAGAGTGTTATGATTCTACAAGGTCGAAGATGCGCTAATGTGCAAGGTGTTTGCAATGACCTTGGGGGAATAGCCCAAGAATGGTTCCACACCCTGGTATCCGGATCAATTAGCAGATTCAAGAAGCTAGCTTATGGTTTCACTAAGGAGTACACTTCTTATTGAACGATGAAAAAGAACTCTAGCCACATGTTCAACCTGAACAAGAAGTCCGATGAATCCCTGGGAGATTCCTTCAAGAGATTCAAGGAAGATCTTTGCAACCACAGTACAGTACACACTTTAGGATGACGATGGAATTGCCGCGAAGAAGTCTGCCAAGAAGGAAGATCAACCGACCAAGCAGGCAGGTCAGAGAAGCAAAATGTTTAATAACATAAACAAAGACAAATGCAAGTCACGCCTAATAGGAGACGCTACCTTACATCAAATCTTAATAGCCCAAGTGAAGGACAAGCCCTGGGTAAAGAGATGCCATCCTTGAGAGGAGATCTAGACAAGAGGGATACCAGAAAATATTGTGCCTTCAATGGGACGCATGGACATAACACGAACAAATGCTTTGCTTGGAGAACGTCTCCCCAGAAGGTATAAGGATTAACACGATCCTGGTCAACTCCGAGGAATCCGAACTGACCAGCAAAGAAAGAAGAGGAAGATTAAAGAGGCCACTATTATCTCCCAAATCTCAACTAGCCTCCCACCGGAAGAAGAGGATCCTGTGATCGGCTTCCAAAAGAAAGATCTAATCAGCCTTGATTTGCCAAACAACGACGCCCTTGTCATTAGCATCCAAATTGCTCAGGTCATGGTCGACCGAGTCCACGTAGACGAGGGAAGCATAGCCAACATCCTGCAATTGGCAGTCATCCAGTAGATGGGCTTAAAGACAAATATCAACAAATCAGTCAGGTCACTGACCAGCTTGAATGGCGCAACAATGGTTACCGTGGGCAAGATATACCTCGACGTCTACTCTCCACCAGTTATCAGCTCGCAAACCTTCATGGTCATTGATGAAGTTCCCCTTACAATGACATTCTAGGCAGACCATGAATTGGCAAGATCAACTCCATCACCTCCGCCATACATCAAAAAATCTGTTACCCAATCCCTGGGGTTAGTATCAGCAAGATCAACAACCATCAGGCAATGGTGAGGAAATGCTCAGCTCAAGGGCGGAAGAGAAGCAAACAGACACGCTTACTTTATGTGAATCAAGCATATCTGAATGAGTAGAACAAGTTAAGGAGAAAGCAGATCTCATTACTGACTGTCGAGCAGACTAGAAAGGAAATAGAATAGTTACTCCCCAATAGCAATCAAAGAATCAGGACCAAGTCAAGGGAATTCGTTCGGAGGCTTCCCCTAAGGAAGGATGGATGCCCAAAGAGGACATCGAGCTAGTACCCCTTGATCCTGACAAGCCAAAGAGAAAAGAGTGGATCGGCTCGCTCCTAAGCCAGGAGGAGAAGGCATAGCTTGCAGCCTTCCACCATAACAACAAAGACGTATTTGTATGGTTGTCATCCGACATACCAGGCATCGATCCCTAGATCATCTGCCATTGCCTTCACGTCAACCCAGCCATCAAGCCAGTTGCGCAAAAAAGATGCAACTTAGCTCCCAAGCGAGTTGCCATCATTGAAGCCTAGATCGACAAGCTCCTAGCTGCCGGTTTTATTGAAAAGGTGTCCTCGGCATAATGGCTGGCGAATGTTGTTCTAGTGGCAAAGAAAGATAAGAGCTTGTCGAAAGTTTGCGTCGACTACACCGACCTCAATAATGCATGCCCTAAAGACAGCTTTCCACTGCCAAGAATTGATCAGCTTGTGGATTCAACTTCCCACAATCAACTGCTAAGCTTCATAGACTCCTACTCCTGCTATAATCAAATCATGATGCATGGAGACAACAAAGCAAAAACCTCCTTCATCATTGACTGGGGTACATATTGCTACCAAAGGCTGGTGAACAAAATTTTCAAGGAGCAAATCAGCAAGACTATGAAGGTCTATGTAGACGACATACTAGTCAAAACTCTCCAACGGCAAACCATATCAAGAATCTTGCCAAAACATTCAGCCTACTATGAAAATACAACATGAAGTTGAATACGAGCAAATGCACATTTGGAGTCTCATCCGGCCGATTCCTAGGATACTTGGTCACCCAATGAGGAATTGAGGCACATCCAAATCAAATCAAGGTTATACTCAACATGAAGTCCCCTGCCACAACAAAGGAGATACAAAGTTTAACTGGTAGAGCAGCAGCTTTCAACCAATTTCTCTCGAGATCTACAGACAAATGCAAACCATTCTTCAAAGCCTTAAAGAAAGGACATAAGGACAAATGGGATGACGAGTGCGAAGTAGCTTTCAAAACTTGAAAACCTACCTTACTTCACCTCCCCTACTTTCAAAACCAATATCAGGCAAAGATTTATTCATATACCTGGCAGTGTCTAACTCGGCAGCCAGGTCAGCTCTCATCCGAGAAGAGCTGAAGGTACAACATCAAGTATTCTACACTTCAAAAGCCCTCCTTGATGCAGAGGCTCACTATTCGAAAATGGAAAAGGTCATTTTTTGCTAGTAGTTTTCGCAAGAAAACTAAAGCCCTGCTATCAAGCTCACTAAATAATTATCATGATGGAATTTCCTTTGAGATCAATCCTCCACAACCCCGACGCTTATCAGCGACTCATGAAATGGGATATTGAACTCAGTCAATATGACCTCCTCTACCGGCCCAAGACTGTTATAAAGGTCTAGGCTTTAGTAGATTTTATTGTAGAGTTTACTCCGGTAGCCGAATAAGAGAAGCTGGTCAAGAAAAACAAGGAAACTTCGAGAGCAAACGACACCTCCCCCGCCAATCCAGACTTGCCTAACGACACGTGGCAGTTGCTAGTAGACACTACTTCAAAACACAAGGGAGCGGAGGCAGGCGTTGTCATAATCACTCCAGACGGAACTTTGTTTGAACAAGCCATCACACTAGGATTTTCAGCTTCAAACAATGAAGCAGAATATGTCACATCCCGGGATCGGCTCCACCGTAGCACGATATTGTCCGCTTTGGGCCCCCCTCTCTGCCCGCACGGTTTTGTTTCTAGGAGCTCATGAGCAACTTCCCAGTGGGTCACCCATCCTGGGATTGCTCTAGCCCCCAACTCGCTTAACTTCGGAGTTCCTACGACTCCGAAGCCAGTGAGCTCCCAAAAGGCCTCGTGCTAGATGGATGCGGGTGTGCACATATAAGGCACATCATCCCCTCTCCGTTGGTTGATGTGGGATCTTACAATCCACCCCTCTTAAGGGCCCACGTCCACGTCGGCACACTCGCACCACACGGTAGAGTGGCTCTGATACCAAATTGTCACATCCCGGGATCGGCTCCACCGTAGCACGATATTGTCCGCTTTGGGCCCCCCTCTCTGCCTGCACGGTTTTGTTTCTAGGAGCTCACGAGCAACTTCCCAATGGGTCACCCATCCTGGGATTGCTCTAGCCCCCAACTCGCTTAACTTCGGAGTTCCTACGACTCCGAAGCCAGTGAGCTCCCAAAAGGCCTCGTGCTAGATGGATGCGGGTGTGCACATATAAGGCACATCATCCCCTCTCCGTTGGTTGATGTGGGATCTTACAGAATACGAGGCATTGCTCGCTAGATAGGGCCTAGCAAAAGAACTGTCAATCAAAAGATTGACAATCTACTCAGACTTCCAGCTGATCACGAATCAAGCTTCAGGCGAGTACGTGGCAAAACATCTAAGAATGAACCAGTACCTCGAGAAAGTCCAAGGAGTTTTGAAAGAATTTATTACTTTCACCATCCAACAAGTTCCTCGGGTAGAGAACGCTCATGCAGATGCATTGGCAAGCTTAGGATCAGAAGCTCCACCCAGTCGAACACCTTGACTGGCCAAGCATCGAAGAAATAGAGCCAATCTATATAATTAATTAATTGAGCCCATTTGTTTGGCAAATTAATTAATACCAAAAAATTGAGATAATATCTTAATTATGTGATATTATCTTTATTTAATAAGATAATACCACTAATTTATATATTATCCTAATAAGGAGATATTATCATAATTAAATTAGGAGATTTGGATCCCAATCAAATCTCTAATGGACTCAATCTCTACAATTTGGGGAAAGAAATAAACTCCTTTCTAATAAGAGTTTTATTCTCTACGAAATCCTAGTCTCCGAAGCTTCTATAAATAGATGGCTTCATTCATCATTCAAGGTACTTCTAAACCTAGCTCCGAAACCCTACAAAAATACTCGAGATCTCTCTCCCCTCTCTCTCACCCCTAGCCGGTGGCAACTCTATTACCGTCGCCCATATTGCTCTCTTCTCTCCATATTTTCGCTACACAGCTCTGACCACCACACACGGCTCTGGCCACCCGGTTCTTATCCTAGAGAAATCTTCATACCCTTTTTTAGCTATTGTTTCACCTAGATTCAATCAAACTAACTTAGGTATTGGAGGGCTATTGGCCAACACCCCTCTGGTGTGGTTTATTTACTCCAGTCCTTTTTTTTTTTTTTTTTTTTAATTTATAGGAATCAAGGAAGAGAGAGAAGGAAGTTCAAAGGGCAAATGATCTAGAAGCAAATATTCTCCTGTGAGATTATTTGCACAAAACAGTGGGCAAGACAAGAACTAGACCAGTTAAGGCTAAATTAGATGAGAGTGATAGAGATTTATTTATTTCTTGTAATGTTATAAGATTTTAGAGCTATTTTTATAAGAGAAATTTATTTTAAACCCATATTTCGGCTTCTTTTTATTTTCTCACACACTGGGCATGGAATTTCTACCAATCCTCGAATCCGTGGCGTGACAGCATAAGTCTCATACTATTTCATATTCCAATGACTTGTTGTTATACTTTTATCATATTTCTAACAAATCTTTGCTCTGGTTATCCCACCCTTGCTCTTAGGTCTGCATATTCAATTGCATTTAACTATACGTGCACTTTCTTTTGCTCCCACAAAAAGAAATTTTTATTTCTCCAAAACCGTTCGTAAGATCGAGTGTCAAATTTGGTTTGCATGGAGTAGACAAGAATCTAGATTGGATCATAATAAAGCATACAAAATGAGTTGGGCCGGGTTAGCCGAAGTCTTACCCAATACATGCTTTTACAAGTGCAAATAGGAAACCTTTGAACTATATTTTGCTATTAATTATGTCACAATAAGATTATAGGATTAGTCATGGCATCTGCTGAATGTTTGTTAGAAAACGTAAAATGTACATAAATATGATCTAAAATTTTAGGGATGTGCGTGATTATTACATAAACTTTTAATTTTTACTATTAATCACCTTAATTAAAAACTTTTATATTTTAAAAAATAAAAATAAAAAGAAAATCAAATTTCCCTTTAAAAAAGTTAATATTAAGACAAGAAAAATAATTTTTAATGAACTTAAAATGAAATTAAACCTAAATATTAAATCTAGACGTCTCTTTATACATCAAGGATGACTAAGACAACCTACCTTTTTTTTTTTTTCCACGTGCCGTGGGCAGGCAAGCATTCTTGATATCAAAGGTCCCTGTTTATTTGTCCAGCTTTTAATGATCATTTATTACAAGATAACATGCGCCCTATCATTTCTGGGAAAACTCACCCCCCGCACCGTACAGTGAGGAAAACCATTTTCTACTAAACTGCTCCTGCATGTCTGGTAATTAATTGCTCTGACGAAATGTTCTTGTAGCCGGAGGCGAAGATAAAAACAGAACCCAGTGCATTTGTGTTCAACAGAAATAGAAATAGCACTGTTTTTCTATTATTATTTAATTATGATAGTCAGCGTGATAATTTTTCTAATACAATAAAACACACGAAAAATTAGATACATTTATGAGTTGTGTTTTTTTTTTCCCTCTTTTAAATAGTTTCATAAATAATTTTCAATGGTTTGAATAAGTACTTTATATAACTAACTAGTATTTGGTTTAGTAATATTCGTTTTAACGTAGTTGAGTATGTTTTATTTTCGATATTTAGTTATGATGGTGTAACTTTATTGCAAGTGTATTGATCGTTAGGTATATTGAAACTTTGTTTTAAAAAAAGAAAAAGTACTCTATATTGAGAAAAAGGAAAGTGGAGTCCCGTTACAACACTACTACATTTTACACTTTGCACGACGAAGAGAATTTCGTTGCGCAAAATACATTGTAGTCGCACAAATTTTAACGCGACAAAAACTTCGTCGCGCATAATCCGTTGCGCAAAGATCGTGAAGAAAGACTTTGCGCGACGAAAAAATATTGGTCCCGCAAAACTTTGCGCGACGAAACACATTGGTTGCGAAAAGGTTTGCGCGACGAAAAATATTCGTCGCGCAAAGTTTTGCGTGACAAAAAATATTGGTCGTGCAAAGTCTCAAAAAAATTTTAAAAATAAAAAATTCCCGCGTTCCATTTTTGGTACCCGCCCACATTTTTAGAGTTTTGCGCGACGAATACTAACGTCGCACAAATATTTGCGCGACGAAATATTTTTTGTGTTTTAAATTTTTTTAATTAAAATAAACTAATTTAATAGTTTGCGCTACAAAATATTTTGTCGCGCAAGGTTTTTTAATTTTTTTTAATTATTTCTTTAATATTAATTTATTCAAATTTTTACTTTTTAAATATAATTTAATTGTATGATTTTTTTTAAATCACTTTAATTTAAATTGATATTAATTTAATTATAGTAATTTTTTCAAATTTTTACTTTTTAAATTTAATTTAATTGTAAGATTTTTCTTAATTACTTTAATTTAAATTGACATATTCAAAATAAAATTACATATGAAAAATAGTGATCAAATTATCCAATAAATATTATATATATATAATATTCAAAATGTACACATGAATTAACAAAGTACAATAATAAAATCCTAATACAAGCATATTGTGGTGGTAGTGGTGGATAATATGTTTTGATAGCTTCCTAATCCTCAACTTTAGCCATCAAAGTCTCGATGATTACCTACAAAAAAAAACAAATATGGTCAAATAACAACAACAACAAAAAAAAGAAATAATCTCCCCTAAAATTGTTATACCACAAATCCAACCCAAACTCCAATCTCTCCCCTTTACTCAACCCCAAACCCCACACAAACTCAAAACTAACTCAAAAAACACATATTAATGAAAAAAATTTAAAATTTGGAGAGAATATACCTTTTGGCAAGATTGAGAGTGAGTGAGAATGAGAGGGAGAAGTGAGAGAATTAGATAAGATAGTGATAGAGAGATGAGAGAGTGAGAGATAGTGAAAAGATAGATGAGAGAGAGTGAGAGTGAGAGATAGTGAAGAGAGAGATGAGAGATTAAGTGAGAGGAGTGAGTGTGAGAGAAAGGGTGGGATTTGGGGAGAGGGAAAGAGAGAGGAGAGGTAAGAGTAGAGAAAGAAATTGAGAAAATGGTGGAGGAGTTATTTCGGTTTTTAAAAACCGTATCACTTTGCGCGACGAAAATACGCTTGGTCGCGCAAAGTTTTGCGCGACGAATATAGAAATATTGGTCGCGCAAAGTCTAAAAATTATTTTTTGAAAATAAAAATTCCCGCATCCCATTTTTGGTACCCGCCAAAATTTTTAAATTTTTGTGCGACGAAAAATACATATTGGTCGCGCAAAGTCTAAAAAATTATATAAAAAAATTCCCGCGTCCCATTTTTGGTTTTTGCGCGACGAAAAATATATATTGGTCGCGCAAAGTTTTGCGCGACGAAAATATTGGTCTCGCAAAGTTTTGCGCGACGAATATAGTAATATTGGTCGCGCAAAGTCTAAAAAAATTATTTTTTAAAAAAAAAATTCCCGCATCACATTTTTGGTACCCGCCAAAATTTTTAAATTTTTGTGCGACGAAAAATACATATTGGTCGCGCAAAGTCTAAAACAATTATATAAAAAAATTCCCGCGTCCCATTTTTGGTACCCGCCCAAATTATTGCGCGACGAAACATATTGGTCTCGCAAAGTTTTGCGCGACGAATATAGGAATATTGGTCGCGCAAAGTCTAAAAAAATTATTTTTTTAAAAAAAATTCCCGCATCCCATTTTTGGTACCCGCCAAAATCTTTAAATTTTTGCCCGAGGAAAAATACATATTGGTAGCGCAAAGTCTAAAACAATTATATAAAAAAAATTCCCGTGTCCCATTTTTGGTACCCGCCCAAATTTTTGCGCGACAAAAAATATTGGTCGCGCAAAGTCTAAAGTTTTTTTTTTTAATTTTAAAAACCCGCGTCCCATTTTTGGTACTCGCCCAAATTTTTTGAGTTTTGCACGACGAACTGTTGGTCGCGCAAACTTTTGAGAGACGAAAAATTGGTTAGTAGCACAATATTTATAAAAATAATTGTTATGAATAATAAAAAATAAAAATATTTTATTTTATGATTTAAAATATAATTAAGGTGAAAGCTACTTAATAAATGTATATACTATTCAATTTCTTAAGTGTTATATGTACAAAATAAATAAATTTAAAGCTACTTAATAAATAAATATATATATACACACACACACACACACACTTCAACGATCTAACCATAAGACTTGTTTGTATATACTTCAAGATCGTATACCCCAAAAATCACAAAAAACAAACATTCAGAGATCTAGTAACGGGACAAAACTTTTCGATAGTTATAAATGAAAAATCACGATTTAACGGTTATTTTAACTCCGATTTTGATGATTTTTTTACAGCTACACTCCTTGACCCTATATGAATACAATGACTGAATTTGATCTTCAATTTAAAACATTTGCACTAGTGGATACCACAAAATCTTATGTTATATTTAACGAAAGTATAAATAAACTCTTAATTGTTAGTGAATATATTGTTTTGATGGCATATGCATTCTACGAAACTAGTTTCAACGATCCAACCGTCAAACTTGTTTTTTTATACTTCGAGATCATATACGCCAAAAATCGGAAAAAATAAACATTCATAGATCAAGTAACGGGACAAAACTTTTCGACGGTTATAAATGAAAAATCATGATTTAACGGTTATTTTAACTCCGATTTTGATGATTTTTTACAGCTACACTCCTTGACCCTATATGAATACAATGACTGAATTTGATCTTCAATTTAAAATATTTACACTAGTGGATACCACAAAATCTTATGTTATATTTAACGAAAATATAAATAAACTCTTAATTGTTAGTGAATATATTGTTTTGATGGCATACACATTCTACGAAACTAGTTTCAACGATCCAACAATGTCAAACTTGTTTGTTTATACTTCGAGATCATATACGCCAAAAATCGGAAAAAATAAACATTCATTGATCAAGTAACGGGACAAAACTTTTCGATGGTTATAAATGAAAAATCAAGATTTAATGGTTATTTTAACTCCGATTTTGATGATTTTTTTACAGCTACACTCCTTGACCCTATATGAATACAATGACTGAATTTGATCTTCAATTTAAAATATTTACACTAGTGGATACCACAAAATCTTATGTTATATTTAACGAAAGTATAAATAAACTCTTAATTGTTAGTGAATATATTGTTTTGATGGCATATGCATTCAAAAAAACTAGTTTCAACGATCCAACCATCAAACTTGTTTGTTTATACTTCGAGATCATATAGCCAGAAATCGGAAAAAATAAACATTCAGAGATCAAATAAGGGGATAAAACTTTTCAACGGTTATAATGAAAAATCAAGATTTAACGGTTATTTTAACTCCGATTTTGATGATTTTTTACTGCTACACTCTTTGACCCGATATGAATACAATGAAATAATTCGATCGTCAATTTAAAATATATATTTTCTAACAAAAACCCAATCCGAACAACAAGAATATATTTTTCTAATAAAAATCCGATCCGATCTAAAATAATAAATTTAAAGTTACTTAATAAATATATATACCGCTTAATTTCTTAAGTGTTATGCATACAAAATAAAAAACAAAAATAAATTGGTTTAGGTGACAAAATGTTTGGATTACGTCATGGAAAAATTTTAAAAAAATTTTTATTTTATTTTATTTATTTTTATAAGGACTTTGCGCGACGAAGTTTACTTTTCGTCGCGCAAAGTCACTTTGAGCGACGAATTATTTTTCGTTGCCCAAAGTCACTTCGCGTGAGCGACGAATTATTTTTCGTCACGCAAAATTGGTCGCGCAAGACTTTGAGCGACGATGTATTGTCGTCGCGCAAAAGTTTGTCGCGCGAAGTGACTTTGGGCGACGAATTATTTTTGTCGCGCAAAATTTGGTCGCGCAAGACTTTGAGCGACGAAGTTTCAAGTTTCGTCGCGCAAAGTCACTTTGCGCGACGAATAATTTTTCGTCGCGCAAGGGGTTTTTTTTACTAGTGCAAGTTGATCATGAAGAAACAAGTTTTTCTTTAAAAGTAAATATTGCAGGCATAAACATCAACTATGAATGCGTTTTATATCATAGAGTGTTCATTTAATATTATAACTCCACCAAAATAAACTAATGCAAAGAAGAAAGTTATCAACATATAGTTCAATTAACGAAAAAATGAAACACATCCCAAAATTCAACCTATACACAACCAAAAAAAGAAAAGAAAAGAGTTCAGAAGTCCATTAGATGAGGGAGAGAGCTTTGAGTTAGGGGGAAAGGTACATGATCGAGTTGCATGGAGAGAACATGAGTTTTGAAAAGTTGAGCCCTTGTGATAACCATTTTAGTTTTCTATTTTCTGTTTTCTGTTTTTAGTTTTTAGATTTCATTTTTCAAAATTAAAAATTGAAAACTTATTTGTAACTAATTTCAGTTTTCAGAAAAAGTGAAAATTAAAAATTGAACAAAAGTTGTTGGAGAGTGTTAGCAACTTCTCTCTAACCTTCTCTTTTGGACATTCTCCATTCTTCTCATGACAAGTGTCACTTTCCTTACACTAAAAACAATGTCATTAATGCATCACACAAACTAGTTTTTGTTTTCCAAATTTACCCTTATTAAATGTATTAATTTTTTTTTTAATAACAAGCTAATTTTTTTTTATAACTTTCTTACCACCTTGTTATAAATTAAACAAGAAAATAAAAACTGAAGTTTTTTTAAATTTTTAATTTTTCCAAAGAGAACGCGTGTTTTGTTAAAAATAAAATAAAGATGATAACAATGTCATGAAACAAACTTTATATTTATTTTTTAAAAATATGACGTTTTTCTTATGTTTTTATTATTATTTATTTTTTTTAACAATATGCTAAAGAAGTTATAACAAAATTTGAATAAATTGAAGGAAATATAAAAGCCAATACATTTTAAAAGGGTAAACTTGGAAAACAAAAACTAAATTGTGTGATGCATTAATGGCATTGTTTGAAGTGTAACAAAAATGACACTTGTCATAAAGAGAAGGGAGAAGGTCCAAAAGAGAAGGTTGCTAGCATTCCTCAAAGTTGTTACGTAACTGATTTAAGTTTTATGTGGAACTTGGAAATGTAATTTTTTTTTTTTTGGGGGTTAAATTATGAATTTGAGATCATAAAATGAAAGTGCATGTTACAAAGAGTTCATAGTATTTTTTAGGATTAAGATGATTTTTTTGGTGAATTTTGGAATTGGAGGTCTCGACGTTTGCATTGGGTCTATGGCCAGTAAGAATAGAGCGGCCAAGTCCAAGTCAGGGGTCCCAAATACTGAGTTTTGATTTTTGTAATTAGGATTATTTTTTGGAACTGGAGTGTATTCATGTGTGGTGATGTAAAATTAATGAATGAAAAAGAAGCCAAAAAAAATAATAATTTGAAAATGAAAGCAGAAAAAAACTTTCAAGTTGTTTTAAAAAAGGCTTATTTATTGTAGTATCCCATGAAACTGTGGTCAAAGTGATGGTGGCTGGGGTGTAGGAGTGGTAGAGCCGGTCATACTTGATGATCATGTGGTCAAGGTCCTCATCGTTGGTGACGAAAAATGAAGGCATCGAGATCTTCGTCGTGAACCTAGTACTTGAAACAGACAACGTCGTTTAGGGTGTTGGACATGTGTTAGGGTATAAAAAGGGTGGTGTGGAAACACATTCGGTTAGTTAACTATGGTTATAAGTATGGACATGTGTCAGGGTATAAGAAGGGTGGTGTGGAAACACATTCGGTTAAAGTGGTGAGCAAAAATGCTCCCCTACATTAATATACAAAATGCGATAATGGCTTAGTTGGGGGTATTTTAGGAATCAAAAAAGTACAATAAATTCGATTATGCGCTTGATTAGGTAATTTGCTGAGTTGGATCTTAGTCGTCGGGTTTTATTTAGAAATAACGGGATTTTATTGAAACAAAAATAAAGAGATGGGTTGAAGTTGAGGAAAAATGACTTTGAAGGGGTTAAGCTAAATTTACTATAAAAAATAAGGGTGATTTTGAAAAATAGATTTCATTTTTTCTAAAATTGAAAATAAAATTTGTTACCGAACATGTTCTCAGTTTTCAGTTTTCATAAAAGAGAAAATAAAATATGAAAAATGAAAATGAAATGGTTATCAAACAACCCAAATAGCTTCTTTAAACAAAAAAGAAAACAAAAGTCCATTCATTGTATGGTGTATTTGATTTTTGTCAAATTTTCGATGTTGAACTTTATATTCTTTAACATCCAAATCAAGAGACAAATTAACGAAGGTTAGCCAATTGGTCCTAAGCTTTAGCCTTCATAATTCTTATCTCTATAGACGTGAGTGGTGATGCATTCCAAACTTTTCGGTTATATTTGGTGGTTGAATTATGATGTAGAATTGGATATAATGATGTATTTGGCGAGATAAATTATATAGCTAAATAGAATTTAAAGAGTCAAATATTTTGTGACCTAAACCCTTTAAAGAGTCAAATATTTGGTGACCTAAATCCTTTAAAGAGTCAAATATTTGATGACCTAAAAATAACCTGAATTAGATTATATGGACTATGAACCCTTTAAAGAGTCAAATATTTGTTGACCTAAAAATAACCTGAATTAGATTATATGGACTATAAATCCCACCAATAAGTTGGGATTAAATTGGATTAGATTATGTCTAATCCTGCAAATGCTATGTATAATATCATGCATATTTTAGTTAATCCAATCCCTTCTCTGTAAAATAATTGGTTTTTTTATTTATCCAATGGTAGAGATTGGATCATGTATGCAGACCATATAATCTGGTTCTGACCAACTCATACCACTGCCAGATCCAGCTTAAGATTTTCATGGGGATATTCTGCCCATGCTGAATGTTGATATTTTCCCTTGTTATCATATTATTTCATCTTATCGAAAAGGTTTCTTTTTCATAGATAACTGGTCCACGATTACAATTGAATGCTGACATAATAACCCGAACCAACTTCTTTAAATGGTCCAACCCGTACTCTCTGTAAAATAATTGGTTTTTGTTTTGTTTTTTTTCCAATGGCAGAGATTGGATCCATTCAAAAGAGTTAGTTGGGGTATTATGCCAGCATTCAATTGTAATCGTGGCCCGGTTATCTTGAAAAAAAAAAAAAAAAAAACCAATAATTACAACATAAACTTTGCTTTGCAAAACCCTGCTCTAAAAGCAAGGAAGCATTCACTTTCGCTTCACACCAGGACAATAGAGACAACCACTCCTCCTTCGGCCTTTAAAATTTGTTGGCAGCTAATAGATGTGGAGTATAGATTGAAATATGGATAACGACTTTGAGTTACGATTTGAATCATTTTCTTAAGGGAGATTCACTATTATACCCAATATGGGGGCTCAAATTATAAAAATACCCTATATAAAATGGACTTTAGAAACACACCCAAAGCCCATTTACAACATAACAAAAAAACTTTTAACTTCTTATAAATTACAAAACTGCCATCAATTTCTTAAAACAAGCCCAACCCCAAAATCTTATAAAAATACCCAAAGCACTCAATAGGGCATCAAAGTAATTTAATAATCAATATTAAATTCTATAAGGCTAGCTATCATTTTTTGGGTTTTTTTTGGGTTTGTTTATAGAAATTCAATTGTGTAGGGTTTATTTATAATATTAGTGCTAGAAATGGGTATATCACTAAATATCTCTTTTCTTAAAGTGTTGTTTGCTTGCATTCAATTAATTGAGTTTGTTAACAAATTCTTGGCAAATTGCGAATAACAAAATTTGAAAAAATTCCCTTAGAAATTTAGAGAGAGTAGAAGGTTTTAACGAGGTCACTGTATCAAGTCGTTCTTTGTACGTCTTTGGTTCTATGAATGAATTCTCTTTCTCAGAAAAAAACCTAAAAAGTCACTCCCAAACGATATATTATTGAAAACTTGAAAATCACCCCAATCTAGATACTCTACTACTTATAGTTTTTGTGTTCATTTTGTGCTTATGTCTAAATTATGTCTTTTTAGAATTCTATATAATTACCTTTTTCAATATAAATTCTAAGGACACGCTTACCTCCTTTCTACAAATCACAATTTGATACACATATACAAAACTAATTCATCAAAAACACACAAAAAAAACTTAACCCTCAACCCTTGGATGAGTTTTCAGCATAGCATATATGTACCAATAATATCACTAGAAAATCTTTTTTCATTCTTATAAGATACAGCTATTTAAAGAAAAAGAAAGGTGAAAATTAAGTGGTCGTATCTCGAATATTTAATGTTAAGCCATCCCAGTAAATTGGAAGGACAGTGATCATGAATCATAGCAGCTACCAAAAATATTATATTATATTATATTATATTTTATTTTTTTTGGGAAGAAGATAGAATTGGGGAAACTGCTATAAATGCACAACCGATGCGTTATGAAGGAAGTATAATTTCTTGTAAAAGCAAAGAAGATGGAGTTCGGGAACTTGGAAGGACTAGAGCCAGTGAGCCCAAATGGCCAGTACTTCAGCAGTGATGTGATAACTCTTTCGGTTCTTGCTGTTTTGGAATTTGAGATTCCAATTATTGATGCCGAGTCTCAAACAATGTCATTGCTTAAGAACGTCTTCCTCCCCATCAGCCCCCGTTTCTCCTCTATCATGGTTATCTCTCTCTCTCTCTCTCTCTCTCTCTCTCTCTCTCTCACCTAGTGTGATTTTTGTTTCCAAGTTTTATCATAGACGAAGTTGAAAACTTGAGCGATATTTGATTTTGAAACAGGTTGAAAATGATGGAAAGAAAGAGTGGAGAAGGGTCGAAGTGAAGCTTGAAGACCACGTTAACATCCCTATTTTCCCTTCCAACCTGTCGCCTGAATCATATGACGAGTATCTTGAGGACTATTTGTCAAGGTTATCAACAGAAAGATATCCACAAGGCAAACCACTATGGGAAGTTCATATTATCAAGTACCCAACTAGCAATGCAGCTGGTAATGTAATCTTCAAGTTTCACCATGCTCTAGGAGATGGCTACTCTCTCATGGGTGCTCTCATTTCTACCCTACAAAGAGCTGACAACCCTTCTCTCCCCTTAACTTTTCCTTCACGACAGCGGTCAGAATCGAAGAAGAGGGAGAATTTTTTTGTGACTAAGATTTTCTCATTTGCATGCAACACAATTTCAGATATTTGGTGGGGCATTTCGAAGAAAGAAGATGATCTAACACCAATCAAGTCGAGCAACGATGCAATTGAATTTCGGCCAAGTACTATAGCAACTATGACCTTCTCTCTTGATCAACTCAAATCAATCAAGAACAAGTTTGGAGTGGTAAGATGACTCAACTATATTAGGATTTCATTCGAGGACTCTTATATGTGTAATGTCTTTTCTTTTTCATACTTGGCTTCCAGAATCTTTAGTACGTAGTGTTAAAATTGTTTAAACTCGTGGGCAACATATTTATATGAGGTTACATGGGAGGTTATAGAATGACTTTAAAAGGGTTAAACTAAATTTACTATAGAATTTAATTCCAAACCAAAATCAATCGAGAATATTTGAAGCAATCTAAGGATTGCTTTTTTTTGGCCAAAAATCTGCTTCATTTTAAAGTTAAGTAGTTTAAGGTGTTTGGTAAAAATAAAATATCCTGATTATTTTAAAAACAGTGGCTTTTTGAGTGCAGCTTTTAAAAGCAGGCTCTGAGTTGCTTTTCAAAGCTGTTTTCAAAAGAAGTAGAGATAAACCTTTAATAATTTTTTTTTAATTCCCAAAATACCATTATTTATTTTTAAAAAATAACACCACCTCCACTTCCACATCCAACTCCACCACCACATTCACCACCTCCACAACAACCACCACCACCACCACCACCCCAACCTCGTCCACCACCTCCACAACCAACATTGCCACCACACTGCCACCACCACCACCACCTCCACCTCCACAACTGTCATCCCCACCACCAACACTACCACAATCACCAACTCCACCTTCATCACCACCTCTTTCACCACCACCTCCACTCCACCACCACCACTACCACCACATGATTAGCGCATAACACTTTCAACATCATGTATATTTTAGTCATTATTCACAGTTATAACAGTTTTATATTAAAATTTCCCAAACGGTTTTGACACTGTTTTTTGTACTATAACACATTAAAAATATTATTTACCAAACATAGAGCTGCTTTACTTTACAACTAATTCTTTTCAAAGCACAGCAAAAACAACTTTTTTAAAAAATTATAGCAATCCCAAACTGAGCCTAAGACATATCATTTTCATTGCTTTTCACATATTTGTGACAAAGTTATCTCATAATAACATCAGTATATAGGTAGCAGTTGTCACAAAAGCTACCATCTGTTTTGTAGTCAGAAATCTCATGTTATAAAGTTTTATTATATTCTCTATATTTAAATGAAAATTGAAATGGGTCAGATATTGATTTGTTTGTGAACCGTCATAACTTTTTAATATTATATACTACATTGAAATAGATGCATTAATACTGCCTCTTGAAATAAGTCACTAGTATAGAATTTGGAAAGCGGTTCTTCCACATTTATACAATGTAATTAACTTTTTTACTGACTCTATTAGACTCTAAATGATGTTCTCACCGGGATGATCTTCTTCGGAACTCGACTGTACATGCAAGAGATTGACCAAAGTTCAAGCACAGCAGATTGCACAGCAATGGTGTTGCTAAACACAAGGCTCATGGGGGATTATATGCCAATTGAGGAGATGATCAAACCCAACAGCAAGATGCCATGGGGAAATCGTTTTACATTCTTGCAAGTACCCATACCCAATTTAACTGAACTCTCAAATGCGGAGGACTTTATCAGGCACACACACAAAATGATAAAGAGGAAGAGAAACTCTTTAGCTGCTCATTTCACTAGTAGGCTATTGGAGATTGTGAACAAATTTGGAAGCCGTGAGGTTAGTAAAGTGAAGACTACAATATGATTTACGTTACTCCGTCACTTCACGACCCGATTAATTTCAACTAATTCAATCTGCTTCAGAGCTCAAATTCAGATTTGTTTCTTTTAGTGTTAACATATTGTTAGTTTTGCAGGCATCCAGCAGATACATTCATCGCACATTGAAGAACTCGAGCATGGTAATCTCAAATATGATTGGACCCGTGGAGCAGATGTCTCTGGCTAATCATCCAATTAAAGGTTTCTACTTTTTGGTTCCTGGTTTACCTCAGGTATGTCACACATTGTTATAAATCTTATAAATGTTGAAAGATATTGATCAATTACTCCCTAACACTCTTGATACTTCTTCGAAGTACCTAGAAATCTTGACCACATATTCTTTAATAGTAAATTTGGCTTACCCCCTCTAAATTGAATTTTCCTTAACTGTAATTCATCACTTTTGTTCCTATTAATAAAACCCATGATTGGCATAAACAAATGTACCGATTTCATATTAATAATATACTTTTTTATTTTATTTTTATGAACATATCTTTTGGAACTGTACCTATTTTGTGTACCTATAAACTAGTCTCTCCGCATGCGCTTTTGCGCCTACGAGAGGTTTTTTTTAAAATTTTTAAATTTATTTCAGAATTAAAAAATATAATGGGTAGTTGTGTTCCATAAAAATATGATCCATCATATGATTTTTCTTTTAATTTTAATTTTTTTAATATGAAAAAGTGTGAATTTACCATATTATCCACATTTAATTAATAATTTCAATTCTTAATATTTGCATTAACCAAGAGCATTTTCTGTCATTTTGAATGTTTCACCATTTTCTGCATTTTGCTTTATATATATATATATAAATAACATACCCATTTTTTGGTTACCTAAATATTGTACGTATTTTGTGTACCTATAAATAACATACCTATTTTTTTTTTTTTACTTAAATACTGTACCTACTTTTTTTTAAATGAATAATCTACCTATGTTTTTATATAAATAAATACCTTTTTTTTGTGAATAATATACCTTTTTTTTTCATGTTTTTTTCATTCAATAATCTACCTATAATCTACATACTAATTTTGTGTGTGAATAATCTACCTTTAAAAAAAAAAAATATAAATCACGGTCCTTTAAGTTAACTTTGTTAACTGAGTGGAAAATCTGTAGGATTAATCTATTATAAAATAGTTTATGGATTTGTTTTTGTCGAAAGTTTATGGATTTGTGTGTGTGAGTTTAAATGGCATATAGTATAATTTAGTTAATAATACTTGGACATATCTATCTTACATGGCAACATATTTCAACTTAGAGTTTTAGTTAGAGGTTTAATTGTAAGTGGATTTCTGTCTTGGATATAAGAGTCGTAAGGGCTATATTGGCTTCACTCATTCCTTCAACAGAAAAGAAAATGATGTTGAAATTAATGAATTTTCTTCTGTATTTTTCAAGTTCAATTTGCATTTATTAGTTTTTCCCGTTATGGCATTTAGCAACTAGTATAACATGACTACCACGGATTTGCAGGGCTTTGACATAACCATTGTAAATTATATGGGGAATGTGAGACTAGCCTTCAAGATGGAAAAAGGTATCATAGATCCACAAAAGTTAAAGTCATGCATGGAAAATGCCTTGGACATGATAGTCAAAGACTCCAACAAGAATCCGAAGCTCAACAATTAAGAAGCCGTCGAAGTTCCGCCACTATTTAAAATAATAACAAAAGGAGTTTTATTTTGTTGAATTATTATTATTATTATAATATATATATATATATATTGTAAACAGCAATTTTTTTTTAAATATAGAAGTCTTAAATTAATAAGAAATAATTGATGCAATTTCATTCTTCAAATATTTTTTGGTTAGGGGAAGGAAGGTTCTGATATGTTGCAAATCGGTTTTCTTTCAACTCAACTTAAACACCCAACAATACTTGACTTAAACACTCTCTCCCTCGAAAAGAAAACCCAAGGCTTGGAGACTTAGCCGCCACCCCCCCTTTTGGGTGGTGACTTCCTTTTGCTCTCCCCTGCCTCTGTCTCGCCCTTCTCTCCCCTCTCCTTTCCTTGAGTTTTCTTCATCACCTTTTTCTTTTGCTGTGATTTGGGGCTTTTCTTGTATTTTGCAGGGGTGTGTGATTGGGTGTGGGTGGTTTCGTTGTTTCTCCTATTATGGGTCTGTTTTGTCCAGAGATTGCCATTGTGTCTCTGTGGCTTGGGTGGTTTTCCCCTATTTCAGTTGTGTTGTCGGCCATTTGTTTGCTTTGTTCGTTTCTTTTGTAGATTTGAGATTTGATTCATGCTGAAAAACTACTTCAGATCTGTGATTTGCCTCTATCTGTGATTCAGTGACAAACGGAGTGAACAAGCGTGCTGTGTGGTTTACTATAGCCTTTTGTGCTGCTTTCGTTTCAATCCGTTTGTGGTGTTGATCAATAATCTCTTCTAGTTTTTACTTGTAAGAGCCTCTAGCGCTTGATATGCATTTTCTCCTCTTACCACTGGCGGCAATTTCTCGACACCTTCCCTTCACAACCATCTTCAGCGCCTCGACTACACGACGGTCTCCTTTACTTGGATTATGATAGCGCTCTTCATAGCTTTGGTGACTTGTTTGCTAAAATATGAATATGGTTTGAATACTTTGGGTTAGGTTTTATTCTTCTCCATAAGGAGGTATATATAAGAGTTGACATGAGTGCTTTACAAGGAAATAGATATAGTAATCAATTAGGATAGTATCTCCTAATTATACAATGATTTGTCAACTATATAGAATATGAAAGCAAATCCTTTAATTAATCAAGGAAATAAATCTCCTTGATTAATTAGGAGACTTATGTCAACACTCCTCCTCAAGTTGGTGCATATATGTCACCAATGCCCAACTTGGTAAGTGAGTCATGAAATACTCTACTACAAACAGCTTTTGTTAAGATATCTGCCAGTTGATCTTTTGATTTTACGAATGGTAGGCGGATGATCTTCTTCTCAATTTTTTCTTTGATAAAATGTCTATCCACCTCAACATGTTTGGTTTGATCATGTTGAACTGGATTATGGGCAATATCGATAGTTGACTTGTTATCACAATGCAACTCCATTGGTTTTCTGGCTTGAAGCCCAATTCTGTCAAGAGTCTTTTGATCCACAACAATTCACAAACTCCGTAAGCCATTCCTCGATACTCTGCTTTTGCACTAGACCGAGAAACCATATTTTACTTTTTACTCCTCCAATTGACTAGGTTACCTCCCACAAATGTAAAGTAACCAGAAGTAGAGCGTCTATCTGTAATGGAACCAGCCCAATCAGCATCTGTATATCCAACAACTTCAAGATCTCCATTTTTGGAGAACATTAATCCTTTCCCAGGGGCTGACTTTAAGTATCTTAAGATCCGATCAACTGCATTCCTATAAGAAGCATTGGGCGAATGTATAAACTGACTAACCACACTCACATCATATGCAATATCTAGTCTTGTGTGTGCTAGGTATATTAACCTTCAAACAAGGCGTTAGTAATGTTCCTTATTGGTTGGTTCTTGGTCCATGTATTCACACAACTTGTGATTCATCTCAATGGGTGTGTCAGCAGGCTTACATCCAAGCATTCCTGTTTCAGTGAGTAGATCCATTACATACTTCATTTGAGACAGAAATATACCAGTTTTTGACCTTGTTGCTTCGATTCTGAGAAAGTACTTCAGATCACCTAAATCCTTCATTTCAAATTCTTAAGACAAATACTTTTGCAACTTTAGTTGCTATTCTGCGTCGTTTCCAGTTACGATTATGTCATCTACATAAACAATCAATGCAGTAAGTTTTCCTTTATCACGCTTCAAGAACAGGTTGTGATCTGAATTACTCTGTGTATATCCAAAATTCTTCATAGATTTAGTAAATCTGCCAAACCATGCCTTAGGAGATTGCTTTAACCCATATAATGACTTTCTGAGCTTGCAAACTTGATTTTTCTTATCAGGAGCTGAATTACATCCTAGGGCTAAGTCCATGTATACTTCTTCTTCCAACTTTCCATGTAAGAATGCATTTTTGACATCAAACTGATGTAGTGGCCAATTGAGATTTGCTGCTATAGACAATAGGACTCTAATAGTGTTAATCTTGGCTATTAGGGCAAAGGTCTCATCATAGTCTATCCCATATCTTTGTGTGTACCTCTTCCCCACTAATCTAGCTTCATATCTTTCAACGGATCCATATGCTTTGCGGTCCACAGTATAAATCCACTTGCATCCTACTGTCTTCTTTCCATGAGGTAAGGGCAAGAGTTTCCATGTGACATTTTTTTGGAGAGCTCGCATTTCTTCATTCATAGCTTCTTTCTATTTTGGGTCTTCTAGTGCTTCAGTTACATTGTTAGGGACAGATATGTGAGCTAACTGCTTCAGATAGTGCACACGTGACTCTGATAATCTACTGAGAGATATATAATTATTAATGGGGAATTTCCCTTTGGCTTTAAGATCTGCTTCATATTGTACTCGAGGTTTGCCACGATTCTTCTTTTTTGGAAGCTAATATGTAGGCTATGTGCATTCTGAAATCAAATCATCATGGGATATTTCATTAGTGTTATCAGTTTCAGGAAAAGATGTTACATGAATGACTTCCTCAACATGTGATTGGTGCGGTACTAAAGCTGAAGTGGGCAAAATCTCATAAAACGGTTCAATTTCCTCCTCCTGATTTTGACAGCGTGGAGACAACTGATCGTTTTTCTTCGTCGACCTGTCACTGTCTAGGGGCGACTAGTCGTTTTGAAGCAGGTTCTCTGTAGTTGAAGAACTAAGGAGGGCGACTGGTTGCTTTCCATTAGCAACTGGTCATTTTGATGCAGAGTGACGTCCTGGGGGAAAAATAGAGAATTGGAGCAGTGGCGGATTCTCGATTCTCCTCATGGGCTATTGAAAAATATAAGTCATGTTCCCAAAACATAACATCTATGGAGGTAAAGACCTTCTAACTAGGAGGACGATAACACCGATATCCTTTCTGATGAGGTGCATAGCCAATGAAAACACACTTTTCGGCTCGTGGATCCAATTTGCTTCGTTGGTGATCATGTAAGATGACCAGCTCCATGTCCACAAACCTATTCAACCCCACCCTCTTGCTATCATGTGCATTGTTTGCAGCCCTCTTCTTTGCAGTATTTTCCAATACAAACTTGAGGTTCCTCTTAAAATTCTCAAACCTCCTATCACTCTCTCCAGCATGCATATACACCTTTCCATGCTTCTACTTCCAGAGCCTGAAGAGCTCCACCAATCTCTCTTCTACAGGGATGTTGTTGAGCACTTCATTTTGATCCACTATGGAGTATTTACTTGGGAGGCTATTGCAAGAAGAGAAGCATGCCAGCGAAAGCAAAAACAATTACCTCTGCATCTCAAAAGGTCACTTTTACCTAGGCATGTGCTGTTATACCCAAAAAACTGAAAATCGACGGTTTCCGACCGTTTGTTCCAGGTGGTAAATCGCATTGACTGGAAAGTCAACGGCGGTCCGGTTTTTATTACCGAGCCGAAGGGTCTCGGACACGGAAGCGGTATCAAATTTCCCCAAACAAACAGTTACCTACCAAACCGATATATTTATATATTATTTATTAAATTTTATTTAAATTACACGTGTCAGCATTTGATTGGTTATAATGGAGAGTTCTATGGGATTATACTAGAACCGGCTACACAGAATCACCCGAACTCTTCTTCTTCGCCAAACCCTTTGATCTCTCTCTCATTTTCAGCTCATTTTAGCCCACCCTTCGAACCCTCTCTTCTCCGGCCATTCTCTTCTCTCCTCTGTTCTGATCCAGTGACATCTTCGCCTCTGTGTTGACGAGGTCTTCGCCTCCTCTTGTTCTCGTCTCTCCTCTCCTCTGATTCAATATCTGGTAAGAAAAAAAAAAGAATTGGATTGCCTCTCTATCTCTGTCTCTCTGTCTATCTCTTTTTCTCTTCTTTTTTCTCTCTTCTTTCTTATCGCCTCTCTCTTTCTCTCTTTATGTTTCTGTAATTGCTAATTTGTTAGTTTGTAAAGGATGAAATTAATTAGGGTTTTATTTAGGGTTTGTTTAGGATATGAATTGGGGATTTTCAAATAGGAGTTTCTGTTAATTGGGGGTTTCGATATTTAGGGTTTATGTTAGAGTTTTTAGAGGGTTCTGTAATCTGTATTAGGGTTTTATTTTTCTTGGTACTTACTGTTTCTATTAATTGTGGACAAAGAGTTGGTGTGAGCTGCTGCTGCTGCTTTTGTGCCAAAGCTTAAATTCAGGTATAAATCAAAATCACAATTGAAACATAATTTGAAATTGAATGAATCCGTTTTTGTTTCAATTTGAAGCTGCTTATGTTTTTTGTATTTATTTGTTTTCTGTTTTTGTAGCTACTGGTTGCTTAGGTTTTGTATGAATATATTGGTGTGAGAATATGTTGTTGTAGCTGCTGGTTGGTTAGGTTTTGTATAAATATATTGGTGTGTTTTTATGTTTTTGTAGCTGCTGGTTGGTTAGGTTGTTATTGTGTTTTCTATGTGTAGTCTACTGGTTGGTTAGGTTGTGTGTGATTGTTTTTCGTTATGGTGTCTTTTGTTTTTAGGATAAGATGGGGTCTAGCCAATCCAACACTAATGCCTCAGGAAGTGCATCTTCCATTCAACCCCAAACAGAACCCCAATCCCAATCCCAAACAGAAACATAAACCGAAACCCAATCACAATTAGACTCAGGTACTGTGGGAGGGAAGAGGAAACCCCCAAAATCTATGGTGTGGCAACACTGCAAGAAAGTCCACAAGAAAGATGATAATGGGATCGATAAGGTACTTTCAGTTTGCAACTATTGCAAATTAGAGATGCCGGGTGATTCTAGGAAAAATGGGACAACTGGTATAAGAAATCACCTAGAGAAGAGATGCAAGCTCTCTCCTCTTTTTGAGAGTGGAGATAGAACTCAATCGATCTTGACAAATGTCACTACGGGCGGTCAAGCTCAATTGGTTCCCCACACCTTTAATCAACAAAGGTGTGAAGCCAAATGTGTGAGGTATGTCATTATGGATGAGATCCCTTTTAGGCATGTTGAGGGTGGAGGGTTTAAGGAGTTTGTGTATGAGTTAAACCCTAAGTTCAAGATCCCTAATAGACAAAAGATAGCTGCTGGAGTATGGGATTTGTTTTTAGTTGAGAAGGCCAAAATAATGAGTGTGATAGGTAATCACAGGGTAAGTATCACAATTGATACTTGGACTTCGATCCAAAACATCAACTACATAGTAGTCATAGCCCATTTCATCGACAGTGAGTGGAATTTTCATAAAAGGATTATCAATTTCACAAAGATCACCAGTCACAAGGGTATTGACATAGGCAAGACTTTATGTGCATGTTTGAATGCTTGGGGGATTGAAAAATTGCTTAGCATTACGGTTGACAATACTTCGGCAAATGATGGGGCGGTTGTGTATGTGGGAAATAGGATGAAGGATTTCAATAACCTTTTGCTTGATGGGGAGTATTTGCACTTGAGGTGTGCATGTCATATCCTTAACTTGATTGTTAAGGATGGGTTGTAGGAGCTTCTTAGCTCAATCAATGGGATAAGGAATTGTGTAAAATATATTCACTCATCCCCATCAAGGTTATATTCTTTTAGGGACCATGCCTTGGAGATGAGGATGGATTGGATGGCAAATGTGCCAATGGATGTGGTGACAAGGTGGAATTCAACTTATAAAATGCTTGATTGTGCTTTCAAGTACAAGATAGTGTTCAATAGGATGGCAGCGGAAAATGTAGCTTTTCAAGCTTACTTTGAGGAGATAGATAAGGGTGGGATGAAGAGAGTGGGTCTTCCAAGTAATGAAGATTGGGAGAAGTCAATCTCATTTGTTCACTTTCTTAAGAAATTCTATGACACAACCTTGAAACTAAGTGCAACCAAAACGGTTACATCCAATATAATTTTCCATGAATTGGTTAGTTTACAAGATGAGATTGAACTCGAAATGAGTGATCCTAGAGATGCGGTCTTGCAAAGGGTGGTTTCATCAATGAAGAAGAAGTTTGACAAGTATTGGGGGAGTTTTGAAAATGTGAACAAGATGATTTTTGTAGCATTAGTGCCAGACCCAAGATTTAAACTTCAAATGCTTAAGATAAGCTTCCAAAATCTCAAGGCCGAAGAAAACAAGATAGATGAGGTTGTGTGTGAAGTGAGAACATGCTTGTTCAATTTGTATAATGAGTATAGAGGGGCAGATGGCTTAGTGAGCCAACCAATGAATGAAGGCGAAGATGAGAATGTTGGAAATGATCTTGAAGGCTATGATGATGTTCAAACCAAAATGTTTCATCAACTTGTGCAACAAAGGAAGGAGGAACAACTTGTGGAAATATCCAATGAAGTGGATAAATACTTGACCGACCCTTTTGAAAGCCCTTTTACCAAAGGTTTCAAACTGTTGAATTGGTAGAAAGGCAATGAGAGTAGATATCCAATTCTTTCAAAGATTGCCAAGGATATCTTTGCAATCCCAAGCTCAACCGTTGCTAGTGAGAATGTCTTTAGCCTATGCAAGAGAATTGTTGATCCTTTTAGAGGTTCATTGACACCTAAAATGGTAGAGGCATTAGTGTGTACTAGTGATTGGCTTGGGCCGGATGAATTTTGCTTCTACAAGGAACCAACGAATGAAGAGCTTGCATTCTATAAAGAAGTTGAAGCACTTGAAGCAAGTAAGACATAATCTACTATTTTGTTTTAAATAAATTATGTTCCTATCTTCTTTTTTTAACATTCATGTTTGGTTTTTCCACATAATTTAAGTTTTCATTGCACATTTCATATTTGGGTTGTAATTAATTTTAAATATCCTCATTGCACTTCATTAATCATTTCATATTTGGGTTGTAATTTAATTTTAATTATGTTTTCATTGCACTTCATTTTCTATTTGGGTTGTCACTTATTAAAGTTTTCATTGCACTTCAATTTGTATTTGAGAGTTGTTTCTTATTAAGTTTTACTTATGTATCATAATTTGATGATATGATATAATGCTTGATAATCAAAAGTTTTGAATGACAAAAGTTAGGTGGCCTAAAACTAGTATAAACAAAGGCTTGAAAGTTGAAACAAATGGCCTGAAATTGAAAGGCTTTAACAAATTGGGCCAAATCTACAAAACAGGGCTTGAAACTGAAAATAAATTGGGCTTCACGGTAAGTCCACAACCGAACCGAACAGGCTGACATTGCGGTTCAACCGCAGTGCGGTAAACCGCAGCCTGTGGAACCAGTTGCGGTAGGCAGAATGTTCATTCCGAAGGGTGTCGAACGGTAACCGGTTGTCGTTGATCGGTGTGGTAACCGAACCGAAAACTGCACTAATTATTATTATTATTATTTTTTACTGCAAGTGATTTGTCTGTAAATGAATGTATTAGAGAAACTGCGAAGTTGCTTAGAGGTCAAACTTACAGCTAACCCACAACCCCTTTTGGTACTTCAATAACAATGTAATTGAGACATGTCAAAGCAGGACACATCATGATCTTCTAAATAGACCTTTTTGATGGGCATTTCAATGTGCGGAAAAGGGATTTCCATGTAGGAAGCAATGTGTACAGCAGATGTGAAGTGGTTGCTATGGAATGGCTAATTTTAGAGGTTTATGACATCTTCATTCCATGAACTAATTGGATATAATTTCTTTTCTATTTTTCTTATTCTTTTGATTATATTGTCATTTTAAGATAGTTGATAAATGCTGATTGTGGAAGTAAATATTTTCATCTCCAATCATAGCGCGCTACGTGGAAAAGAAGATTATCTAATGAACCAGTTTATCTGGCCAATTAATGAATTGGGATAAATATCTTAAGTAATATGATATTATCTTTATTTAATAAGATAATATCATTAATTCAGATATTATCATAATAAAGAGAAGATAATATCATTAATTCAGATATTATCTTTATAAAAAGAGATAATATCATTTAATTAAGATATTATCTTCATAAAAAAGAGATAATATCTTTAAATCAGATATTATCTAAGTCCGACTCGATCCGTATGAATTTGGGTAGAGAATAAACTCATCATATTCTCTATGAAACTCTAGCCCCGAGGCTCTTATAAATAGACGACCTCATTCATCATTCAAGGTACATCTAAACCTATATCGAAACCTACTCCTAATACCCGAGAAAAACACCTGAAGCTCTCTCTCCCTCTCCACTCTCCATATTTTCTACACACAGCTCCGGCCACCACACACGGCTCCAATCGCCCAGTTCACACCATAGATATAACTCCGTACCCTTTGCTTAGCTATTGTTTTCCTATAAACACTCGAATTGACATAAGCATAGGAGGGCCTTTGGCCAACACCCTCGGGTGTGGTCTATTTACTACAATCTTTTTTACAGGAATCGGGGAAGAGAGAGAAGGAAGATCAAAGGTTGAAGCATCTAGAAGCAAATATTCTCCCGCGAGATTATTTGTACAAACATTTGGTGCTTTCATTGAGAGCACGAGTTATACTCAATGCGTGCTCAAGGAATCCGTTCCTCCTATTTTCCAATCCACCAAAGCCTTCTAAACAACTATGTTTGGAAGCAAGGGCACGATGAGCAAAACCACTGCAATGGCTCAATCCGTGATGGCCCAAAGCTACTCCTCCCACGATCCCGCGATCGACATGGTGGCTCCATTGCCTCTCGCCGCCATGAACCTGCAGCAAACCCTTGTTGCCACAACATAGCAGCCACCCCGTGTGACTGGAACCACCGTGCTACCCGCCGGACTAGCAGCTGGGACCACATCACTGGCTTTTACCGTCGTCGTACCATCTCAAGGCCCCGTGGCTGGATCTAGCCACCTTCATAGCACCGCCGTCGAGCATGGTGGAACCTCACATCAAGGTGGGCTCACTGCCACCACTGACTTTGGCCCAATCTTGGAGCAAATTCAAGCATTCCCTCCATTGCCTCTACGCTTGATGCACGCTCACATCCAATGAAACCTTAGCTCGTGTGCAATTGGGCTCCACACATTTCTCTCCTCCCGATCCACGAAGTCAAGTAGACCTTAATCTGAGAGTTGACTAGCTAACTCAGAGAATGGATGACCAAAACAATTTGTTGAGGCAGCTCCTCAACCAAATAAACTTGGCTCAAAACCTTGGCCTTGGACAACAGGGCGAAGAGAGAAGGATGGATGAACTAGCCATAGGCAGTTCGATGTGTACCAAGCAGGTCGAGTAGGAGTAAGCAGACAAGGAGAGACACAACAACGCGATCAGCTTGCCGACATGTCGTAAGCATTTGCAAGCCACACTCAGAGCAGACGAAGTTTCCCATCCTGATTGAATTTAAGGACCAACGTGCTCGATAGGCTGGGCCCAAGACCTGACATCCATGCTCGCTTTGGTCCGCAGGGAAATGTTCATGAAAGGCTAGGCTCCCAGGGACATCAAACTGACAACCATCGCAACGAGGATAGTGAAGAAAGGCACTCCGCTGCCCGCTCGTAGAGAAATATTCACGAAAGGCTAGGTCCCCAGGGAGGTCAACCTGGTAACCCACATAATGAGGACCGTGAAGAAAGGTGCTCCGCTGCTCGCTCGCGAAGAACCAACTCTCGTTGCCAAGTTATAGAAAATCCCTCGCAAGCGCAGTCCACCAACACGCCGCCTAGGTAGCGCAACTGAGAAGGTCGACCCTCGCAAACCAATAAAGAAGTCAATCAGCATCGACTAAATTGCGAAGGTCATCAACGTGACCGACCGGCCATGTGTGCAAAAGAAGTTGAGAAGCTTGTGAATAACCGACTTCGAGGCTTAAAGATTGGCGAAAATTTCGAAGATGCACTATGCGTTGAGGTAGACTGAGCAAGCTCCTCATCTTTCACAGCCGAAATCGAGCAAGCTGCTCATCCGAAATGATTCTCATCGCCCTATGCTTCAAAGGGGATTTCGATCTCGAAAGCCATCTGAAGCATTTCAAGAGTCATATGATCCTCTACAAAGCCGAAGACGCGTTAATGTGCAAAGTGTTTGCAGTGACTTTGCGAGGTGCAGCTCAAGATTGGTTCCATACCCTGCCATCTGATTGATCAACAGCTTCAAAGAGCTTACATACGTCTTCACTAAAGAATACACTTCTTATCGGACGATCAAGAAGAACCCCGACCACCTGTACAACCTGCGCAAGAAGCCCGACGAATCCATTCGGGATTACATGAAGAGATTCAAAGCAGAAAATGCCAACATCGTAGGGTGCGATGACTGAACCGCATTCAAGAAAGGTCTTCCAGCAGAACACGACTTATACCGCGAGCTGACTATCACTCCCAACTAGACTCTGGCATAGGTCTTCACTACTCCAGAACACTATGCGCTCTGGGATGACGATTGAATCGCCGTAAAGAAGTTCACTGAGCAGGAAGATCAGCCGACCAAGCGGGCAGACCAAAGAAGCGACAGGCTTGGCAACAGGGACGAAGACAAACATAGGTCGCACCCACAAGGAGACGCTACGACAAAAGAGAACTACACCAAGTTCTCCATCCCTATACATCAAATTTTAGCCCAAGTAAAGGACAAACCTTGGTAAAAAGACCGCCACCATTGAAAGGAGATCCAGATAAGAGGGATACCAGAAAGTATTGTGCTTTCTATGCGACACATGGGCACAATACGAATAATTGCTTTGCTTGGAAGGCGCACCTCGAAGAACTCGTGAGAGAAGGTCACTACACAGAGTTCATCGTGAAGTAGGCCATCCAGAAGATTAAAGACCACGATACTGCCAAGGAGCCACCCCAGAAGGTCATAAGGATTAACACAATCCTAGCCAACTTCGAGTGTTCGGACTGACCAAGAAAGAAAAGAAAAGAAAGATCAAACAGGCCACCATGATCTCCCAGGTCTCTACTAGTCTCCCACTAGCGGAAGACGATCCTGTGATCGGCTTCGAAAAGAAACATCTAATCGGCCTTGATTTACCACACAACGACGCCCTTGTCATCAACATTCAAATCAGGCCATGGTTGACCGAATCCATGCAAACGAGGGCAGTGCAGCCGACATCCTACAATTGGTAGTCATCCAACAGATGGGCTTAGAGACAAAGATCAATAAATCAGCCAAGTCGCTGACTGGCTTCAATGGTGCAACAACGGTTACCGTGGGCACAATAGATCTCGACATGTATTCCCCACCTGTAATCAGCTCGCAAACGTTCTTGGTCATTGATGAAGTCTCACCCTACAATGGCATTCTAGGCAGACCAGGGATCGGCAAGATCAATGCCGTCACCTCCGCCACATATCAGAAGATCTGTTATCCAATCCCTGGGGGTGGTATCGGCCATATCAATAGTGATCAGGCAATGGGGAGGAAATGCTCAGCTCAAGGGCTGAAGAGAAGCAAGCAAACACAGTTCCTCCCTGTGAATCAGGCATCTAAAGGGAGTAGAACAAGTAGAGGAGAAAACAGATCCTCTTCCGGAAGGCCGAGCAGACCAAAGAGGAAAGGGAATAACTACTCCCAAATAGCAATCAAAGAATTAGGACCAAGTCGAAGGATTCCATCCGGAGGTCTCTCCTGAAGAAGGATGGAAGCCTGAAGAGGACGTTGAGCTAGTACCCCTTGATCCTAACAAGCCAGAGAGAAAAGCGCGGATCGGCTTGAGCCTAAGCCAAGAGGAAAAGGCAGAGCTTGCAGCCTTTCTCCAGAACGACAAAGACGTATTTGCATGGTCACCATCCGACATGCCTGGCATTGATCCCCAGATCATCTGCCATTGTCTACACATCAACCCAGCTATCAAGCATGTAGCGCAGAAGAGACGTAACTTCGCCCCCCGAGCGGGTTGCCATCATTAAAGCCGAGATCGACAAGCTTCTAGTTGCCGGTTTCATTGAAGAAGTCTCCTACGCAGAATGGCTGGTGAACATTATTCTAGTAGCAAAGAAAGGCAAAGGCCTGTGGAGAATATGCGTCGACTATACTGACCTCAACAAGGCGTGCCCTAAAGACAACTTTCCATTGCCAAGAATTGATCATCTCGTCGATTCAACTTCCGGCAATCAACTGCTAAGCTTCATGGACGCCTACTCCGGCTACAACCAAATCATGATGCATGAATACTACAAGGCAAAGACCTCCTTCATCATCGAAAGAGGTACATACTGTTATAAAAATAATAGTTTTCCTCTTCCGTAAAGCCAAATACAAAAACCTTTATATTATAAATAACATATAAATAAATTGAAAAGCTTTGAAGGTATAATGAAATTGAAGAAAACAAAATAATAGGTAAGTAAAAGGAAAATAAATAATAAGTAAGAAGGTGAGTTTGGTACGGTGAAGCACATCAAAGACGCTGTCCTAAAGCCTTTGTAGCCTCCCTACGTGCAGGTATTGACGGTCTACAAGACTCCAAGATACGACCCCTTGTACATAAACTCAAGATCTGCTATGAGCACGTTCATAGATAGATATAGGTATCCAAGTCACATAACCATTGCCCAAAATAATAATAATAAAGTAGAATATATGTAAAAGTAGAAAATGAGAGAATCAGAAAAGTTCACCAACCATAAAAGTTCACCAACCAAAAAATTAAGGCATTCACCAACCAGAAACAAAACCTAAATATTAAATATTTATAACCCCCACAATAAATAAAATAAACCAACCAAAATAATTAAATAAATAAAACGGTTAAAATTTTAAAATCTTTTAAAATTCCAACACATACTGCTACAAAGTCATGCCCTTTGGGCTGAAAAACGCCGGAGCAACCTACCAAAGGCTGGTGAACAAAATTTTCAAGGAGCAAATCGGCAAGACTATGGAGGTCTATGTAGACGACATGTTAGTCAAAGCTCCCGAGCGAGCAGACCACATTAAGAACCTTCCCGAGGCATTCAACCTACTCCGAAAATACAACATGAAGTTGAACCCGAGCAAATACACATTTGGAGTCTCGTCCGGCCGATTCCTGGGATACTTAGTCACCCAAAGAGGAATTGAGGCGCAACCAAATCAAATTAAGGCTGTACTCAACATGAAGTCACCTGCCACAACAAAGGAGGCACAAAGTCTAAAGGGTAGAGCGGCAGCTCTCAATAGATTCCTCTCAAGATGTACCGACAAGTGTAGGCCATTTTTCAAAGCCTTAAAGAAGGGACACAAAGACAAGTGAGATGACGAGTGTGAAGTGGCTTTTCAAAACTTGAAAACCTACCTCACTTCACTTCCCTTCCCTTACTTTCAAAATCGATACCAGGCGAAGACTTGTACATCTACCTGGCGGTGTCTGATTCAGCTGTCAGCACAGCTCTCATCAGAGAGGAGCTGTGGGCACAACATCTGGTATTCTACACTTCAAAAGCTCTCCTCGATGCAGAGACTCGCTAGCTGAAAATGGAGAAACTCATTTTTTTGCTTTTGGTTTATGCGAGAAAACTAAGGCCCTACTATCAAGCACACTGGATAATTGTCATGATATAATTTCCTTTGAGATCGATCTTCCACAGCTCCGACGCTTCTCAGTGACTCATGAAATGGTCTATCGAACTCAGTCAATACGACCTCCTCTACCGGCCGAAGACTGCTATAAAAGCCCAAGCTTTAGCAGATTTTGTTGTAGAGTTTAGTCTGACAGTCGAAGAAGAGAAGATGGTCACGAAAAGCAAGGAAAAAGCAGACGACACCTCCCCCACCGATTCGAACCTGCCTAACGACATGTGACAGTTGCATATAGACGGAGAATCAAATCACAAAGGAGCGGGGGTACACGTCGTCATAATCACCCCAGACGGAACTTTGTTGGAACAAGCTATCACACTAAGCTTTTCTGCTTCAAACAACGAGACAGAATATGAGACACTTCTTGCAGGATTGTGCCTAGCAAAAGAACAGTCGATCAAGAGATTGGCCATCTACTCAGACTCCCAGCTGATCACGAATCAAGCCTCAGGAAAGTACATGGCAAAGCATCCAAGAATGGTCCAATACCTCGGCAAAGTTCAAGAACTTTTGAAAGAATTCCCCACTTTCACCATCGAACAAGTTCCACGGGCAAAGAACATTCATGCAGATGCGTTCGCGAGCCTAGGATCAGCACTGGACACCCAGTTCATGCGCTCCATTCCAGTTGAACACCTTGACCGGCCAAGCATCGAAGAAATAGAGCCAATAGACTCAATGCAGATCGATGAAGACCCCAGCTGGCAAGACCCCATTATTCACTACTTAGTTTATGGAAATCTGCCAACGGATAAGTTCGAAGCTAGGAAGGTCCAATAGAAAGCCGCGAGATATTACATGCAAGGCGACAAGGTAATTCACAAATCATACTCCGGCCCTCATCTCACTTGCATAAAATACCCTCAAACACTTGAGGTCCTCTGTAAAATTCATGATGGCGAGTGTGGCAACCACTCTAGGGGAAGGTCACTCGCCCAGAAGGCTCTAAATGTAGGCTATTTATGGCCAACTATGCCCCATGACTCCACTAAATATGTCAAAATATGTGATCGCTGCAAACGGTACAAACTAGTTCCTAATCTGCATGCTGAAATCTACCATCCGCAGAACAGTCTATGGCCTTTCATGCAATGGGCCATCGACTTGGTAGGCCCCATGCCAGCGGCACCTGCCAAGAAAGAAATGATGATCGTCGCCACTGATTACTTTACTAAATGGATTTAGGCCTTCATCAGTGCACAAAGACAAGGATCTAAAAAGATGAAACCCAATTGGGAAGGCCCTCACGTAATCAGCCGGTCTGGGGGCAGAGGAAGCTATACGCTTGACACCATGGAAGGGAAGGAGATTCCGCGACAATGGAATGCCTCCACCTCCAAAGATACTATCCATGACGCTTCCTCCTACATGCTCAGTCCCCAGCAGATGACTGAGTACTGCACATTTCTGAAGAAGGGAATTTTGATTTCTTTATTCAGTTATTTCCATTTCGAATAAAGCGATGTAATCTCATGAACATCAATAAAAGTTCAGTTTCTCATTCCAGAGTATCCAAAAAAAAAAATAGTCGCCCATAAGCAGCATCATTCGGGAGACGCAACCTACAAAGAAGAGTCCATAGGGAGACGTAGGGTGTGGTAGGAATTTCTTAAGGGAAGTATCCATGTTCTTATCCGTTTCCTAAGGGGGCAGGATAGTCATACATTTGTCCATAAGCAGCGTCCTAAAAGAGACGTAGGGCGACGACCAGAAGCGTCCTTCTGGAGACGCAGCCCGGAAAGCAGTGTCTTAAGGGAGATGTAGGGTGCACCAGGAGTTTCTTAAGAGGAGGTCACCATGCTTCCTGCGGGAAATGTCCAGGTTCCTATTCATTTCCTAAGGGGAACAGGATAGTCAAACAGTTGCCCATAAAAAGCGTCCTAAGGGAGACGCAAGACGACGACCAGAAGCCTCCTTCTGGAGACACTGCCCGCAAAGTAGTGTCCTAAGGGAGCCGCAGGGTGCGCTAGGAATTTCCTAAGGGAGGTATCTAGGTTCATATCTGTTTCCTAATGGGGAAGATACAGTTGTACATAAGCAGCGTCCTAAGGGAGACGCAGGGCAGTGACCAGAAGCGTCTTAAGCGTTTTTCTGAAAAATGCAGAACACACCCAGAGTCCCTCAAGGGGGACCCTAGCTTTTGCCCAAGTCCCAAGGGAAATGTACAGCCAAGACACTAGTTGGTTACTCAAGCAGTTCACAAGACAATATGCAAACTGAAGTTGAAAAAATAAAGACTGAAATTTCCGTAGCAAAGTGACCAACCGGCCAAGTTCAAACAAAAGAAAATGGTCAACCAAGACCAATTATTCTATACAAAAAAAAAAAAAAAACAGACAACAAAAGCTGAAAAGAAATAAGGAGTCTTTGTCTACTCCGAAACGCCAGCAGGAGATCCCTGATATGTAGCCTCTTCAGCGTCCACCTGATCAACCACGTTCTCAGCAGCTCCGCATACCTGATCTATGACGTCTGCCACCACTTCATCGGCTGCATCATCCTCTGCTTCATCCTCTTCAGCTACCGCTGATAAGTCCATAGATATACTCATTTATGTACTCTTTTTACTTAGGTTTTGTAGGAGAATTAGATTTAAAAATGGCTTATTACTTTACTTTTCTGATTTTCAGCTTTTCTGCGCTCTTAGAAGGTTTTTAAGGGAAAATCAACTTTTCGTAGGAATTTTAGAGCCAGGCCAATTGGAGATGACGCAAGGAATTTTATCACGAAAATAAAAGCATGTTGACGCTATAACCAGTACATTGGACACGTTGCTTTCTATGAATGGGAGAGCACCAATACAAGAGATTTGCTCCATTTGTGCTGTTCCCTGTCATGCCATCATATCTTGTCCTCATGGGGTTGATTTTCCAGAATTTCTGCAACAACAAGCCAATATGGTGAATACCTATAGACGTCCCGGCAATGATCCATTCTCCAACACATACAATCCGGGATGGCAAAGGCACCGCAATTTTTCATGGAGCAATAATCAGAATGTACAAAAACCACCAGGTTTTCAACACAAGGGAATAAAAATAACTTGGAACACATAATCACACAGCTCGCCATAAATACAAATCAGTTCATGTGTAGGACAGAGACAAAACCACATTGCTTCCATCAGAAATTTAGAGTTCAAATGGGTCAACTAGCTAATGCATTGAGTGGAAGAAATCATGGAGTATTACCAAGCCAACCCGAGATTAATCTGAAGATTCAAGAACATGTGAAGGCAATCATACCTCAACATGGTCAACTTAAATTGGCTAGAATAGAAGAGAAGCAAGACTGCGATAGAAGCTACCTCCAGCAGGGGCAGAAGAGCCACGAGGGAGGCTAATCAAAGGCCAAAGGCAACTATTTTTGCAGCAGGTGCAAATGTGAGAGTGAGTTAGAAGTGATTCTGAACAGGCAGAATCAGCCCACACCTAGCGTGTTTGACAGGATGGGAACATCATACCAACAGAGTCCAGTTTCGGTCCCATCTAAAGACAGAGCCACACAAAGGGACTATCTTAGGCCTGCTCAACACAATGAGAGAATGGCAGAGCAGCCAAAGAAAGAAATACCAATCAAGATGCCCAGGAATGAAAAGCCCTTGGCAACTATCATAGAAGGCAGCTGGTATTCTGTTGGAAAGAGTGGTAGACCGACTCTGAAGTTAACCAAAACTCAAAAAAGGAGAATTCAAAGGCAGTACTGCACCTTCCTCAGGAACAGGAATGACACGCAGGCACTGCCAAGGCCCAGTTCTGCCAGAGGAGGGAAGAGTCCAGAAATAGCTCCTCAGACAGAACAAACAAACTGTCAGCCACAAAAGCTTATAATGGCAGAATCTCCAGGCAGACCTTCTACCCATCCTACCTCATCCCCAATCAATCGGCTTGAGCTTTCACAAATAAGATGAATCCGAACCTATTTTACTTGATGGACAAGAAGACTGGACTGAAGAGTATAAAGAGGAGCAGTTTGGACTATGAGCCATCTGCAGATGACCAGACTGGGCTCCTCGAAACAGGAGAACAGGAAGACTGGACAGAAGAATATGGGGAAGAACAGATGGAGTGTGATGGAGAGCTAGATGAAGAAACTGAGGCTTTTGGTGTAGAATTAGAAAGCCTTTTGCATGATGATCTAGGTATCAACATGGTGTTCATCTTGCCAGAGAAATTCAGGGCAGCAGAAGGACAAGAAAACACTCTGGAAGGAGACGTGTTTTCTCTGGAAAGCTTTAAGTGCAGGTTGGCAAAGGTACATGAAGCACCAGAAAAGCAAACACCTATTGCCAAGACAGGCAGAACTGCCATGAAAATGGCTGCAGAGTAGCTTTGTTTCTCCAAACCCACTAAGGTGATGGCTAATCACCTCAGACCTCTGTTCATAACAGCAAACTTTGGGGGTGTTCCCATTCCCAAAGTCATGATAGATGGAGGTGCAGCCATTAATCTTCTACCTCACAGATTGTTGAGTAAGATGGGTAGAATAGAGAGGGATTTAATCCCAACATGCTTAACTGTCACCAACTTTACTGGGGGCATCACTAAAACTCTTAGAATCTTGGATGTGGATGTCATAGTTGGAACCAAAGAATTGAAGATTGCATTCTTTGTGGTAGACACCACTTCCACCACTTACAATGCACTGCTTGGCAGGGACTGGATTCACCAAAGCTTATGTGTTCCTTCCACTCTACATCAACAATTAGCCCTTTGGAAAGAAGAAGGTTTCATAGAGATAGTAGAGGCCGATCCACGGCCATTTCTGCCTTCTGCCATGTGTTTTGAGGCAAAGTATTATCATGATGACCTTGGACCTTTCACTTTCCTTGGAGTCAACCAAAACGGCCGCCCCCTCACGGCCCAGAGACTCATTTAAGATGGTTTAGCTAGTTCTCTAGAAGACTGGAATAGACCTTTTGTTCTAAACCTCCAAAACTCTGATGTTTAGTCCCAATCAACAGGAAAAAGATCGAGCTGCAACAATCAGATCCATTACAAAAAGATTGTTGATATATTTTGGGAAGAAAGGAAGCTTTTTATGCAGAATCCAGCCATCAATATGGCAGAATTTCTGTGTGGATTATAGGAATCTGAATGAAGCATCTCCCAAGGATGAATATCTTATGCCAATGGTAGATATGCGAGTAGATGGAGCTGCTCATAACCAAATGCTATCTTTTATGGATGGCAATGCAGGGTACAATCAGATTATGGTAGCAGAAGAAGATATCCACAAAACAACCTTCATGTGCACAGGACATATAGGTGCTTTTGAATATACGGTAATGCCTTTTGGCTTAAGAAATGCAGGAGCTACTTATCAAAGACCAATGAATTCTGTTTTCCATGATATGATAGGGCATTCTCTGGAAGTATATATAGATGACGTGGTGATTAAATCCCCAGAAGAAGGATATTATGTATCAAATCTGAGAAAGGCATTCCTAAGGATGAGACAACATAAATTGAAAATGAACCCCAAGAAATGTGTTTTTAGAGTTCAAGCAGAGAACTTCTTAGGTTTTTTGGTCCGCCATAGAGGGATAGAGATTGACAAAAATAAAGCAAAATCCATCATAGAAGTTCTACCACCCCAGAACAAGAAAGAACTACATAGCCTCCTATGAAAAATTAACTTTCTAAGGAGATTCATATCCAATTCTGCAGGAAAGATTCAACCTTTCTCCTCCTTGTTAATATTGAAATAGGAACAGATGTTCAAGTGGGAAGAACAGCACCAACAAGCTTTTAAGGAAATCAAACATTACCTCTTAAATCCACCAGTTCTGTCCCCACCAAAGAGAGGAAGACCACTCAAACTCTATGTTTCTGCATCAGAATTGTCTATTGGAAGTTTGTTGGTTCAAGATAACAATGAAGGGAAGGAACAGGCAGTCTACTATCTGAGCAGAACTTTGACAGAAGTTGAAAGGAAATATTCTACAATTGAAAGGCTTTGTCTAGCCTTATACTTCACTACTGTGAAACTCAAACAGTATATGCTGCCTTTCACCATCTACATCATTGCCAAGATAGACCTAATCAAATACACACTAATGAGGCCAATATTGAGAGGCAGAATTGGAAAATGGACCCTTGCTTTGACTGAATTTGCTTTCAGATATGTTCCTCAGAAAGTTGTCAAATGACAAGCTATAGCAGACTTTCTAGCAGATCATCCAAGGGAAGAGATTGAAAACATGGACTCTTTGGACATAGCAAATGCAGATCTACTAACTAGAGCTCATACTTTCCTTAACAATCCCATCTATTCAGTTCACCTCACACCTTGGAAGCTGTACTTTGATGGATCAAAGACTGATGTAGTTTTTGGGGCAGGGATTGTTTTAGAAGACCACTAGGGATCAGACATTTTTATTCTTTCCAGCTAGATTTTCAATGCACCAACAACATAGTTGAATATGAGGCTTTAATTATTAGCCTAGAAATGCTGGTGGAATTAGGAATCCAATCTGTGGAAATCCTGGGAGATTCTATGCTTGTGTTGAAACAGATTGCTAGGGAATACAAGTGTCTAAGTCCTTCCTTAGCTGTCTATCTAGTGGTGGCCAGAAATCTGCTGACAGATTTCAGAGAAGCTACTTGGGAACATATCCCAAGAGAAGAAAATTTTGCAGCCAATGAATTGGCTCAGGTAGCAACAGGTATACAAATGCCTGAAGACTGTGTGCAAAGAATCATCAGGGTAGGAAAGAAAAGTCTACCACCTGTTCTGACTAGAGGGATGGAGATAGATGTCAATTCTGCCATAATCACTGAAGATGATTGGGGAAATCCTATCATAAATTACTTGTAGTATCCAACCTTCCCTTCTGAAAAAAGAGTCAAAATCATGGCTTTAAACTACCTTATGTGGAATGGAGATTTGGTCTGAAAAAACAAGGATGAGGTACTTCTAAGGTGCCTTGGAAAGAAAAAATACATGAAGGTCATGGGAGAAACTCATGAAGGAATCTGTGGAGCTCACCAAGGAGGAAGAAAAATGTGATGGTTAATTAGAAGGTATGGCTACTTCTGGCGAACCATGATGAAAGATTGCATTGACTATTCCAAGGGATGTGAGGCTTGTCAAAGGCATGGCCCAATCCAGCAGGCTCCTTCAGTTCCCATGAATCCAGTGGTAAAGCCATGGCCTTTCAGAGGATGGGCAATGATTTATCCAGCCAGTAGCAAACAACACTGTTTTATCATTGTAGCTACAGACTATTTCACCAAATGGGTGGAAGCCAAGCCTGTTAAGTCCACAACATCTCAAGAGATCATCACTTTCATAGAAGAACATATTATACAAAGGTTTGGCATTCCAGAATCAATCACAACTGAAGGGGATCTTCTTTCATATCTGGAGAGATGCTAGATATGGCAGAAGCGTTCAAATTCAAGCTGCTTCAATCCACTGCTTCAATCAAGTAACAAGGTGATCATCAACATTATTAGAAAAATGCTTGAGAAAAATCCAAAGCAGTGGCAGGAGAAGTTGTCAGAAACTCTGTGGGCCTATAGAACTTCAAAAAGAGAGGCAACTGGCATGACCCCCTATGCTTTGACTTATGGCCATGATACAATCCTGCCTATAGAGATAGCAGTCCAGTCTCTTAGAATTGCACATCAACACAATCTAGTTTGAGAAGACTGCTCTCAAGCCATGCTGCTAGAACTGGAAGGATTGGATACAAGCAGGATTGATACCCTCAACAAACTCTTAGCAGGAAAACAGGCTGTATCAAGGGCCTACAACAAAAGAGTCAAAAACAAGAGTTTTGAAGAGGGAGAAATAGTCTGGAAAGCAATTATGCCCCTTGGAACACACATAGCTGGTTATGGAAAGTGGCCACCTACATGGGAAGGTCTTTTCATAATTAAGCAAATCATGAGGGAGATGTTCATGCTGCACTGATTAATGGCAAATGGTTGAATTTTTTTTATCCAACCATGGGGGACTCACAGGCTGCACAAACAGATCCTGAGATAGATAAGGAACAAGATTAAAACAGTTCGTTTAAAGTTCTGTTCAGAATTTATTTTTCTTCTGATTTGTTAAAGTTTACTTTCTTTTTGTTTTTCTACTTCATTTTTATTTCATCAAAAGAAATTGTAAGTCCGAAAATTGCGGCAAATAAATAATTTTTATTAAATATTAGTCATTTTCCATGACTAAAGTTGTTACATTTTCATAATTTAAATTTAAAACCCTAATTTCCTAAGGGTTTCTTGCAAACTGGCCTTCTTGATAGAAAGTTCCTTCTGGAGCAGCACCCCTTGGTGAATTGAAGTCTCTGCAATCTCCAATGCTTGCCTGGAAGCAGAAACCATGCTCTACACAAGAAAGGTGGCCTTGGTCTTGGAGCTCAGTCTAGCCCCGAGCCTGCTCTGCACCTCCCTGCACTCTTCCAACTGCTTTTTAAGCTCTTCAATTTGCTTCCCCAGCCTATCTGCAGTGGCCTTGGCTTCCTTGTACCCTGCAACCATCTGGTCCAGTTCTGCCTTTTGTTTCGCATAGTCAGCCAAATTGGCTTCATGAGTGGCTTTACATAACTCAGAGGTCTTGAAGGTGACTTAAGATCCTCATAGCGGTTGTGAAGGTTGAGCATGTCTCTAGCCAGACCAAGGCTCATTTCAAGAATAGGCTTGGGAGCCATGTTCTGTCTGTGTAGAAGGTCTAAATCCTGCATCAACTGAGCCTCCATGTTCTCGTCCAGTTCCAGCTCAATAGATTGCCAGATCTTCACCCTCTCCATGGCCTCCTCCACCGTCTTGGACTTGGCCCTGCCAGGAGGGGAACTCAATCTCTCCAATTTATCTAGCTGCGCATCCAAATCCATCGCTTCAAACTCTGCCAACTCGGGATCAGCAATGGAGGCCGTGGCAGGAGGACTTGGAATGGAGTGAATGGGCATCTGCAGGAGAACTTTTAAATTGGCATTAGGTAGAAGTAGGAAAGAGAGTCGTGATATAGTAAAAACTTACAGCTACAATAGGAGGCCTCAAGGGACTGGTCATCACTGCCAAAACTCCAGCAGTTTTATGCACTTCTACCTGAAAAGATTTACAGTTAAAGAAGCAGAGACGAAAAAGAACTGCAAGAAACAGTTGGACAGAGTTAAAATGAGAATTACCGCGGGTCCAGGAACGGCAGCAGTTACCTCCATCTCAGCCTCTGGGGTTGCAACAAATAGTTCTGCCTGCTCCACAAGCTCGGATACAGACTACTCTGCCCACTCCTCAGATGCCAGAACAGCGGTAGATTACTCTACCTCTGCATCTTCAATGAGCGCCGACTCTGAGCTAGTCAGTTATGTCCTTGGGATTTCTTGTTGTTTTCACTCCACGGCAATACTTTTTGCTATTACCTCAGCAGGAATCTCCTCCCATAGATAAACATAAGATAGAGGTTAAAGCTTAGAAGGAGAGCAGATGTGAAATAGTCACTCAGACAACATAGAAACTCACTTCTTCAAACTCTTTCTCCTTTTCTTTCACAGGAACTTCTTCTCCTTCTTTTTCTTTTTCTTTTTCCTTCTCAACAGCTTCAAAGGCCTCTCGCAGCTCATCATCAGTTCCAAAAGTCTCAGTTTGAACAGTTGCAGGCTCTTTTGTCTCGTCAGATTCAACTCCAGTCCTCTTCCTAAGCCTTTTTGGCTTAGTAAGAGGAGGAGAAGGACTATCAGCTGCATAGAACAAGGGAACAGAGGTTAGAAAGAGGGTAAAACAAAACAAATTCAAGGATATAGTTGGGAGTGTCAAAATCTTACCAGAAACTTCGGGCCGGGCAGCGCTGTCCTGAGCAGGAGCAGTTTCTTTCCTCTTCCTTCTGGAAGAAGGAATAGCCTCAACAACCGTTTGTTCTACGGGAGTGTCATTATCCTCATCTCCAGAAGGGAGCTCCAAGTCTCCGACAACAATGATATTAATGACTGCACAAGAAACGGACAAAAGTTAGAAGTCAATCCAGGAGGAAAATAGTAGAATGAATGGAATGTTAAGAGAACTTACCAATCACTTCTCCAGTCTGGACAGATTGGCCAGCTATGTTCTTTGCCAAGGAAGGATCTGTTACAGGCAGAACAAAGTATTAGGCATCATCACAAAGGTAGAATAAGCAAAATACAGACAGAATTAGGAATCTACCTTCTATGATTTGTGCGTTAATATCTTTAATAGTCTGCATCATGAACCCAGGAATCAAAGCCATCAAAGAGAACATGGAGTGCAGTACTGGAGGCAAGCAGACCTTGAAATAGAACTTTCCACCAAGCATCGAACTCGGCAAAATTGCAGCAATTAGGCTTCCAAGATGGATAGAGAGCGTCTGCACTGTTGTTTATCTTGTTCACTGCATACCTCGCGTCTTTGTGCACCTCCAAATCATCCAGGTCCCACCAAGAAGTGGCCCGATTACAGCTTCTATAGGATTTAAGCGGAATGAGCTGAGGGCAGCCAAGCTGTCTTGCACAGAAGTTGGGATGATAAACTTCTGCCCCCAAATGATAATTTGGAGGCTTTCCACCTCCATGAGGCAAGTCTCTCGGAAGGGTTACACTCAGGAACTTCTTCCTGAAGTCAATTCTGGCCGCTTCTTCCTCTGGTTCCTTCTCAAACAATTTGAATCCAGACTGGAACCAAGGATATGTTCTTCTAATCAACACTTGCCATTGAGCAGCAAATCTTTTTGTACAGTGCCTGAAGAACATCAGATACTCTTCAATGGACCGCTTGGGCGCCTCTACTGTTATCAAGGGAAGAGCCATAACTTGGTCTTCAGGGAAATAAACTTGCAGCCAGATCTGGATCATCCAGAAAGCACCAGGAGCATACAAATTTAAGGGATTCTCCAGGGTAGCAGTGTGTAGGTTCCTGAACAAATGAGCCAGAACTATAGGCCCAAGTCCAACATCAATGTGATTGTGCAGGGCTTCTGCCAGGTGCCTGTACTCGAGCAGAACTGCTGAGGAATGATTTGGAAAAACGAACCTATTTAGCCAGTACATGAGAAATAACATATGCTGCTGATCCTTGTCTTTTTCAGCACTAAATTTCCTCAAGTAGTTGGAGGATGAGCAGTTCTGGTTGATGGTGGTTGGAGAAATAATAAACAGCTTGGGCAACATTTCTTGATTCTTTTTTCTATGATAATCACCCACTGCATCCACAGGATGTCCATGGGGTCTAAATCCAAAAATCTGAGCCATATCCAGCAAGGTTGGAGCCATGGGACCCACATGAAAATAAAATGTATTGCTGGCAGAATTCCAGAAACAGAGGGCAGTAGCCAGAATATTCTCATCCCTGTTAATGGATTGCTTCGACAAAAGAATGGCATCATAGATTCCAGCCCTCCTCCAGTGAGCTCCGTATCTTGGAAGAAGCCTGTCAATCCAGTCAACCCACTTCACTGGACTGTTCCTCACTTCACTTGAGAGGAACGAGCGGCTCAGATTCTTGCTGACCCAGGAGTGAGAGGCCAGGGCAGAAGTGCTTTGGAAACACAGAGGAGCTTCAACATCTTTTTTTATCAGCTCCACCATCTCAGTCGAAACATTGCCAAACCAATGAGGTCCTAGAACCAGGGCGTTCTCAAACAAATGGAGGACATTTTTGTCCAGATTCTTTTGAGCAAAAGGATGAAGCTTGCTCTGAACCTCAATGGCATGCTTATCAACCCCAGCTCCAATAATATAGGCAGGGGAGCAGAGGAGGAGGAACACTTAGCGCGAGTGTTTGGAGAAGATATTTTCAGGTTTAGAATTGAAACAAAGGAAATGATAAGAAAGGCAGAGTATGTTCGAGGAAGAGAGCAAAAGATTTTGAAAAATCTAGAAAGAAATCAAAGTCTGAGAAGGTTGGGTTTTTCAAGTGAACAGACGGGTTTTTTGAGAACTTCTATAAAAGAGCTCGAAATCATAGAGAAGACGAGGCATCATTTGATGATGGCTAACTAGTAACTACCCAGTTTCCCACGAAGTCTAGCTCAATAGACAAGACGTAGCGCACGTGGGTCAATTGAAACGGAAAAGAGTGGCACGCAACATTAATTGACCAATTGATTCAATTTGAACCGTTTCCAAACAATTCAGATTCAAGGGGGCATTGTTTGGGCCAAAATCTTGGGCACCCAGCCCAACTCTACAGAGCCCAGAATAACAAAAACAAAACACTGGGCCCGAGAAGTCTGGACTCTAAAAAATAAGCAGGAAGCAAAAGGTCCAAAATCCAACAAAAGCCCAGCCCAGAACCTATCTCAAACTTGGGCTTCAAAGAAACTAAATTGGGCATGGCATGATCAAAAGTAAAAAGTGGAAACCCAAAAGGAAACAGACCCACATGATTTTTTCTGACTTGGAAATATCAGCAATTTCAACTGGTTGATAAAGAATTGACAAGGGAAGGCAAAAGAAGGGACATCTCTGAATCTCTACCACTAGAAGATCAAAACCCTTTCTTGTAGTGGCTAAATTTTCAAGGGATACGCAGGCTAAATTCTCAAAAAAAGATAAGCGGAAAACAGGGAGTTGTTCAAACTAGAAAATCAAAAATGAACATCACGGTTTAAGCTCTCACAAAGAGGCAGTTGGAATTAAAGAGGGGTTAGGTTTTCTTTCAAAAAACAGAGAAGTGATTGGCCTTAAAAGAACTGACTATTGAGAGCCTATCTGCCAGAATTGATAAAAACCCCTTCTTCTTTGTATTTAAAAATGAAAGATCTTTTGAGAATTTTGCCGCCCATTATTAAAAGAAAGAAACCCTACTCCAAAGCATTTCTTATAAATATGAGAGGGGGTGAACAAAACAAAGAAAGCAATCAATGAAAACAATCAAAAATCAACCAAAGGCAAAAACTCAAAATGATCACTTGATCATTGAGAACCTTCAAAACAATCTGGAGCAACCAAAAGCTCATTTGAGCCACAAAAGAAGCCAGCTATAGATCAAAACTTCCAAAGCTCAGACTTAGAGAAATAAGTTATTCAAAGCGAGGCTCTTCTCTTTACAAATTTAGTTCAGCAAAAGCCAAGACAAGCAGAGTTTGAGTTTTCACAAATATGAAAACCTCAACAAATTTTACAGTGCAGTTCCAGCTTATTAAGTTCTCAAGTCCAGCCATTTCTGCCCCTTCAGATTGAAGAAGCCGCAGTTCTGCCCGCTTAAAAGCCTCCCAAGGCTTGAAGTAGATTAAAGCTCTGCCAAAATTGAACTTTGGTATCGATTTACAGCTGAAGCTAAGCAATTGAAGTTGTTAACAGCTCAGTCCAGCATAGACATACTCAGTCCAGCCCGGATCAGAAGTTTTTACCCAGACAGAAATGGAATTCCAGCCATCTTTTTGTCTTTCTAGAGTTGATTTTTCCCTTTGTAATTTCCGAGAAGGCAGTTCTGCCTAAAACAGTCCACTTTATTATCATCTATTCTGGCCAGAACTACCAATTTTATATTGCAATAAATTATGAAGTCCCCACCAGTCTGAGGCAGGAAAAGAACTTACTTGGGAGATATTCCTCACCCAAATTCACAATCGCTTGTTTAGAAATCAGTAACTTGGGGCGCAAGTTATCTGTTTCAAAGAAGTCTGCTAGGGTTTTCATTGCTAGCAGTGGCACGCTCACACACTAAAAAAAGCTGACTTGTTGACCAGTCAATAGTTTTCAAGGCAGTAGGGAACTTTACCCTTCCATCACAGGAGCAAACCTAAAACCGGCGAACAGTTAGTCAGCCACACTTCAAGAAATTCAAATAAAAAAGAACATATCAAAAAACCGCAAAAGACATACCATCGCAATAGGTGATAGGAACAGCGGGACGTCACCAACATCGCCTTCCCACCGTCCGCTGACTTCCAACACATCGTCATGCCAAGAATGATCTCCTTGACTAAGACTGTCAAATAGCTTGGCCTTGTAGATGCGAACTTGGGCATACTCCTCGAAGTGCCTCACTTCAAAAAAATAGAAGAACTCTCATACCGTCAGCTCCAACATAAAGAAACGGCTTAGGTTTTCAAAACACATGATGCCTGGTAGACATTCAGAGTACACTAACTCAGAGCACACCTTATGGCACAGAACACCTCCTTGAAAAGCTTTGACATCTGGAATTTGAAGCCCAAAGAGAAGTAAAAAAGGACGAAAGGTGATGATTCTGGCATTTGGATTATTCGCATCCACACAAGGCACGACATCGGTCAAAGGCTTCACCAACTTGATATGCACGTCGTCAGGAATTGTAGAAGCATAAGCAACCCGCCACCTCTGGAATTGACCTTCACTCGTAAGACGGTGCAGGTTGGCCACAAACCTCTTCTTGTACACTTCGAAACCTCCCCACAAATACAAAGGCACCTGAGAGCTTGGAGCCTTGCTACTGTCTCTGGAAGACATGGTTGGTCAACGAATGGCTGGAAAAAGAAAAAAAATTCTATAAGATAGAATGCGAGAAAAAATTGAAAGTTAAAAAAAACCAAAGAGAAAAAAAAAAAAAAAAAAAAGGCAACAGCAGGAAAAAAAAAAAAAGGGGCAGTAAAAAAAAGAAAAAAAAAAAGTGGCCCAGCTTGGAGCAACCCAGTGCATCCTCCAGCTTGAGCCCATCCCGCCAATGTGCATCCGGCCCAGGTCCAAGCTCAAGCGCCTCCAGCCCAGCATGAGTAGCCTGCTTGCCCAGCGCAAGCCCACGACGCGCAAGGCCCAGCGCCTTCCTGCCTCATCTAAGTCCGACTCGATCCGTACGAATTTGAGTAGAGAGTAAACTCATCATATTCTCTACGAAACCCTAGCCCCGAGGCTCCTATAAATAGACAACTTCATTCATCATTCAAGGTACATCTAAACCTACATCTAAACCTACTCCTAATACCCGAGAAAAATACCTGAAGCTCTCTCTTCCTCTCCACTCTCCATATTTTCTCCACACGGTTCCAGCCACCACACACGGCTCCGGCCACCCGGTTCACACCATACATACAACTTCGTACCCTTTGCTTAGCTATTGTTTTCCTATAAACACTCGAACTGACTTAGGCATCGGAGGGCCTTTGGCCAACACACCTGGGTGTGATCTATTTACTCCAATCTTTTTTATAGGAATCGAGGAAGAGAGAGAAGGAAGATAGAAGGTTGAAGGATCTAGAAGCAAATATTCTCCCACGAGATTATTTTCACAAACACTGATGATGTGCTAACTTTAACAGAGCCTAGAGTGGTTGTTACATTATGTGTGACTTCTGTTTGCTGACTTCCTCATCAAAAGAGATGGATGGAAGGTAGATCATGGTAAAGCCTGATCAATAGGTGTAAACAAATTTGATTTTTCCATCAATTAAGACGACCGTGCAGCTACTTGTAAACATTTCATAGAGATTGAGTTTTAAAAAATTTCGAGTTTTAGGAAATTTACAAATAAAGGTTAAATTCGGTGTTTTAAATCCGTTATCCAAACAAGAAACTTTACAAATTCTAGAATATTAATTTCCGTCATTTATGAAATCCTTTGTACTTTTAAATTTGCTCATCCAAATGCACCATAAGTAAAAAAAAATTCGTACTCTTTAACCCAAATTATATCGATTAAAATTATCATAATGAAATGTTGACCAAAAGATGAAAAATGTAAAACTAATTTAATTTTTCAATGTAATTTAATTTTATCAATTATATTGTTCAACAGATTGAATTTTTTAATATCGATTCTTTTAAATTAAAAGAATGTTAATTCAGTGCTTAATAATGTGAAAAATACAATTAAACTCATGAAAACATTAGACCTTAATATCAATTATACTAAAAAATATGAAAATTTTGAACAACTAAAAATTAAAGAAATTAGCAATTTCATATGCGGGATCAAAGAATAGGGATGGCAATGGATTGGATAGGGGCCGGGTATGACAATACCATCCCCGTCCCTGAATCCATCCCCGTTTCATATGTTTCGGGAATCTCCGTCCCCGTCCCAATCAGGGGACTATCCCCTATACCCGCCCCGAATCCCCGATTTTCTTTTGCATATTTATTTTACATTTTAACATTAAGTTTCATATTAAATTATCATCAACACATCCAAATTAACTATAAAGTTCAACTCAACTATTCAAAATCACATCAATATGAAATTCCAGAGAAGATTAGGAAGAATTAGGAAATGGAGGTTAATTTAGGGTTAAACATAAATATTATAAATATTTATTTATTTATTTAAATATAAACATATATATTTTCGGGTCGGGTTCGGGGATGGGAACACCAATACTATCCCCTTCCCGTACCTGTAGGGGATTTTTCAAGTTCAAGGATCCCTGTACCCGATACCCATTTAACCCCTAAATCTCCCCCCATTAGGGTCGGGAACCCGCTCTAGGGGGATTTTTGCCATCCTTATCAAAGAACAATTCACAAACTTAGCCAGAGAACATTCCCTTTAGCCTTAGCTAGAGTTTTATGAACTCATTATAAAGAAATACATAATTTAACTCTTTGAACGAGATGGAAAAAAAATTGTAATGGTGTGTCTTTGCAAAAAGCGTGGACGAGTTATTTATAGTGGGCAATGAGGTATGTAGAAGGTTAATGTATTCATGGTGGGTAGGGAAGGGATTAAGTGATGAATTAAATGGATTAAAGAGATGTTGATGGTGGAGAGTTAGTGGAAAAGAAATGATGAGGGTAATGGGTGTCAAATGGTTATAAATACTGTGGAATAGGCTTTTTTCATCAACGCCTTTGTCTTCTATATTCTCCCTATTTACTTTTCTTTTATAATTATAATAATCTCAAAATTAATTCTTTAATAAAGTCCGTGAACAATTCTTTACACTTTGCTTGAACGTGGACAAATCGATATTCATCTTCTATGTTTCCCACTTCCAATATAGGCTTAAATGTCAAAATGGTCCCTGTGTTTTATCCATTCGAGCAATTTTAGTCCCTGTATTTTTAATTTAGCTAATTTAGTCCCTGTGTTTACATATGTTAGCCAATGTAGGACAATCTATCAAATAGATGTTAAAATAGACATGTGCATAGCACGTGAGTGGGCATAAAGGTATTTTAACACAAACTTAATTGCTGAAACGCTCGCGACTCTTTTCCTTGGAGTTCATGAGAATTGGGGTTTTCAAATTCAGTTAGTTCCCTTGAACATCAACCAGTTCACATGAGTCCACATAAAGAGAGCAAGGAGACAAATCGAATCTAGAGATCTCTCTCTCCCATGGTGATTGCTGTAAATTGCAGTTCCATGGTATTCGGGTTTGCTTCCTCTCTCATGTTTACCATCTGTGAACAAAATAAGGCTGCTGATACCTTAGCTGCCAAGAGTTATGATTTCCTTTTGGGCCTTCATGTTTTGGATATGGAACCCTTCTTCCTTAATGATGTTCTTGTTGCTGATGCTAGCAGTACCCCTAATTCAAGGTTGATTCCTATGTAGTTCGTTTGGTTTTGGGTGTTTGGCCCGGTATTGCATGTGAAAGGGGAGAGTGTTCATTATTTTATTACTAGAAGGTACATGCCTTGTCCTTTTTTCTTTGGTTGAAGAGATTTCCATTAAAGCAAAGCAGCAAAAAAATTGAGCATCAAAACAAGAAACCAAGAAAGCGAAAAAGCAAGACCTGTGTACCAATAACAAGTCACTTAAACGAACTTTACATTGAAGGAAAACAAGCATAGGGTCCAAACTCGAGAATACTCACCTAGGCTGATTGAGTCTCTAACAGATTCAATTCGTCTCCTTACCATCTTTATTCGGACTTAAGTGAAGTGATTGATATTCAAGAGAACTGATTGAATTTGAAACCCCAATTCTCATGAATGCAGACTACGGCAGTTGTCATTGGCGCCAAGGAATAGAGTCACAAGGGTTTTGGTTTGTGTTAAAATACCCTTATGCCCACTCATGTGCTATGCACATGTGTATTTTAACGTCTATTTTACAGATTGTCCTACATTGGCTAATAGATGTAAACATAGGGACTAAATTAGTCAAATTAAAAACACAAGGACTAAATTGACCGAATGAGTAAAACACAGGGACCATTTTGACATTTAAGCCTCCAATATAACTCCTATAAAAAAATAATCGTAATAAGTTCACCAAATTCAATATAGAAAGTTCATAATTTCAAATGATGAGAATAAAATATTTTAAAAAAGTAAAATTATCATTAATAAGCCAAAATATTATAAAATTTTTGTAAAAAAAATATTAAAAAGATGTAATTTGAGACTCTCATCGCACGCACATGTCCCCAACACCTTTGATGCCCATAAGAATAAGTAAAAATCTAGGAGTATTACGCCCAAATTTCTAACACATAAAAATAAAACTAAACTAAATTCAAAATCAGAGCATGATAAACCCAAACTAAAGTCAACACTAAACTAATAAATTTAGAGTCAAATGTTACAAAACAAAAATAACAAAAAGGAATTCAACTCTCTAGAGTCACTCACTAGAAGTAAACAAATGACATAACACAACTACATGTTTGGAAGCTCCTCGCCTCTAACTGCTAAACAGCTATTCTTTAGGATGAACCCCTACCATGGAATGGTGTACCGAGTCACAGTGGCATATCGAGAAATTTTTCAAATTTGGGGCGAAATATGGAAGTCCAAAGCATTTAGATTGAAGAGAAAGATCGTAAATATTAATTAACAAAACAATCATTCATGGTGGAGCACAAAATAGTACAATTTCCAATTGTCCACGACACATTACATTTTTTGAAAACGTTCCATCATAACATAGTTACAAATGCTATACTTAACAAATATATTATTCTTAAATCAGTATAGATTAATTCCTAATGACAACTCCTTAGGTGAATTTAGCAAGGTTGTAAATTACCGAGAGATGACTTTGCCTTTTTCCTGGACGAATGATGCTCAAGTATCAAGTTAGAAAAGCACGTTATCATGTTAACATATATAACATGTAATTAACGTAAACTGTAGAAGCATTACATACGGAACAAAGTTGCAATAACACATGTGGTTTCGTAGTAAACATGAATAAAGTAAAAGTAAATTTAGGTTTTAGTCACAAAAAAAATTACTTTTGGAAAAAGCCAAAACTTTTTCCAAAAAGACAGAAAAAGCTCTCAACTTTCAAACCAAAGACATGCAAATGTAAATGATTCCTTAAGAAATCCAAAAATAAATAAGGGCAATTTTGTCCATTTGGGCTTCTTTTAAAAAATTTCTCTCTCCTTTGGCCTTTTCCAAAGTCTCCCGGCCCCGTTTGGTTTACGGAATGAATTTGAGGGGAAATCATTTCCATGTCATTTCCCAAGGGATAGGAAATGGAATATTCCTTTCCCACATTTGGTAATGTTGGGAAAGTAACCGGGAGATGGTACTTTATTTCCTTTCCCATGTTTGTTTTGAGTAGGAATGGAAAACAAAATTGGTATAAATTTTCAATTATACCCATATTAAATTAAATAAAAAAAGAATGCATTTAATGATATATTGTAATTCTAAATTATTAATGGGGACAAAATGGTCATGAAAAAAGTGTATTTAATGTTGGTTCATTTCCCCAAACTTAAGGGAAAACAAAACCCAAGTTGGGAGGTTGGCTTCATTTTCCCCCTTACTTTCCCATGTGCCAGGCAACGATTTCCCATTCCTGGACTTACCAAACACGGGAAAGTAATTGATTTCCCATCCTCAAGTCTCCTTTCCTATGAACCAAATGGGTCATAAGGGTATAAATTGTAATTTAGTAAGTTTAGGGGTAAAATTGTAATGACAGAGGAAACTTGCAAACATAAATGGATGGATAGATTGCCTCCTCGTGCGAAATTTCTATATTGCACCGTGCGCATGGATGCGCCACCATCATAGACCATTAGATAAGCTCTTGTGGGATGTAGAGTAATTTACACCGTTGATAGTGATTGACTGGTTGAATGGGTTGCTCCAGGTAAAAGAAAACCAAAACAAAAGAAAGAAATCTGAAACAATGACAAAACAAAAATAAGAACGCTCAGAGACTTCTGCCACTCCCCTCTCTCTTCTTCTTCTTGGCACTAGTCTTTATTTTCGAAATTGATATCTTTAACGGGGTTGGAGGGCCTTTTCTGATGCCCTTGTTTCTCTTTGGGCAGGGGCAAGATAGAGTGGCCATAACACACAATAAAGACATAGTGGCAACTTCGCAGCCTTTGTTCAACGTGAAGGGATACATACCTCTGCAAATCACTAATTGCTTGACGCGAGGGGATAGTTTCAGCCTAATTACCCGTAAATCCCTTTTCCTTTTCCACTGTTAGAATATTTGAAGTGGGCCATCAAATTTTGATTGTTGTTTTAATTTCATATGATAAGCAGGGGGAAGAGAACCAAGATTTTAACAATTTGATTTTAGTTTCAGAAATTTGGTGAATGGCCTAATGGTTTGGTGCCTAACTCATTTGATTGATTATTGGCATGATGTTTCGTGTTGGAAGCATGTTTTGTTGCAGTCGACTGATCCAATTAGATTTCAGTGATGCACTTTTTGCATTTTTTGTGTGTTTACCTGTTCATAATTTAATTGGATTATCATTTAAGTTTTTTCTTAATTATTTGGTTAGGTAACACTATTATATGCTTCATGATAGGTTAATATTTATGTATCTATTTTTATGATATTTCCTTATGATTTTGTATAGTTAGAATGGTTTTTATGTTTTGTTTTGTAAGCATCATTTTGTTTTTATGTTCCATTAATCCAGTTGTGTGCTAGTAAATCCTTGGCAATTTGATTGATTATTAGGGGTATGTTTAGTTTCACATATTCAATTACATACTTCCTGTCTACCTTGGATTTTTGTAAATCCAATTGCATTTCAAGTTTGCGTAATATACATTATTTTGTTTTAATGTACCATTATTCTAGCTGTGTGCTAAGTAAATCCTTGGCCATTTGATTGATTGTTGGGAGTATGTTTAGTTTTTTCAACTTGTCTAGTGCATTCCACTCCATTGATGCAATTAGATTTCACATATTCAATTACCTGCTTTCTGTCTGCCAGTTTGTAAATTCAATTCTATTTCAATTACCTCATGTTCATTAATGTTTGTTATTTTTACTTGTGACTAGGATATTAACACTTGCAATGAAAGTAAAAGTTAATTGATATGTTAATATTTATATATGTTTTAAATAATATTTCCCTTAGGTTTTGTGTGATTAGAAAGGTTAAAAGCACTAAATTTTATTGTTTTAACATATTTGTTTCTTTTCAAAAAAAAAAAAGAGAAAAAAAAAAGATTAACAATTACATAGTGCATGTTTGCCAATTGGCAACATAACGTGGCTATGTTGTAGCAAAATAAAGGAATTTTGTATGAGCTTGTTGATGTAAGGCATGGGGCTGAATTGAAGATGAAAGTGATGAGAGAAAGTCCTAGTCTTTGTTTTTTTGTTTTTTTGTGAATTGCAGTTCCGTTTTCTTTTCTTTCTATTTCTATTGTTGTTATTCTTCAGCCACGTCAAGTTGTTAATGAACAAACAGGAACCACATAATTGCATTTTCAATTTGAGAAAACAGACTACCTGAGTGGCAACCGTGCATGGCCTTGGAGATAATGCAATTATGTGGTTCCTCAAATGTGCGTGTCCGACACCTGGCGGGTGCCGACCACAATGACTAAATTGCCCTTTTAGTTAAAAATTCTAGTTTATTATCAAATCGCCTTCTGCCTAAAATTTGGCAAAAACCTCCCTTGTAATTTGATCATTTTCAACATTTCAACCTGTCAAAAGCCTATATATATACTTCAAGTTGGACTGTGGTTTGGCAACTGTTCTAGTTGGACTGTGGATTTAACTGGCCTATCAAATCTAATTTTAACTGTGTCATCTAAATAAGGTTGAATGTAATCTAAATCGTTTAGACTACGTTGAATCGGCTTTGGAGGGCATTCGGTTGTTAAATACCAATCTTGGGGTAACTTAATATCAGACCATTTAATCATTTGGGGCACTGTAACATTTGCATTAGAAGTATGGCTTTCAATTAAAAGTGTTTGATTCTTTGGGCTTTTACTAAGAGCTTGGAAATTCATATTTGTACCCGTGACTTTGTAATAAATTCTATAAATTAAAGCTAATGGCTGACTACCTGGTAAAACATTATAACCATGTGTTTTAAGATTTAAAGTTAAAACTTTTAATATATGAGGATCACTTAGGCTTATTGTGAAATTTGGGTAGCAATCAAAATGAATTGGACCATGACATAGGCTTGACTCAATGATTCCTAAAACTCCATCTTGGAAATCGTTAAATCTAGCATCTCTTAAACTTAAAAGAGTCGTAAGAGTTATGGTTGAGTCTAAGTCTGCTACTCATATCGCCCAAGTGGCTGATTTAGGTTTTCTGAGTTAACAAGTTCTTCAGTTATTCTAAACAGTTATCTTAGAGTTGTCTGTCACCTTAGGATTACTCTCTCAAAAGAACACGGTAAGACCTATAGCTAAACAGTAAGTTCGGCGGTAGAGGCCTGAGAGATGCGGCACGAGTGTGAGAGAGAGAATGCCTTAGGTTCCAGGTAATTTTACTGTCGATCTTCTACCTTTTGAACCATTGAGTCAAACACTTGTAAGTATGAGTCATTTATTTAGAACCAATTCAGTTAATTCTTCTAGTTCTAGAACCAGTTTGAGTCAAGTTCCAGACATAGTTAATGAAGAGCAGTTAGAATATGAGTCTACTAGTAGTGAGTTGCATTGTAATGATTGGAATATACCCAAAGTCCCTAGTAAAGAAATCTATAAGCAAAAATGGTCAATTAATGCATTTAAGACAACACGCATATTAAGACAGTAGAACAAGTTTATGCCTTAGGAAAAGAACATGAAACATGCCAGTTACTTAATCTTGAGTCACTAAAGAAACACAGAAAAGAAGGTAACAATTTCTTGCACATAGGATTAGTTCAAGTTGCAGTTAAACCCTTAACTAAGTTAGGATTGAAAGCAGCAATTCTTTTAAGTTTAAGAGATGCTAGATTTAACGATTTCCAAGATGGAGTTTTAGGAATCATTGAGTCAAGCCTATGTCATGGTCCAGTTCATTTTGATTGTTACCCAGATTTCACAGTAAGCCTAAGTGATCCTCATATATTAAAAGTTTTAACTCTAAATCTTAAAACACATGGTTATAATGTTTTACCAGGTAGTCAGCCATTAGCTTTAATTTATAGAATTTATTACAAAGTCAACAGGTACTAATATGAATTTCCAAGCTCTTAGTAAAAGCCCAAAGAATCAAACACTTTTAATTCAAAGCCATACTTCTAATGCAAATGTTACAGTGCCCCCAAATTATTAAATGGTCTGATGTTAAGTTACCCCAAGATTGGTATTTAACAACCGAATGCCCTCCAAAGCTGATTCAACGTAGTCTAAACGATTTAGATTACATTCAACCTTATTTAGATGGCACAGTTAAAATTAGATTCGATAGGCCAGTTAAATCCACAGTCCAACTAGAACAGTTGCTAACCCCTAGTCAATCTTTTAAAATTCCTGCTAGACATTTGTCTACTGAGTCATCCTCAATTACAGAACGTGATCTAGAAGCAGATAGAGCCCTAATTGATTTCAAAATTAATGAATTAAGAAAACAAAAACAAGTAGTCCAACCAAGTTACGGAAAAGCTGCTGCTGAGCCAGTTTTACCAGCTCAACCTGAATCACCTACCAGTACAGATTTTGAAGGTTCCACCTTTGAAGTTTGTGATGCCCAATTACGAACTCTTAGTAAACCATTTAAAATTCATTGGTCAAAATTAGATGCTCATTTCCAAGCCCCAGAAAATGAATCACGAAAAGCCAATTATCATGCATCTTTCTCCAAAGTTCAAAGAAAAGAAATTTTCAATGAATGGAAAGAATATTTAAAAAAGACTAGGTCAGAGTCACCTTATCTTGATTATGTCGAAAGTAAATATATGATTCAAAAGTTAGTTACTTTAACTTAGGAAAAATGGAAAAAAAGCCGACAATACCAAAGTTATTAGTACTCACCCCCTGGTTGAATCAATAATAATAAATCACAAGAATGCCAAAGTCATAGCCAGCCCTTACAAAGTTGCTGAGTCAAAAGATGATTTAGACAAAAGAGTCATAGAACAAAATAATTTTACCAACACAAGCCTAATAGTCATAGGTAAACAGTTAGATAAAATTGAAACTAAAATTGACAAGTTAACCTCTGGTGAAATTATCTTAAAGCCTAAGAAAGAGAAACCTTTACTCAAATTCAATGAGTTAAAACCCGAGTCTTCCCTCAAAGTAAATTCAACCATGAGAGAAATTGAAGAAATGTTTCAAGAGTTAACCCCCGTCAAACCAAAATCAAATAAAGACAAAGGAAATGAAGAAGAAACTTCAGTTAAAGTTTTACAGTTTGAAGTTAATTCCGATAGTGAGTCAGCCATGTCTTTAGATTCAATCTCCAGTCAAGAGTCCAAAACAAGTAATATCTCTAAGGTTGAACAAACAAGTCTCTAATAACCTTCAAGTTAACCAGAATTCCAGAGTCTTAAAGTTAGTCGTTTAACAGGAAAGGTCAATCCCACAAGTCTTACCAAAAATTGGTTTCATAAGCCTACGCCCCCAGATGTCCAGTTTGAAGAAAGAACCCAGAGTCAATTCTCAGTATCTTCTGATAAGTTATATGAGTGGAATATCGATGGCTTGTCCGAACAGGAGATACTCAACAAGTTACAACATATGTCTATGGTAGCTAATAGTTATGCCACCAATCATCAGTTAAAACAATCAGAGATAGTTTCCCTTTTACAAACAGGCTTCACAGGAACACTTCGTTTCTGGTGGGATAAACATCTCACAGAAGATGCAAAATTAAGAATAATCCATGCCTATAAAACAAATAATGATGGTTACCTTATTTTTGATGAACGAATAGGAACAAGTATAGAAGATGGAGTCAATGTCCTTTTATACACAATAACTGAGCATTTTATTGGTACACCCAGTAGCACAACAGCCAGGATTCATGACCAGTTAAGTAATTTGCAATGCCCTAAACTAAGTGATTTTAGATGATATAAAGATGTCTTTATTTCTAGAGTTATGTTAAGAGATGACAATAATCAATCATTTTGGAAAGAAAAGTTCATAAACGGTCTTCCTAATTTGTTTGCCCACGAATGGTCTTCATAAACGGGCAATATAATCAGTACAATTAACCAGGTAGGAATGAAAATGTGTGTAGATTTAAAAATTAGTAAATCAGTTCAAGCCAATAGAAAAAATGCTAAATATGAATTAGGAAATTTCTGTGAGCAATACGATCTAGCCCCAGTTCCCCTGTCTAGACAAGTCAAAAGAAGTATAATGATCGACACTTTAGTAAAAGTAGATATTATTCCCGTAGAAAACATTCCTATAAACCAAATGATGAGTTTTATAGTAAAAAGAAGTTAAACCCTAGGAAAAGCAAATGGTCAAAAGGTTATTCAAAAGGTTACTGAAAAAATAAAAAGAATAAAAAGAATAAATTTAAGAAAAGTCCAGATAAAACAAAAATTAAATGTTTTAAATGCAAGAGATTTGGTCATTTTGCTAAGGAGTGCAAAGTTAAAGATACAATTAAACAGTTAAAGTTAAAATCTGATGATGAAGCCAAATTAATTAAAGTTCTTGAGTTAGCCGATACTGAGTCAGATCCTATGTCTTTAGCCAGCTCAGTTAATTACAGTTCAGACAGTTCCCAGACTAGTTCACCAAAAGTCCAGATAGGTTGTAAAGATAAGTGTTGCAAAGTCTTAAGCAAATCAATTAATGTCTTAACTAAGCAAGAAGAACAAGAAGAGTTACTAATCGATTTAATCAGTAAGATAGAAAATCCAGAATTAAAAGCCAAATATTTAAGAAAACTTAGAAAAGTCATAAGCCAAGAAGAACCTAGTCCTAGCCAAGTCCCTACAATTAGTCTTAATACTACCCTAGAAAGGTTTAATAAAAAGAAAGAAGTCACCCTTCAGGATCTCCAGTTAGAAGTTAAAACAGTTAAAAAGAAATCTTAAGCTTAAAAAGAGTCAGTCAAAAATTACAAACTGAGAATTACGAAATTAAACAAGACTTAATTAAATTGCTAGAATCCAGAGCAGAGTCTAGCAATCCTTTTGGTAAACTCAGTTCCAAGTCAGAACCTGAGTCTTCCGATAGTAACAAAAGCAACAAAGTCATCAAATTAATTAAGCAAATCAATTTTAGGAAATGGTACTCCCGAGTCAGTATTTTTATTAATGAATTTGAATCAAACACAGTTGCCTTATTTGATTCAGGAGCCGATCTCAATTGTATTCAGGAAGGTCTTGTTCCAACCCAGTTTTACAAAAAGTCAAAAGAAGTTCTAGGAACATCATCTGGTAAAGCTTTAAAGTTAAATTATGAATTACCCAAAGCCCATGTTTGCCAAAACAAAATATGCTTTAAAACATCTTTTGTCTTAATTCAAAATATCATAGATGAAGTTATTTTAGGTTTATCCTTTATCTCTTTACTTTACCATTTCCAGGTAGAATACGATGGAGTTATATCTAGTCACTTAGGTGAAAGAGTTAAATTTGAGTTCTTAACCAAACCAGAGTTACACAGTCTCAAGTTACTACAAAAGTCAGCAGTTTCTAAATCAGTTAAATTAATTCAGAATAAAACAAGACAAGTTAATTTTCTTTAAAACGAAATTAAATTCAAACGCGTCGAACAACAGTTAGCCGACAAGTCGCTTCAGTCCCAAATAATTAAGTTTGAAGAAAAGTTAAAAAATGAAGTTTGTTCTGATTTACCTAATGCCTTTTAGCACCGAAAGCAACAGTTACTTTACCTTATGTTAAAACATTCTGTGAAAAGAACATTCCCACTAAAGCCCATCCAATCCAGATGAGTCAAGAGTTAATGGAATTATGTAAGCAGGAAGTCACCGAATTAGTCCAAAAAGGAATAGTTAGAAAAAGCAAGTCACCCTGGTCATGCCCAGCATTTTATGTTCAGAAAAATGCAGAGTTAGAAAGAGGAGCCCCTCGTTTAGTTATCAATTATAAGCCCCTTAATGCTGTCCTTGAATGGATTAGGTACCAATCCCCTAATAAAAGAGACTTAGCTAATAGATTAGAAAAAGTAGTTATCTTTAGTAAATTTGATATCAAAAGTGGATTTTGGCAAATCCAAATCAAAGAATCAATTAGATACAAAACTGCATTCGTAACCCCTTTCGGTCATTACGAGTGGAATGTCATGCCTTTTGGATTAAAAAATGGGCCTAGTGAATTCCATAATATAATGAATGAAATTTTTAATCAATACAGTCAATTTTTCATAGTTTATATTGATAATGTCTTGATTTTTTCTTAGTCAATTGAGCAACATTGGAAACATTTGAATAAATTCCTTCAAATAGTCAAGCAAAATGGTCTAGTTATCTAAGCCAAGAAAATCAAATTATTTCAAGTCAATGTCAGATTCCTAGGATTTAATATTGGTCAGTCTCAAATAAGCCCAATAAATCGAGTTATCTAGTTTGCCGATAAATTTCCAGATCAAATTCTTGATAAAAGTCAATTACAGAGGTTTTTAGGATCATTGAACTATGTTTCTAATTTTTATCAAAATTTAAGAACATTATGCAAGCCCTTGTTTTATCGCCTCCAGAGCAATCCCCCTGCTTGGACCCCGAGTCATACAGAAATAGTTAAACAAATCAAAGTTCATGTCAAGTCCCTTCCATGTCTTGGTATTCCTTCCGTTAATTCTTTTAAAATTGTTGAAATAGATGCTTCTGAGTCTGGTTATGGCGGTATCCTTAAACAAAAGCTTACTTCCGAGTCACCTGAGCAAATTGTCCGTTTCCATTCTAGAGTTTGGAATCAGTCTCAAGCTAATTACAGTACTATTAAAAAGGAAATTTTATCTATAGTATTATGCATTAGTAAATTTCAAGATGATTTATTAAATCAACAATTTTTAGTAAGAGTTGATTGCAAGTCAGCAAAATATGTTTTGGAAAAAGATGTTAAAAATATAGCTAGTAAACAGATTTTTGCACGTTGGCAAGCCATTTTGAGTGTTTTTGATTTTGAGTTAGAATATTTGAGAGGTAGTGAAAACAATATTCTTGATTTTCTTACAAGAAAGTTCCTGCAGGACAAGCATGCTGAATCATGTCTAGCAAAGAAAAAGACAAGCAAAAAATGCAATATGGTCAACCGAGTCAACCCAGAATTCTCCCAGCTACCCTGATGCTAGTTAAACAAGAGTCATCTTCTCAAATCATGCCTTCTCACATTGTGCTCTTCCCAGATGATTTTCCAATTCCAGTCAATCATAGGTTTAATCCCTTGAGTCAACCGTCTTTGCACCCCAATTATCAGTCAGCATTAACTTCCAATTATGATCCTTTCATAGTTAATCCTCCTACTTCAGTTTCTTCGCAGAGCCAAAGCCTAGTTAAAAGATCCAATTATGCCACCCGAAGTCATTGTCATCTTTTTATAGTTGAGTCATACCTAGAAGAGCTTTGTGACCCAGTCAAGATTGCCTAGGAATTCTTCCCTCCTAATCTTCACTATTTTCCAAGCCATCCTTCCAAGTCAATTAAGTTTTACAGGGATATTCTCTACGAAACTCAGTAAATAGATATTAGGCCTATCAAAGACAAGGACACAAATGCCACCATGTTCCATTCCTTTACATACGCCAAATTCTTATGCCTCAAGTTTGGAGTCGCAATCCCTATGACCAGAAGCCCCTCCAGTCAGGACTTACTTATAATTATGGTGATTATATTGATGCCTGGTATACCATTTTTTATCATCAACACCCTAATTTCAATCACTCATGGTTTATTAATTTTGATGCCAAGTTCGAAGTCCAGTTTCCTTTCTGGTTTCTCCAATGGTGGAATATCCATGGCCCTATTTGGGAAATCATCCCAGTCAATCTCCAGCAGTCTGTAAATTATTTTGGTTAGAAACACAAGTTAACAAAGTCAGAAATTTTTTTCCCTACACTCCTCCATTATGTCACCAAATACAAAGTCCCATGGATTATGAAGTGGAATTATCAAGTTAATTGGGATTCTAGAGTTTATCTCGTCATTTTGCTGTCAAATAGTGGGATAAGTTTGGAACATACTGAATTATCCAACAAGTCAATGCAGAGTTTCTACCTCTCCAAGTGCCAATCCATCCAGTCAAAGATGCTTCCCCAAGTGGCTCCAATGTCTCCCTCCAGGGAAATCCAAAAAAGAGTTACAAGAGTTAGCTGAGCAAATCCTTGCCCAAGTTACCCAAATGAATGATGAAGATAGTGATGATGCCAATCCAAAGTCTGAATCTTCTTCCAGTCAACAGCCAAGCCAACTTCCTTTTAGTCAAAAGCCGAAGCCCAAATGGTCAGACTATGCCCTCGATAATCAGGATCCCTATGCTTTGGATGAAGACTAGGTTAGGCCTCCTTTCTGCAAAGTAGCCGAAAGCAAAACATGCCCCGAGTTAAAGCAAAAGATGCCCAAGTTAAAGAAAATTACTTAGAGTTAAAGCGGATGCCTCAGTTAAAGTAAAGCTAAAGCAGATGCCCCGAGTTAAAGTAAGTTTACTTAGATGCCCAAGTTAAAGTAGAGCTAAAGCAGATGCCTAGAGTAAAAGCAAGTTTCCCCAGAGTTAAAGCAAAGATGCCAAGTTAAAGTAGAAGTTAATTTCAAAAGTTATTTTGTCTTCTTCTCGATGCCAAGTCTTTAAGTAGAAGCCCCAAGTCATTTGTAATACAGATCATTAAAAAAAAAGCTTTTCTTTAAGCCTTCCTTGGTAAGTGTTCAGAGAGTTCTCTAAGCTAAGAAGTGTCCAATAGAAGTGAGAGTATCCTTCGTGGCATTGCTTTCTGTAAGTTTTACTTTCATGTTTTCAAAGTTTTAAGGCTGGCTGGTTTTATAAATCCAACTTCAAAATATTTACGGTTGTGCCACTGAGACTCTTTTGACCATAACTCTCTCGTTACAACTCCGATTCGGCCCCACTACGTGTCTATGAACTCATTTCACCGTGCTCTACGCAACGGTGTAAGTGGAATTGTCAAATTCCTTCTCGATCAAAAAGTCACCTTTTTCTTAATAAAATATTCCGAGGGCAAAATTGTCTTTTCTCCAAATAAATTACTAATTAAATAAGAATTTTTATTTTGGGTTATTACAATCTACTCCCCTTACAAAAATTTCATCCTCGAAATTTACATGCCTGTCACTTGAAGAGGGGAAGGGACTACTCCCGCATCTACTACTCGGGTTACCACAAAGCCTTTTTCACTGAAAGCTAACAGTTCCCATTTCAAAATCTAAAGTGATTGCTTTCCATAAGTGAAATCAGCCTCCAATTTTGCTGATTATTTGTCTAACACATGAGATGGATCAGATTTTTCTTTTCGGATCATGGGAATATGAAAAACATCAAGTCACTGTGATAGATCTGTAGGCAAAGTAAGCCTGTAAGTTCCTTGGCCCACACGTTCTATAATCTCATTGGATCCGATATAGCGAGGACTTAGTTCCCTCGCTTCCTCAAATCTCACTACACTTTCCTAAGGTGATAAATTTTGAAAAATACCCAACTGAAGATCTTTCTTCTATTATCTGCATAACTCCTTGTCAATCGTGGGTCACTTGAGTCTTTTCCTAATTAATCCAATATATTTCTTTCTTTTCTACCAAACTTTCAGATATCAATAACCCTGCTTACCATTCCATCTTCATACTGAGATGGTCTATACTATGTCTGGTATAAGGCATCAATTGGAGACATCTCAATTATAGGCACCAATGACAAACTTGAGATTTGCGATCCCGAGGAAGATCAGTTTGTCTGACAACTGTCGTTTGAGGCACATTCTAAAAATGGTACCTTCTCACCCCAATCACCCCAAAACTGCAGTATACAAGCTGTCAACAACCCTTCTAAAGTCTGAGTCATTCTCTTAGGCTGATCATTTGTCTGGGGGTGAATTGCAGTACTAAACTGCAATTGGGTTCCATAAACTTCTTTTAACTGTGTCCAAAGCGGGAAATAAACTATGGGTCTCGATCTGAAACAATGGCTATTGGTACTCCTTGAAGTCTCATGATTTTATCTGTGAACATCTTAGCCGGTTTGTTCAAGCTATACTTGGCTCTCACCGGCAGAAAATGAGCAGTCTTGTTGAACCGATCCCTAATTTCCTACACTCCATCCTGCTTACTCTGTGCTCAGGGAAGTTGAACAAAAAATCTATCGTAAGTTACTCCCACTTCCCTTCAGGAATCGGAAGTGGTTGTAATAACCCTAATGATTTCTGTCGCTCAACTCCCACTTGAACCGATCCCTAATTTCCTGGCATACTCTGCTATTTCTTTCATCAGAAGAGGCCACTAATAGAATCCCCATTTTAAAACTTCATTAATAGAATCATATAACCAACCTTTACTCGTAGGATGCAAATCAAGATCCTGAAAGTGAGCTGCGGGTATTCGTGCTACTAGCATTGATCTTCCCTGAAAGTGGCTAACAGTGCTTCCTACTTATTCATATCTAGCACAACTTTGAGTTTCCTCAGTCCTCTCATCACTGATAAATATCTCCCTCGAAGATAAGCTACTGCTCTTGAGGAGTTCATGCTGAGGGTATCTATGACCACATTAGCTTTTCCTTGGTGCTGTTTAGTGGTGCAGTCCTAATCTTACTCTAACCATCTCCTTTGCCCCAAATTTAATTCGTTCTGTGTGAATAATTACTGTAACCTTTGTGATCTGTAAAGATCTGGCATATTTCCTCATAAAGATACTGCTGCCAACTTTCTAAGATAAAAACTACTGCTTCAATCTGTTGAGGATCAACAAAAATGCCCTCTGCAGAGTTCATGTGTCCCAAGAAACTCACTCTGTCTACCCAACATGGATACTTGCTGAACTTGGCATAAAGTTGCTTCTTTCTCAAAGTCCGTAGCGCAACGTTTAAATATTTCATATGTGCCTTCTGTCTCTTAAAATACACCAAAATGTCGTCTAGGCACACAGTCACGAAACGATCTCCGTAACATCAAAACACTGTTCAAGGAGGGTCTAAACTGCGGCTGGCACATTCCTTCACCGCATCACATGACCAGGAACTCATAGTGCCCATACCTTATTCAACACGCTGTTTTAGGCACGTACTCTTCTCTTAACTCGTAACTGATGATATCCAGGCCTCAGGTCACTTTTAGGAACTATCTCGGTACACAATTCTTTACTGAGAAGCAATGGACATCTGTTCCGCACTGTGATCTTGTTCAGCTATCTGGAGTCCATGTATAACCTCATGGTGACATCCTTTTTCTTAAATAACACTGGAGCACCCCAAGCAGAGAAACTAGGCTGAATGAATCCCTTATCGATCAACTCCTACAATTGAATCTTTAACTCCTTCAACTTTGCTGGTGCCATTCTGAATAGTGCCCGAGAAATGGGCTCCGTTCCTGAAGTGAACTCAAAATGAATTCGATCTCCTGATGAGAAGGTAATCCAAGAAGATCCTCGGGAAAAACATCTGTAAATTCCTGTACTACTGGAATATCTTCCAATTTCATCTCATTATCTCTGGTATCGTTTACACGTGCTATGTATCCTAAGCACCCTTTCCTGGGTCCCCTATTGAGGTACGGTCTTTGGCCAATCAATCTAACCTTAAGATGACATTCAGTCAACCATGCCGAAGGGAATTAAATCTGTAACTACAGCAAGTGATGCATGTGTCTCTTGCTGGGACATGTTATACGCTCTGCTTATGGACCTGGAACGTTCCCCACGCCCCTTCGACTGACTGCTGCCTCGACTGGCTGCATTGATCTAGGCCCACCACTGGATAAAGCCTCTATAGACGGTGGTATCTCCGGTAATCTACCCTGCATACCTGTTTCGATGCAACTATGACCTCTCTATGCTGAGGGAACAACGGCAATCCTTTCGAAAATGTCCAGTCTGTCAACAGTAATAACGTCCAGTAGTGCCCTATTGGTAAGGCTCGGAATGGTACCTACCACACCTGGTACATTAGGGGCGACTCCTCCCCTCCTGCCCAATCTTGACAACAACTGTCTTCCAATACCTCTGGCTGCACTAACCCAAGAGTGGTTTCCAACTCTGCTCCCTTGGTTGGAACCTCCACTGGAACTGAATCCAGATCGGTAGCCTCCAGAATTGCAACCACTCGATGATCCAGAACTGTAACTGTCTCTCTTAGATGGTCCGATGATCCATCACTAGGGCTACCTGTGTGAAACTTCTGTCTATGGAGTTCACCCCGTGGTCTAACCATCATCTGGCTGAGGCGGACATCACCACATCACCAAAGTTAATCAACCACTAACTAATCACAATACCTCTGATTCGTGAAAATGTGGTACTTCTTGTTTTCAACCTTTACTAGTGGAAAACAATACTTAGACGGTTGAAACTTTTCTCGTACTCTGATACAGCATTATCCCTTGTCCAGCTATAAAAACTCTTGCCTCTTCACATTCTATAGACTGGTGGATAGTACCGACTATCAAATGCAGCTCTACAATACTTGCCACATACTAATCAAAGGATTCCGGTATCTCTTCTTAACCGAGTCCCACCAATGTCTGGCATTTCTGTTCAAGAAGGAGATGGCTAAAGTAACCCTACTATTCTGTGGAACAGCCATGACCTCCATGATCTGCTCCATCCTTTCAATTCAATCCTCATTTACTGCTGGATACCATCGTCATTATCAAAATTAATAGCCCCCGATCCTATTTGCTTGATCCGCATAACTCACAGCGGGATCTCTAGGCTGCCCAGTCCTGGCCAAAGCCTGGGCCAACCACTCCAACGTCTACTGGAAGTTAGGATATCCCTGCGTACTAGGTACAACAGTTACGGCTCCTGATGAGCCTCTAATAAAAGACTACTCTACCGGTTCAGATACCGGTGCAATTCCTGCCCGATTTGGGGATCCCATCCCCTTACGTCGGGACAACTGTCTAGTCCCCCTATGGACACCACCACCCTTAGGGCCCATCTGTCCTGTCACGAAAACGAGTTTGAAAAGAAAACGAGAATGCACAAAGTGCAAAGTCTACAGGAAGTGAAACCTTGCTCTGATACCAAATTGACAGGACCCAAACCAAATTCCGTTTTGGAATTCTTGTCGAACCCTGTGCGTATCCGACACGTGGCGAGTGTCTGGCACAATTGACATAATTGCCCTTCTAATTGAAATTTGAACCTTGACTCCTGCCGAAAATTCGGCAGAGTCTCCCCTGTAATTTGCTCAATCCCAAATTTCTACCTGTCAGAACGAGCAAAACTATCCGTACAACCAACAGCCAGCATACTTAAGATACAATACCCAGTTCAATTTTCCATCTAGGGCAAATATCAGAGCATTTTTAATAGTATACAGATAAGTCAATCTTTTTATGAACCCACACTTTTGTAACGATATGGCGCGGAAGGCAAGATGGCCTGGTGGTGGTTTTCCTGTGCACGCTACAGCCTGGGGGCGCAAAACATTTGAAAATGTGAGTGGACAAAAATAAAGGTTCATAAAATATCCTAAGAGAATACTAACCCCCATTGTAAAAATAATTAAGAAAAACTGAATATCTAAACTACCTTTGAAGCATATTAAAACCAACGCAGTTACATATTTATATAAATATATGCAATCGTATTCAAGACCAATAAAACTTGTATGAAAGCACTGAAAACCAAACTTGCATAAAAACATTGTAATCCAATTTGCATAAAAGCAATGTACTCAAACCTTGCATAAAAGCACTGCAATCAAATAAAACTACCACTCGGATGTACCCCTGTAATTCCGTCAATTCCCCTAGCAGGTCTCGGCAACACACAGTCTTTCCGAGCCGCAAACTGGCAGGATTCAAGGGACCATAGTCAGCTTGATCCGCTGGCAGGTCTCGGTGACACACAGTCAACCCAAGCCGCAACTGGCAGGATTCAGGGGACCGTAGTCAACCTGATCCGCAATCCTGGCAGGTCTCGGGACACCAAGTCAATCCGAGCCGCAAATCTTGGCAGGTCTCGGGACACCAAGTCAATCCGAGTCGCAAATCCTGGCAGGTCTCGGGACACCAAGTCAAGCCGAGCCGCAAATCCTGGCACTCACGGTCCGAGTGTCCCCGACACTCGTGAGGCAAATGACAAGTGCACTGACAAAACTGAGGGTAAACTGGATGTCCGTAGACATCTGCATAACTGAGGGTAATAACCATATATGGTACTCATGGTGGTTTAAAATATATAACAGTTCTGGAAAAATCTGCTGAAGAACTGAATTTTTATTAATTCAAGAACTCTGAGAAAATATAATATATAAATATTATAATATTTCTGAAAGATCTGATGAATAACTGAATGTTTATTAAGTCAAGAACTCCGCTATCATCAAAAATATAAGGTTTCTAAAAAAATCTGATAAATCTATGCATTTCTGTTAAATCTGAAACTGTACTGCCACTTTATCTGATATAAATCTCAGACTCTGCTCTCTATAATTCTTTAGCATAGTTAACTAAGCAGTACAAAAATAAAGACGTTTGGCTTCACAAACCATACTAGGAAAATTCACAATCAATTAAACTTATTCAAGATCAAATAATGTAGTTCATTTATATAAAATCATTTATAAAAGAAAAGTCCACTCACTCCTGGTCCGAGCTAGCTAGACCTCCTGTAGGTCTCTTCTACGGGTCTGCCTGGTCCCGGATGCCTGGGTAAACCATCAGGAATATTTAATTAACAAAACTGCTCAGTATAAGTTTTTTTTTAGTAAAACCCTGACCCCCGACTTCTAGAAGTGCGTGCACTAACTTTAAAGTCCTTTTCTGCCCACTTAGGTATTTCAGATGTTTAAAATCATATGAAAAGACTCGAGATTTTACTAAGCGATAAACTTCCACATTGGTCGATACGGACCCCGTGGGGTCCACGACCTCCAATGACCAATATGAAAGTTCTTTGAAGTTCCTCACATTTAAGGAACCATATCCTGCAAGTTTGGTCTGAAACTGACAATCGGATTGACCCCGATCGTGAAATCATAAAATTTCCAAACCCAAGCCCCAGGGTTCACGATTTCGGAGTATCTGGGTCTCCGATTCACAATCCGTCGAATCCTACACGATCCTGAAATCATGTGGAACAACATATCTCAAATTGAGTGCGATCCAACGGTTCGATACTATTGAACCCGGGAATCGCACAATATGAAAAATCCGTTCGGGGCTCAAACGGAATCCAAATTGAGATCCGCGAAATCCTACGCGCTCATGACAACACGAGGATCACAAAAATACATAGGGTCTCTGCACTACCCTCACCCACGCGCCGAAGCACGCGCCTTCAGCGATGGGTGTCTAAAGCGATTACGCCTTACTGGAAAAACTTCAAACCACGGCCCCAAACTCCTACCTTAGGTAAAACACCATATTTGGAGTCACTTTTGTTCTTGGACCTGCCCCAAAAAGTGGCCGGAAGTGGCCGCAAATGGAGGCCGAAAATCGGCTGAAACTTCAAACTCAAAAATCCAATAGCTACACTACGAATCGATCTAATCCTACCCAACAGGCAGCTAGAACAGCTCGAGAAGTTCAAGATCCATACCTGGGTCAACGAAAATGGTGGCCGGAGGAGGGAGATCGAAAGCGTTGAAGTTTCGGTGACCTCCCGGCGGTTTTCTACATTTTTCGGCCAGCACCGGTCGTTAGCGGGCGGGGGAATGGTCGGCGAAGGGAGAGGAGGCGACGGCGGTTCGATCGAGACCGGTCCCGTCGCTGGTGGAGCTCCGTGGTGGCGTCAGCTGTCTCTGGAAGGCGGTGGGCCGAAACAGGAGAGGAGAGAGATCGCGCAAGGGGAGAGAAGAGGCTGGTTGGTTTTATAAATCCAACTTTCAAATATTTACGGTTGTGCCACTGAGACTCTTTTGACCATAACTCTCTCGTTACAACTCCGATTCGGGCCCACTACGTGTCTATGAACTCATTTCACCGTGCTCTACGCAACGGTGTAAGTGGAATTGTCAAATTCCTTCTCGATCAAAAAGTCAACTTTTTCTTAATAAAATATTCCGAGGGCAAAATTGTCTTTTCTCCAAATAAATTACTAATTAAATAAGAATTTTTATTTTGGGTTATTACATCAGGCCATACAAAAAGTCGTAGGGCAATTCATCAAAGCAACTAATTCAAGAATGTACAATAGCACAGTATGATTTCAAAAGAAATCCTACACAAGAGAGAGAGAGAGAGAGAGAGAGAGAGAGAGAGAGAGAGAGTGGTGCGGAGACTACCCGGTGGTGGCGCTCTGGTGCACTTCTAATGCATAGGGTAGTAAAACATTGAAAAATATGAGTGGACAAAAAATAAAGGTTTGGAAAATAGCATATGGACATACTAACCCCACTGCAAAAATGTTTAGAAAACCCATTATGCATACTATATTCGTACAGAAGACAAACACGCATATTTATATTTATATAATCATTCACACTCACAGAAATCATCAAACAGTTTAAATGTTGGAAAATAAATATTTCTCTACCACCTATGTATACCCATTTTATTTTCGTCAATTCCCATATTTATCAGTCAATTCCCTTATTTTCTGTCAATTCCTTTAGTTTCCGTCAATTCCTTTATTTTTCGTCAATTCCTCGGGCCACCAGAGCGACACGTCCTCACAGACCTCGGGAAACACAAAGTCACCCGAGCCGCAATCCTCGCTGGACTCAGAAGATATTTGGTCAACCTGATCCGCATTCCTTGCTCCCACAGTCCAGGTGTGTCCGACACTCGTGGGGCAAATGTCAAGCACACTGACAAAACCGAAGGCAACTAGGATGTCCGTGGACATCGTCATATCCGAAGGCAATAAATTTATCCGAAGGCAACTTTTATTCAGAAGGCAACATCTATTATGAAGGCAACCTTGGGTATCCATGGTGGTTTTTAAAATAAAATACATGCCTTTCATAAAAACTATAGTTTTATTCCTCATCGAACCATTCAAACCGATAATCATCTCAACTCCTACTTTCCAAGCCCTTTGCATTTCAAACATGGCAATATATAAATAAATAAATAAAAATATTTAAATCCAATTAATCATGCTTGGAAAGCCATAGTCAATAATACTTATTCAAGATCAAATAATGAAACTTAGGGCCAGTTTGGCATTGCTATGAGAGAAATCAGATGTGAGATAAAGCAGTTTGGTGTTTGGTAAAATTTTTGTTAAAAGTGTTGTTGATATTGATTTTACGCATAACCAGAAAATGATTGCCGCATAATCATTAAACTCAGCGCCTCTTCGAAACTGATTTATGCATAATCAGAAAATGAAAGCACCTCATTAGCTGCTTTCCCTTATAGCTTTCTCTCACAGCAATTTTTAACAATAAGTGATTTTCTCACAGTTTACCAAACGGGTTGGGCTTCTCAAAATTTTTAAAAAATCACTTATCACCCCAAATAAGCACTTCCAAACGGGCACTTAATTGCATAAAATCATTTATAAAACAAAAGTCCATTCACTAAGTGTCCAAGCTAGCTGGACCTTTTAAATGTCCCTCCTGAGGGTCAGCTGGTGCCCGAGTACCTATTTAAGCCATCACAAATATTAAATCAATAAAAATACTCAACATAAATATTTAATCCCAAAACCCTGACCCCCGTCTCCTAAGAGCGTGCACCAATTTAAGATAATTCATATGCTCACTTAAGCATTTTGGATGGTTAGAACGGTCTGAAAAGACTCGAGACATGATAAGCGATAAACTTCCATATTGGTCAACCCGAGACCTCTTGGGGTCCACGACCTCCAATTATCGATTCGAGAGTTCTTATAGGTTCTACACATTTTAATAATTATGTCCTGCAAGTTCGGTCCGAATCGGACGGTCAGGTTGATCATGATCGTGTGATCGGATGGTTATAATTTAATAAAACTTTGAATTATTGAATCGGAGTACCCCGGGACTCCGACTCATGATCCGTCGAATCCTATACGATCCTGCAATTATCCAGATCAACATATATTAAATTGATTACGATCCAACGGTTCAAACGTATCGAACCGGAAAATCACACAATAGGCGAGATCCGTTCGGGGTTCAAACGTTAACCAAATCGGAATCCGAAAGTATCTACACGCTCATGAGGACCAGGAGATCATTTTAGGACACAATGTCAGTCCATTACCTGGCCCACGCGCCGGCAGTGCATGGGTGCCTTGAGTAAATTTCGACGGCCGGAAAAACTCCAAACCATCTGCCAAGCTTCCTACCCTAGGTGTAAAACCTCATTTGAAATCGCTTTTGTTCTTGGACATACCCCGAAAAATGATGGGAAGTGGCCAGAATCTCAAATTGAAAACCGGCCAAAATTCAACTCGTGATTTCGGTTATCTACACTAGAAATTGTTCCAATCCTACCCAACCATCAACTAGGGCATGGGCTGGAGTTGACGACAGAGGTAGGCTGGTCCCTTTGGCACCGGTGGCAATGGCTGGGGTGGCCGGAAGTGATGGCTGCGAAGGGGAGAGGGTATCGGCTGGAGCTGTCGATCAAGGGGAGGAAGTTGTCGCGACTATGAGGGAGAGAGAGAGAAGGTGGTCAGTTTTTAAAAATCTTATTTTTGAGAATTACGGTTTTGCCCCTCATCATAATTTGATCGTATTTTCTTCGTTATAACTCCGATTCGAGCCCACTATGTGTCTGCGGACTTGTTTCGACGTGATCTACACACCCGTACAATCGAAATTTATAAATTCTTTCCCGGTCAAAAAGTCAACTTTCAACCTAATAAATTATTCTAGGGGTATTTTAGTCTTGTCCTCCAATAAATTAATAATTACAAAATTAAATTAAGTTTGGGTTATTACAAGATTGATGATCGTTATACAATCCAAAAAGTAAAAAAAGAAAAAGAAAAGGACAAATATCTACCCCAAATTGGCATATTGCTTTCTAATATTCAAGTTAATTATGTTGTAGGTTTGTTTTTTGTTTACAATGATGACTTTGTAATTGTTTTCATATTAGCATAATGCTTTATGCTTCCTATTCATTTTATTGATGGTTTTGTGATTGTTTTTCAGGTTGGGGTAAAGAATTAGGCCAAGTACAAGACTAATATACTATTTTGGAGTCCATTTATTTGTCTACTTGAATTTGTAATATTTTCATTGTATATGGTGATTGTATTTTTTTTATACATAATGACTTGAGATTTTAGATTTATAATTATTGGTTCTATAAAGTGAATGTATTGAACAATACTTTCAATTACATGAATGAAGTTTATGTTGGCTTTGATGAAGATATAGTACCATTGAGAATAAGCTTTTAAAGTAAATTTGACTGTTATATCATACTTTATATGTCAATTGAAACAATCATCCCATTAGATTGTGATTGGGCATTGTACCATAAAGTTGTATTTTGAGATTAGTGTATGCATATTGCCATGTTATTGGAAGCCTTTTCAATTTTGAGAAAGTAAATACAATAGGTGATTTGTCAATGTAATTGACAAATAGGTAGTGCCATATGCATTGTAGTTTGACAAACAAAGCAGTTTCATTTGCATTTCAGTCGAGTAATTGTCATTATCTATGCACAATTAATTGAAAATGTAAATACAATATGTTATTTGTCAATGCAATTGACAAACAGGAAGTGTAATTTTCATTCCAGTAGTGCAATTGACAATCAAAGTAGTCCCAACTGCTTGATACACATGCCTTTCCATTGTCAAAAAGCTAACTCACCTCTCCTTCAGCTAACTTTAGCATCGAAGGGCCTTCGGCCGATAGCACACTAGTACCTTAGGTCTCACCTACTGCTTTCTTCTCTCTTTAGCATACATTTAGCATCGCCGATGAAGAAAGAGCGTTTACTAAAGGCAGATGTGATCCCTCGATCATCCACATAATCTGTAAGTTGGTCCTGCCACTATCTGTCTAGTTTTTGCTCCAACATCTTGAAAATACAAAATAAAATTGAACTACATATTTGGATAAGTTTATTTCAGAAAAGAAACATTTGAATTGATTAAGGGTAATTTGTCTCCTGTTTGGCAATTGCCTTTGATACCAAAAAAAAGAAAGAATCCTTCATGTATTATCACACACCAAACCATGAATGTGCAAAATATATTTATGTTTAATCATTGAAGTATTTGCATTTTACTAGAATAAGGACCCCAATTTACATCCTCATAGTCCGGACTTACCCATTCTTTGTAATATGGATCCATATCTTTATAAAATAAGGATTTACAACATTAAGGATGATAAGAACCCTAATGTTGTAATCGTGGTGCAAAAACATGTAAATCACTACTAAATTGTGTAACTTACATGTTTATGCATCTTTTTTTACAACGTTTTGGTACCCTCACATCCCAAAATTCTAAAATATGCCTTAGTCTTGTAAACCCTTATTTTACTAGAATAAGGACCCTAATTTACATCCTCATGGTTCAAACTTACTAATTCTTTGTAATGTGGATCTATATCCTTGTAAAATAAGGATTTACAACATTAAAGATTATGAGAACCCTCATGTTGTAATCTTGGTGCAAAAACCTGTAAATCACTATTCATATCATGTAACCTACATGTTTATGGATCTTCTTTTACAATGTTATGGTACCCTTGTATCCTAAAATTGTAAATTTGGCCTTAATCTTGTAAACCCTCATTTTACTAGAATACGGACTTAATTTACATCCTCATGGTCCGCACTTACCAATTCTTTGTAATGTGGATCCATATCCTAGTAAAATAAGAAATTACAACATTAAGGGTTATAAGAACCCTAATGTTGTAATCGTGATGCGAAAACCTGTAAATCACTTCCCAAATGGTGCAACTTACATGTTTATGGATCCTCCTTACAATGTTATGGTACACTTGTATCCCAAAATTGTAAAATTGGCCTTTAATCTTGTAAACCCTCCTTTTACTAAAACAAGGACCCAATTTACATCCTCATGGTCCGGAGTTACCAATTCCTTGTAATGTGGATCCATAGCCTTATAAAATGAGGATTTACAACATTATGGATTGGCTGGACCCTAAATTTCTAAACCCGGTCTATAAATTTGTAAATCACGACCCAATTCTTGTAGCATGCATGTGTATGGATCCTCCTTCCAACGTTATGGTACCCTCGTATCAAAAACTTGTAAAATGGGCCCTTAATCTTGTAAACCTCATCTTTACTAAAATAAAGACCTAATTTACATCTTCAGGGCCTACACTTACCAATTACTTGTATATGTATGACTACTACCAAAATTGTACCGGGAAAACAATCCAACCGGGGGATTGTTTAACTAGACCACATGGAAGAATCCTTAATTGACCATGTGGCCAAGGAACGAGCTATCCAACCAGGGGACTGGGCTCACTCGCATGCATAGCAGAATCCTCAATACTCATGTGTCTATGACAAATCCTACGTGAGCAGACTACCTCGCTAAGGGTCTACGACCCCATCAAGGGTGCCCGGGTTTCGACATAAAATACCATAAAGCAATATTAAAACAATATTCAAGTTTCCACAATCAAAATATCCCAATATACATGTATATATATGCATATCTTTCCACCTTTGAAGATAAGGATTATTATTTAAAACAAAGTCCACTTATAGAAAGTCCGAAGTTGTGTGACCCTGACAAGGTCCTACTTGCTAAGCACGCTGAGCCTGAGTACCTATTGAAGAACCTGAGGACTAGATTAAAATAAAGCACTTCGAACGATAACTTTAAAACAAACTCCTAGTTTTCCCAGGACTCAAGTGTGTGTGCAAGACGAACGAGGAGTTTCTAAGGTCCAACTACGCGTTTCGAATGGTGGAATAACCTCGGAAGATTCTCAGTCAATCGAGGAGTCAAACTTCCCAAATTTGGTCAACCAGGCCTATGAGGCCCACAACCTCCGATTTTCGATCCAAAAGTTCCTACGGGTTCAACAAAGTTTACTAAACCATTCTGCAAGTTTGGTCTCAATCGAGCGGTTGGATAGCTCTCGATCATGGAGTCGATCCAACTGTCCGAACATATCGAACCCAGATATCGCCTAATATGCGTAAATCCGTTCAACAGTCAAACGATAACCAAATTCAAATCCGAGCATACCGTCATACTTGGGACAACATGGGGAACATTTTAGAACACAATTGGCCACCACCCCATAGCCCATGAGCCGCCACATGCTTTGGCAGCACATAGGTGTCTTGAGAAAATTTCGGTGACCAGGCAATTCTTGAAACACCCAACAAGGGGAGCTTTTTTGGTTCTTGGACCACGGCCAAAAAGTGGCCGGAGCTAGCCGAATCGAAGCTGAAAAATTAGGGCTCGTTTGGTACGCGGGATTGTCATGGACTAGACTAAATATTGGGACTGTCTTGGATTGGCTTGGCTTGGTATAAGCTGGATAAGACTTGTACTGTGTTTGATGCGAGATTGGACTAGGACTAAATTTGTTGACTTTTTTTATTTTTTATTTTTTTTTCTTAAAAAGGCAAGTGGATTTATTTGTTTTGATTTTGTAACTTTTCTTCTTTCGTTCTCTGCTGTTTTATCTTCTTCTTCCAACCTGCGACTTCTTCATCTTCTTCTCAATCTATTTGTCTCTCTGCTTCTTAATTGAAAATTTTATATTCTCTCATTTTCCTATTTCACTATTTCTCTCTTCACCCTCCTCTCTCTTCCATTGCCACATGCCAAAACCCAAGAATCTAAATTTGGGAATTTGCTTCTTTGAGGAGGCTTCTGCCTGGGTAGGTTCTTTAATGATGAATTGCTTGATGGTTAACTATTGTTTTATGAGGTTCTTCCCCAATTTCATAAAAAGAAAAAGCAATTTAAATTAATTGAATTATTTCCTCCATTTGGGTTTTGTAGCAGACTTAGAGAGAAAGATAGAGAGATAGAGAGCATCTGACATGGATGAGGGTTGGAGGCCATGGCTGTGACGAGGTGTGTGGTGGGGTGGGAACTGATGGCAAAGACGAAGGCGTGGAGAGGGGAGGAAGTCGCGAGTGATGAGGAGGGGATTATTTGTCCCCCCCTTCACAGACGGGTCTCAATAAGCTCAGTTAAGAAGGTGTTTTTGGTGGGCCACAAATTATTAATCCCATTTAAAACTAGAATCATATGACAACAAACATGGGATAATTTTTTATCCAAGCCAGTCCAAGTTAGGGAGGCGTACCAAACGAGCCATTTTAACCATAATTTTCTGGCCTCAATACGGTGGTGACAGCCACCAATGGAGGGAGGAGAGAGCTACCTGATCCAAGTGCTGGCGTGACTGGAGGTGGCTAGAAAAGTCTCCGGCAAATCTGGCCAGTTTTTCCCTTCGAAACTAGCGGCGCTACGTTGGTTTTTGACCAAAGAAATTGGGTGGGTTAGGTAGAAGAGGAGGAGAGGAAAATTTTGCAAGTTGTTTCGTTAGAAACGGTGACAGGACGAAGCCGGAATCAACTCCGGAAAATCTGCCATGCTCAACAGAGAGAGAGAGAGTGTGTCGGGGGAGGAGAGAGAGAGAGAAAGAGAAGGGCTGACTGGTTTTTAAAAATCCGATTTTGAAAAAATTATGATTGTGCCACTGTACTTCCGTTGACCGTAACTTCTTCGTTAAAACTCCGATTTGGGCCCACTACTCGTATCAACGAGCCCTACACAACTATGCTACTTAAATCCCAGAAATCCTTACTGATAGAAAAGGGACTAGCGTGACCTTATCCCAAGGGCAAAATTGAATTTCACAATTAAATAAATTAAATAATCGGTTAAAGTTGGGTCGAGGTGTCACAACCTACCACCCTTAAAGAAAATTTCATCCTCGAAATTTTGTACCTGCCATTCGAAGAGGTGAGGGTACTTGGCCAGCATCTGCACCTCGGGTTCCCAAGTGGCTTCCTCTACGGTTTGACTCCTCCACAACACCTTCACTACCCGAATGGTTTTAGAGCGCAATACTTGCTCCTTTCTATCCTGAATTTGTACCGGTTACTCCTCATAAGTCCAATCTTCCCTTAACTTCATGGGCTGATGTTCCAGGATATGAGAAGGATCGGCTATATACTTCCGTAGCATAGATACATGAAATACATCATGAATCCGAGACAGGTCTGGAGGTAAAGCAAGTTTGTAGGCAACAGGTCCGATGCGTTCCGTGATCTCATAAGGTCTAATATAACGAGGGCTTAACTTCCCATGTTTCCCGAACCTCATCACACCTTTCCAAGGAGATAGCTTCAAGAACACCCAATCCCCAACTGCAAAATCGAGGTCTTTGGATCTGTTGTCTGAATAACTTTTATGTCGGTCTTGTGCAGTTTTAAGTTTTTCTTTGATCACCCTTACCTTCTCTGTTGTTCCTTGAATACTTTCTAATTTCTCCAATTTTCTCTCACCCACTTCATTCCAACATATAGGAGTCCTACACTGCCTCCCATACAAAGCTTCATAAGGAGTCAAAGCTGCTTATAAACACTTCCAAAAATGAGATGTGAATCTAGTATCCCTGTTCGACACAATGGACAAGAATGCTCCATGAAACCTCACTATTTCATCCACAAAGAGTTTAGCAAGCTTCACCACGGAATAAGTTTCTTTGATAGGAAAGAATTGAGCGGATTTGGTGAGTCGGTGATATGTTCCCACTTCCATTCAAGAATTGGAAGTGGTTGCATAAGCCCAGATGGTTTCTGTCGCTCTGATTTCACCTGTTGACAAATCAAATACCTACTCACGTACCTAGATATGTCACCCTTCAAATGCAGCCACAAATAGTATTCCCGAATTGTCCGGTACATCTTGGTACTACCCGAGTGCATGGTATAGGCTGAACAGTGAGCCTCCTCCATGATTTCTCTTTTTAAGTCTTCGTTCTTGAGTACACACAGACGAGTTCCAGTTACCAAGGCTCTGTCTTCTCTCATTGCATAATCTGTCCGTGTACCATTCTCTACTTCCAGTCTTATCATATAAAGTGTAGGATACAACACGTCAAGGGGATGAAGAACCATACCTTGGTTGACGTAAATAGTCGCCGAAATCGCCGAAAATGGCGTCGAAAAAACTGTCGAAACTTTCATTCGATACTGTCGACTATCCAGGTGGTTTCGAGCTACGAAAAGTACTAGGTTTTGTAGAGGAGGAAAAGACAATTCCGTTGCAACAAGAATCGTCATATTTGGTAGTCGAACGGCGACGAAAATGTTGCCTGAAGAATCGGCTGTCGCGCGGAGGAGAGAGAGAGAGAGAGATATATATATATATATATATAGCTTATCTGTTTTTATAATCCAATTCGAAAAAATTACAATTGTGCTACTACACTTCCGTTGACCACAATTTCTTCTTTAAAACTCCGATTTGGGCCTGCTACATGTCTACGAACTCATGAGAGCGAGCTCTACGCAATGGTCCACTCATTTCCCCAAAATCCTTCTGGATCAAAAAGTGATTAAAGTGATCCTACCCCTGAGGGCAAAATTGTAAATTTACAAATAGAAATAAATTGGATAAAACAAATAAATTGGGTCGGGATGTTACATGGCTCGTATCTTTGCGCGGGCTAGGACGAGGTAATTAGGCCTAATGGGTTGGGCCGGCTAGTTTAAAGCTTATTTATAACATTATATTTATTTTAGAGAAAAATAATACATAATATTACTACATTTATATCTTAAATTTAAGTCTATTTCTTTTCTCTAATATATTAAAATTTAATTTTTTCTTTATATATAAAATAATGATTTTGTTTTTCAAGTTTAAAATTTTAAAATTCAAACAATAATGTAGTCATTTTCAATTTAAATGAACTTTAAATAATTTTATTGCCTCTTTCATTTTGCTTGTATATACATAATTGTTATAAATATAAAAAATCAACGAAGTTGTAAAAGAAACTACAAAAATAAAATGTAATACATAAGTCAAATTTGGTGTGGGCCCATCTCGTCCCGTTTAGTGGCCAGATGCGAGCACGGCCCGAGCCCATATGGACTAGGGCCGAAATTGATGATTTTCATAAATAGACAAGCTCAACATGACCCGCTTATTAAATGGAATGACTCTAAACGAGCCGGACCCGACAAACTCGGCACGCCCATTTGACACATCTAGTGATTGGACTAGGTTATGGTGGTGATGTGGATTGAGTTTTACCGGGTTATGGTGTAACACCCCGACTCCAAATTAAATGTTTATTTTAATCGATTTAATTAAAATTACGAATTTACCCTTGGGGTAGGGGTAAATTGGTCACTTTCTTATCCGGAAGGATTTTGGGACCATGAATGGTATTTTTGGGTAGGTGGTACCGAGACGAATTCGTAGACAGGCGGTAGGCTTGAATCGGAGTTGTAACGAAAAAGTTACGGGCAAAACACTTCCAGTGGCAAACTTGTAAATATTTCAAAAAGGGTTAGAGTAAAAATCAGATTTTTCCAGTTTTATGCCTCTCTCTTTCTCCCGATTCTCTCTCTCCCGCGTCGTCCCTCCTCCTCCCTCGACTGCAAAACGCACGGCCACCGTCACAGGCCACGGCCAGCCGTGAGACCGGACCCAAAACCTTCGGCCAGACGTCGCCGACATTCCCCAGCCCACCTCCAGCCGTCAGCCGCCGCCACGTCGTCGGGAAACACGAATTTCAGGCCGATTTTCGTCTGAAATTCCAGTCACTCGTTCTCTCTCCTCCGACCACTATTTCAGACGGGTGAGGTATGGTTTCTCATCCTTTTTACGAGTTCTAGCTGATGTTGGTGTAGGTTTGGATCGATTTTGGGTGTAGAAAACCTAGGTTTTGGGCCGAATTTCAAAATGAAATTTCGGCCAGTTGCCGCCCGAATTGGGCCTTCCCGTAGTTGAATGAAGTGATCCTGACCTCGAGTAGAAGCTAGGGTAGGAAGGGTGAGCTCGGGTGTGGAGTTTTTCCGTTTCCGGAATTACTCTACACACCCACGCGCTGCCGGCGAGTGTGGCGGCGCGTGGGCGAGCCTGGTGAGGCTGCTAATTAACCCGATGAGATCCTTAGGTTGTCACGAGCGCATAGGAATTCGCGGATCTCAATTCGGATGTCGTTTGACTATCGAACGGATTTTCGCATATTGTGCGTTATCCGGGTTCGATAGGTTCCGACCGTTAGATTTTTCCCGAATTAAAATATGTTGTTCTAGGAATTCCTAGGACCGTATGGGACTTCATGAATTATGAATCGGAACCCCGGATGTTCGGATTCAAAAATGCAAAGTTTGCGGGTTAGCGATAACCGTAAAATCGTGAACGATTCCTAAACCTGTAATCGGACCTTAGGATACCTTCTTCAACGTGCACGTAGGGGGAATTTGGGGATTTAATCATTTAATTTGTGATTTCCGTTTCGACGTAATTTTATATTAATTAACGGTTCGTATCTCGAAATAGGTGTTTCGACTGCACGTACTCAGTAGGCAGGACCCTCACGTGGTCAGGCAGCGTGGGATTATCTGTGAGTGGACTTTGTTTTAATCATATGCATGGTTTTAATTGATGAAAGTTTCTGCATAATGTTTTAATGGCTTATGGAATTTATATATCATATTCATGAAAGGATTTTGTTGGTCGGGTAGTTTTTGGCTATATATATATATATCGAGTTTGGCATTCTTGGGTTTTGAGAGTGCATTTGTGTGGATATTGGGGAGGTATATTTATATATTCGCTATAGCTGAGATATTGGGGTAGTTGGAGGTTGATGTGGAAGAGTGTGATCTTTGAAGAGTAGTTGTGTGATTACACTACGTAAGTACCTTCCCCAGTTACTAGTCTCACTCGCGGCGTTGGATGTTCCGGCGTGTGAGACACTTTCCATATGTGGCGTTGGATGTTCCGGCGTATGGAAAGACTTCATATAGAGCTTAGGGTCATCACCATGGCGTTGGATGTTCCGGTGTGTGATGATCCAGTCTGCGCGCGTAGGACATAGTTTAGAAGCTACACATGGCGTTGGATGTTCCGGTGTGGGAGCTTTGGAGTTTCGTCCCCCGGTTGGACCGCTCATCCCTAGACGCAGGATAGCACCTGGAAATCCTGCGGACTAGTCAAACGATCCCCCAGTTGGATTGTTTTCCCGGTACCTAGGTGGTGTGATGAGTATATCGTATAGCTATTTATATATATATATATAGTTATATTTATGTGGATATGTATGGTTGGGTGTGTAAGGAAGTAGTAGCTTGAAAGGAGTGGTAAAATTGAGAGAACGGGGATCCTTTTTGAAGGAGATAACCGGTATTTCTGAAACGTTTTTAATGAATCAAGTTTTGAGTAATTAATTATTGAAGTGTGAACCTGCATGTCCTGAGCATTATTTTTACCTGGTGGGGTTACTATGTTGTTTTTAACTGCAAATTTGGTTTTTGTCCACTCACATATTTTCTGTTTTGCGCCCCCAGCCAGTAGTCGCTCCAGGAAGCGTGCAAGTGGTGTACGAGGCCCGAACTGTGAACCTTTCTAGTTAGGAACTGAGTAATTTCTTCTACTCAACTGTTCTTGTAATCTAAATTCAGTAGATGCTCTGTATCGCCCTTGATAGATTTTACTTGTGAGGCCGGAGGCCACTTTAGCGACTTGTAGAATTGTGGAAGCATGCTGATGGTTGGGATTATTATTATTACTGTGTGTTGCAAGTTGAGTAAATTTTGTTGGGATTGCTTATTTAACAGGGGAGACTCTGCCAAAATTTTGGTAGAAAGTCTCGAGTTCTAAGTTGTGGGCCCGGCATCGGTTTGATGTCGGAACAAAGACGGGTTCCGCTTCGGTTTTCGAGAAATTCCGGGGCGGGTCCTGTCATATGGTGGTTTGAAGAAATGGATTTGCCTTTTTGTGAAATGATGGTTGAGATATGAACTTATTTTTCCATGATATAATTTGTTTTGTTTTGTTTTTTTCCTAATCTCTTTATTCTTGTTTTTATGCCATATACCGTGACTGTGAGTTAAATCTGATTAACATGTATTAATTAAAGCTTAATTGATGGTACACCAACCATAAGTGACTCTTAAGTCTAGGAGTAGTTGCAATTTAGCTTTTCCTCATTGAAAGGAAAATTGAAGGACATTTCTTTGCAAAGTTCTTGGTCATGAGTCAAATAGCTTAAATAGATTTCAGGTGTCGAACTGGTGTGCACGTATACTATGCCAATTTGCCAAAGGTTTGACTTTCGTGTTCAATTTGTCTCCAATAGTCAGGGATAGACCTTTAGTTTTGCAAACCTGTAGCCCAGGTGGCTTCTTTTTTCTAGCTAAAAAAATAAAATCCTAGCTCATCCAATTTAAATAACCTACCTTAGTCAATAAAAAAAGGGGAGGAGGGGCGGGGGTTGAATTCACACATCGCATAGTAAAAGAAAAATAACAGAAAAAATAACTCACACACAGCAAGTAGAAAAAAAAACAAAAACAAAAAAAGCACCACCCTACCCTTGCATGTAGAGGAAAAAAAAAAAAAAACACTCTCTTGTTGCTGCTGCACTCAACTTCAAGTGAACCAAGTTCCTATATTCGTCATGTAAGCTTTTCTCAATACGGAGATCTCTAAGAGCTTCTAAATCTGAGGAGAGAGAAAGGACTCCTAATGGCTCCCTATAATTTAATGCTGCTTTATTTAATGATATTTCAAACCTTTAATTAATGTTTATTATTTTTCATATTATTTATTAATAGAGATGGACCAATTAAAAAATATATATAGCATTTATGATTCTCTAAACTAGAGAGCATGATTGGAGTTTAAATTTTATAGAGAGCTCCTAAAATAACTTTTATATGTTTTTAGCTAAAATTTAGCTAAGAAATAGAGAGCATGATTGTAGATGCTCTTAGTACCTAAATTTAGCCCATCCTATTTTAAAATTTTGAATTCGTACCTTCCAATAGTATCTCACTTTGAATTCAGCCAAAGGGTAAGTACTTATCACAAGGAAGTACACAAGGCGCATCGAACGGGTTCGGCTTCCAGAAGTTAGATTCATATCATCATCATCCTCATTATTGCACTTTTGAAATGTGGCTGCTATGCAACGCCCACACCACACCGAGAATGACGCTAATTGTCTAGATTCTAGGCCAAGGCTCCACCTCACCGAGATTATTTTTAAATCCACACTTCTAAAAGAAGAAGAACCAAAGTTTGCCACCTCTTAATAAATTAAATAAGTAGAATATCTGTAGAATTTTCAATGATCTGTTAAATGAATTTGGTTGAGATTTTCCCCGGATTTTTAGGTTTTGCATGCATATTATATATAATTGCATGCCAAATTCATAATAGTTGAATATCAAAATGGGCCCCTTTGTACTGTGAAATGTCAAGGAACATGCATGTAGTGAGTTTGCATTTCATTTATATAAAAAACATGCGTACAGTGGTCAGTCTGGACCTCCTATAATGGCCTTCATGCCGGTGACCATGCCCAAGTTAACTGAATTTTCAAACCCACTGGACTTCGTGTTCAAAGCACAAAAGCTTATAAAGAGGAAGAGAAGTTCTTTTGCTGTTTACATCAACAACAAGATGTTAGAAATCGTGAAGAAAATTAGAGGCTATGAGGTGGCCATCATTCCTAAATAAATTAATTTCACTACAAAAAAACATAATTAATATCCATTGACATCCGTGACATAAAATGAGATGGCTAAAAATACTAGTGGCTTAGGTCCTAATATAGCTAAAACATGATTATTTGTACCTATTGTGCCCTTAGATCCTAAAAGTGCTTTTAGCCAACTCATCTGTCACATTATACCAGTCGCTATTAATATTTTTTTCTTGTAGCGTAATGTATTTGTTTTCCTACATACTTAGAAGAATATATAACATAATATATTCCTCCTTTGGAATTGGTACCGGTGTTGCAGGGAGCATCAAGATACATGCACAGCAGATTGAAGAACTCGAGCCTCATGATATCAAATATGATAGGGCCAGCGGAGCAAATGGCTTTGGCGGATCATCCAGTTAGAGGAATTTACTTTATGGTGTTAGGTATACCGCAGCTATGTGGTTAATAGTTATTACTGTCTATTTGCCAATTATATTTCACGGTTCTCTTAGAATACACATCACATAATTACAGTGATCCGCAAGATAAATATTACATGTGACCAGTTTGATATTAGTCTTTTTTTATTGCGACTTGCGATGGGCTGTGACATTGTGGTTTGGGATGGGGTGTCCTTGTACTTAGAGGTCTTTTCCTAATTTTGGTGAGTCCTTCCCATATTCGGTCCTTGGATAGTTCTAGAACAAGGGAAATCTTAATCATATCGTCTATTCATGTTACAACACTTGCACGAGTTATACCACATAATCATATTTTAGTATCATACAATAAGTTTCATAGTCTGATTGTAATGTTTCGATTAATGGTTTTGCAGGACCTTATCGTAACAGTAGTCAGTTATATGGGAAAGCTGAGGATTGCCATCGGAACTCAAAAGGGCCTTATTGATCCCGACAAATTCAAGGCCCGCATGGAAAATGCCTTTAAGATGATACTTGAAGCCACAGACAATATTCCTACGCAGACAGTGGCGAATCCAGGGACTTTTCAGAGGATGTGTAATATTTAAAAGTCTAAAAATTCGAGGGGCTCAAACAAGGTCCAAAGTCCAAGTTTAATATCCATGTAGACTCGCGGACATATTAGAAGCGCCTCTCCGCGGTTTGGCTTCGTTTAATTATATCTAAATTGTGCTTGAAAGAATGTAGAAAGCTGTATATTGTATATCTCTATTGAGATCATAATGTACAAGATTTATACAGAATGAAAGTTCTATTCTAAGTATGTAAATCACAATAGCTGTAATGACCGTAAACTTAGCTAATTACTAAGATTGAGGTAATCACAATAGTTGACCAATTTCTTTCCTTTAACACTCCCCCTCAAGTTGGAGTGTGAATATCAATTACACCCAACTTGCCAAGATGGGATTGGAACAAGGGGGCAGGTAGCGGCTTAGTGAAAATATCTGCAACTTGATGTTTGGTTTGCACATGAACTGTCTTGATCTCCCCATTTTGAATTCTCTCACGAACGGTATGGCAATCCAATTCAATGTGCTTGGTCCGTTCATGATACACTGGGTTGGCTGCAATGTAGAGGGCTGCTTTGTTGTCACAGAGTAAGGTGGCTGGCTGGTTGTGTTCCACTTGTAAGTCCCGTAAGAGATATCGCAACCAAGTGAGTTCACAAGTGGTGGCTGCCATAGAGCGGTACTCAGCTTCTGCAGATGACCTTGAGACAGTGACTTGCTTCTTGCTTTTCCATGATATGAGTGACTTGCCAAGGAATATACAGTATCCAGTAACTGAGCGCCTTGTAAAAGGACATCGTGCCCAATCCATGTCACAGTAAGCTGTCAAGTGGAGGGGCCCGTGTGAAGGGAATAATAACCCTTGGCCAGGAGCTCCTTTAAGGTAGTGGAGGAGCCGACGTGCTGTCTCAAAATGATGCATTCGGGGTTCATGCATAAACTGACTTAGAGTATTCACCGCATATGTGATTTCTGGTCTTGTTATTGTAAGATATATTAACCTGCCAACAAGTCTGCGATAGCGAGTAGGATCCTTGAGAGGGTCACTCCCTGTAGGCATGAGTGCAACATTGGCTTCCATAGGAATTTTTGTAGGCTTTGCACCAAGTAAACCTGCATCTTCCAAAATATCCAATGTATACTTCCGTTGACAAAAAGAAATCCCAGATTTGGACCGTGCAATTTCAACTCCAAGAAAATACTTTAAAGGTCCAAGATCTTTGATTTTGAAACAAGTGCCAAGGAAGTGTTTAAGGTCTCGTATGGCATCATCATCATTTCCAGTAATTATCATATCATCAACGTACAACAATATAACAGTGAAGGATTTACCATGTTTGTGTGTAAACATAGAATAATCTGCTCTGGATTGAGAAAAACCAATATTTTGTATAGCAGAGGAAAACTTACGAAACCAGCTTCGAGACGCCTGTTTAAGACCATATAAGGATTTGTGGAGACGACATACAGTGTGCTCCCCCTGTCGTTGATAACCGGGCGGTGGAAGCATGTAGACCTCTTCATGGAGGTCGCCATGAAGGAAAGCGTTGTGCACGTCCATCTGATGAAGCGGCCAATTGTGAACAGAGGCAACAGTGAGGAGACAACGGACAGTGATAAGTTTAGCAACAGGAGCAAAGGTCTCAGTATAATCGATGCCTTCACGCTGGGTGAACCCTTTGGCGACCAAGCGAGCTTTGTATCTCTCCAGGGTACCATCAGAATTGTACTTGAGTTTGAAAATCCATTTGCACCCAATCGGACGATGGCCAGCCGGTAACAGAACGAACGACCAAGTGTGGTTCTCTTCCAGAGCTGCAATTTCGGAGTTCATAGCCTCAACCCAGTGGGGGTTGTGACGGGCCTCCTCATAAGTGTTAGGTTCAACCAATTGGGAGATATTATTGACAAAAAAATGATGAGGGTCCGAAAAATTGGAATGAGTGACATATCGAGTGATGGGGTAGCGAGTACCTGACGTGATGGGGGAAGGAACTCCTGGAGCAAGCAGGGCGGCATGGTGGGCTTGGTAATCCTTGAAGTGGGGAGGGGGTTTGATAGAGCGGGTGGATTTTCGCAGAGGTGGGGCGGGAGGAATGGGATTGGCGTCGGTGAGAGAAGGAGGAAGGGGTTGTGGAGAGGACGAAAGGGCCGGAGAGGATGACGCCGTGGCATCAAAGGATGGTGAAGATGCGTGGGTGGGCGTCGGTGATGAAGGAGAAGAACCAGACAGAACAGGGGGCACGGGTTGGATAAGAGATGGGGATGGTGAATAAGTGAGGAGTGGGTCGTGGGCCGAGGGCTGAGGGGTATGGGCCGGATGGGGAAGAGAGTGAGGAGAAGAAGAATAGGTTGGGCTTTCCTGGGTCTGGGATAAGGGGTCATGGGCTGGAGTGGGTAGGACAATAGTGTCAGTTTGTTGTTCAGGTGGTGAGGTAGAGAAAGGGAATATATTTTCGTGAAAAACCACATCCCGAGAGGAAAAGAATTTTTGTGTGCTGAGGTCATAAAGGCGATAACCCTTTTGACCAAGGGGATAACCAAAGAAAACACATCGTCGGGCCCGTGCATCAAACTTGTGTTTGGGAAGGAGATTGGTAGCATAACACAGACAACCAAAAACTCGTAAAAATGAATAATCAGGAGTTTTGTGATGTAAAAGTGCATATGGAGATTGGTGTTGGAGTAATGGTGTTGGAAGGCGATTGATGAGATAACATGCAGTGTGTAAGCTTTCTCCCCAAAAACGTAAGGGAATATTGGCCTGAAAACGGAGTGCCCGAGCCACATTTAAAAGATGGCGATGTTTTCGTTCGACGATGCCATTTTGTTGGGGTGTATATGGACATGAGTGTTGGAAAGAGGTACCAGTGTCTCGAAAAAAAGGTTGGAGTGAAAGAAATTCACTCCCATTGTCGGCACGCAAGGTTTTGACATGAAGATTGAATTGGGTTTTGACCCAAGAGAAAAAAGATTTTATCACCCCTTGTGTGTCTGATTTAAAATTTAAGAGATGGATCCATGTAAAATGGGTAAAATCATCCACAATAGTTAGAAAATATCGTGCACCAGTATGAGTGTGAATTTTGTGTGGCCCCCAAATGTCACAATGAATTAAATCAAAAGGTGCATGAGATGACAATGAAGTAGATGGAGAAAAAGATAAGCGAGTTTGCTTTGCTAAAGGACAAATATCACAAACATGATTGGTATCACAGATAATTTCTGGAAATTTATTGGAAAGAAATTGAGTAGGGGCGTTGGATGGGTGTCCCAGACGTTGATGCCAAAGATGGGAGGTGTGGTGAACATGAAGAGCTAGATGTGGGTTTTGGGTGGCTTTGAGGTAGTAGAGCCCATTAAATTGCTTGCCCAGGCCAATCGTCCTCCCCGTATTCACGTCCTGCACAACACAAAATTTATCAAAGAAAGTCACCATACACTGCAATCCTCGTGTCAATTTGCTCACAGACAATAAGTTCACATTGAATTGTGGTACATGAAGAACACCATCTAGAGTTAAGGTGTCAGACACTTTAATGGATCCAATATTTTTGATGGCTGCTTTTCCTCCATTAGGTAAACCAACAAAATCATGTTGAGTATTGACTGTGTTGTGTGTAGGTGCAAAACACGAAATATGATCTAATGCTCCACGGTCCATGATCCAATAGAAATTTGAAAGTGGGTCATGCTGTGAAAGGTTGCAGGTTGATGTAACAATACCTGTTGCATTTGCAAGATGAGAATTACCAGGTCGATTGTGTAAAAGAGCGATCAGTTGATTGTATTCTTCAGTAGTGAAAGTGGGGCTGTCATTGGATTTGACGTGGGGCCCTGGGGTTGGATCTTTTTCAGCAGTGTAAGCAGCCCGTTTGTTTTTTGGCTTGACATTCTTCCCATGGAGTTTGTGGCCCACAGGAAATCCATTAAGGAAAAAACAAGTGTCAATGGTGTGGGTGTCTCCATCACAATAAGAACATTTCAGAAACTTCCTGAAGTTGGAGCTGTGTTTTCCGTCCCCAGCACCAGAGGGTTTCGCCGCTGCTGCCGAGTTGCCTGGGTTGGTGCCGCCCTTGGTGTTCGCAGAACGTATGATTTGCATGGCATGGGATCCGGTCTGTCGATTTGCCACGTCCAGTTGCCTTTCGTGTTGGAGGATCAGGCCATGGACACGACATGTGTCTGGGATCGGTGACATCATTAGAATTGACCCACGCACAGTTGAATAAGGTTCGTTCAGACCCATTAAAAATTGCATGACTCTCTCCTTCTCTTCTCTAGAAGCACGTGTTGTGGAACCTTCGCAAGTGCAGATGATGGGTTCATGATATGAATCCAATTCATCCCATAAGGCCTTGAGTTTGGTGTAATACTCTGAAATCGAAAGATGGCCTTGTCGATGTTCGGCAATTTCTTGACGGATTTGGTAAATCCGGGAGTCGTTGCCTTGTGAGAACCGATCTTTAAGATCATTCCACACCATGGATGCGCTAGTGCAGTAAAGTACACTGCTTGCGATGTCGGGTTGTAGTGAGTGCAAAATCCAGGATAACACCATATCGTTGCATCTCTGCCAAATGGAGAATTTGGCATCAGTTTTTGCTGGGGCTTTGATAGTCCCGTCAATGAATCCTAGTTTGTTTTTAGCGCTCAAGGCAATTCGCATCGAGCGACTCCATTGACCATAGTCATGGCCTTCGAGAGGTTTCGAAACTAGAACCAGACCGGGTGAGTCGGAATGGTGTTGGATAAGTGGATCAGACATGTTGATTTCAGATCCGGATGATTTTTCATCACCCATGTTGATGGGCTGTGTAGGTTGGTTGTTTGTGTGTTTGGTTTTGGTAGCGGAAGACGTGCAGAGTCACCTATGTTGGTGCTCTGATACCATGAAAGAATGTAGAAAGCTGTATATTGTATATCTCTATTGAGATCATAATGTACAAGATTTATACAGAATGAAAGTTCTATTCTAAGTATGTAAATCACAATAGCTGTAATGACCGTAAACTTAGCTAATTACTAAGATTGAGGTAATCACAATAGTTGACCAATTTCTTTCCTTTAACAGTGCTCAGTGAAATAAAAATCATGTTAATCTAGGCTATTTTAATATGTTTGTGTGGTTATGTATAAAAGACCTCGATTTGGCTTCGTTTATGATCATATCTGAATTATGCTCAGTGAAATAACAATCACATTAAATCCTTGTTATGTTATATATGTTCGTTTTGGTTATGTATTATAGGGGAATAGTATAGAGAAGTAATGTGAGAAGCATAAAAAGATAATTGAATTTTCTATCGCAGTTTGTGTTCTTATTCAACTTTGGTATCCATTGTTTACCTGCTTATAAATGATGGAGAACTCATAATTTGTGGGTTGAAAATATAGTTGTGGGAGCAAGATTTCACATGTGAATCACGAAATTACGTGTGGACAAGAATTGGAACAACAGAAAACACTTCCCTTCAGCAAGAGGAAAAATAAAAGACAAAATCGTTGATGCCAAAGTGCCTATTCCATGGCATTAAATTCATAACCATTTAAGACCCACTACCTCACCATTTCTTTTTCACTAACTCTCCACCATCAACACTTCTTTAATCTATTTAATCCATCATGATCCTTTCACTGCCCACCATGAATACAATAACCTTCTACTTACCTCATTGCCCATTATAAATTTGTCGTCCACTCTTTTTGCAAAGACAAACCATTACGACATATGTCTTTCTCCATATCTTTCAAATAATATGTTTTCATTGTAGTCAGTTGCTAGAACTCTAGCTAACGTTAAAGAAAATGTTATTTGAGTAAGTTTCTGCATTGTTCTTTGATCCAGCATATGGTATGAAATATTGCTATAATTTCTTTTATTTTTGGTTGTTCAATATTCTCGTGTTCTTTTTGTATAGTTGATGTTAAGTGCTATTATCTTTTTATGAGTTCAATTGTATTTTTCTCATTGTTAAGAACTAGCTTAGAACTCTTTTAATTTATAAGAACCAACATTGAGCAGTTCAGTTTTTCTTAAAAATCATTGATAAAAGATAAATATTGTAAAATTAAATTGATTTTAATTTATTAATCTTCTGATTAAAGTTTCTTTATGATAATTTTAATCAAGTTATAATTTGTATTAAAGAGTAAGAAACATATTTTTCTTAAAGAACTGAATCTTCATGTGTTTGTATTTTCATCATTGATATTTTGATCTTAAACTCTGTCTCAACAATATTAAAATCAAATTACATTTTCATTTTTGGTGTCACTTTTATTCAGAACTTTTACTATCTGCTCCTTGAATATACAATACTTGGGACTTTGCAACAAGTTTTTGGGCAATAATAATCTTGGAAGTCCAAGTATCCTATCCTCAATAAGCATATATGAAAAAGTCTAAACACAAAGTCACAATTAAACGTACCAAAATGAAAACAACAACAAAAATGAAAAGGTGATTTGATTTGAATATTATAGAGATTGAGTTTGAAATCGAAATATCAATGATAAAAATACCAAGGCATCAAGGTTTAATTCTTTAAGTAAAACATGTTTCATTCAGAAATGTTGACCAGAAGAAAAAAAAATGAAAATCAATTTAATTTTTCAATGTTGTCTTTTAATAATGATATTGTTCAACATATTGAATTCTTTAATGTCGGTTTTTTTAAATGAAAATAATATTAAGTCAATTCTTAACAATGAGAAAATACAATTAAACTCATGAAAACATTAGCACTTAATATCAATTATACTAAAAAATTTTGAAAATTTTGAACAACCCAAAAATTAAAAAAATAAGCAATTCATACCATATGCGTGATCAAAGAACATTCCATTTAGCCTTAGGTAGAGTTTTTGGAATTCATTACAAAGAAAACATAATTTAACGCTTTGAACGAGATGGAAAAAAAATTGTAATGGTGTGTCTTTGCAAAAAGGTGGACGAGTGATTTGTAGTGGGCAATGAGAGGTATGTGGAAGGTTAATGTATTCATGGCGGGTAGGGAAGGGATTAAGTGATGAATTAAATGGATTAAAGAGATGTTGATGGTTGAGAGTTAGTGAAAAATAAATGGTGAAGATAGTGGGTGTTAAATGGTTATAAATGCTATGGAATAGGCTCTTTTTATTAACGGTTCTGTCTTCTATATATTCTCCCTATTTACTTTTCTTTTATAATTACAAAAATCTCAAAATTAATTTTTTAATAAAGTCCACGAACAATTCTCTTTACAATTTGCTTGAACGTGGACAAATCGATATCTTCATCTTTTATGTTTTCCACTGCCAATGTAACTCCTACACACAGAAATATCGTAATAAGTTCAATATAGAAAGTTCATAATTTCAAATGGTGAGAATAAAATATAACAAAAAATGAAAATATCATTATTAAGTCAAAACTATATTATAAAATCTTCAAAAAAATATTAAAAAGATGCAATTTGAGACTCTTATCAACGCACATGTCCCCAACACCTCTGATGCCCATAAGGGCCAAATAAGTAATGATTTAGGAGTGTCATGCCCCAAATTTCTAACACATAAAAATAAAACTCAACTAAAATCAAAATCAGAGCATGAATGTGAATACATTAATATTTTAGGATTCGGATACTATACTCTGATTTTCTCTGCCATGAGCTGCTTTACTTTTGTTCTCCATACGTCACCTCATTAAAATTTAATCGAAGAAGTATTTATAATGATAAAAGAATAAAAAAAATCCATAACATCCAACTAATAGTAGTTAACGTCCAGCTTTTTTTTTTGTTCTCCTTATTCACGTTCTGTTTTTTTTCCCTCCTTATTCACTTATGTTATGTTATTTTTTCTTATCTCTTTCTGTCATTTTCTCCTACTTTTTTCTCTTCTTGTATAAACCATCATGTCATCATCTAGCTAACTGGAGTGCTAAAGAGAAAACAAAAGAATGGATGTAGGAAATAGAATCGAAGAAGTATTTATAATCTCCATTAAAAAGACAAAAAGGTTTATAATCTTCCCATCAAATAAATGGCAAACATAAATTTACACATCAATAATAAAAGAAAGAAAAATTGTGTATATTTGGCAAGCATTCCTATTGATATATTGACCTGTACAAAAAAAAAAAAACAAAGAAAAAACTAGTTAGTAGTATACAAATAAAATTTCATAATAAAGGTATTACTGAGAGCATAATATACCCATGATTCCAGATGCCATCTCTAGTTTGATCACCATTTAAAGCTGTATGTGGCTTATCGATCATCAAGTTCATAGCCTGTATAAGCTAGTTACGAAAATTGATTATAATAAATAAAAAAAACTTACCATGACTTATAAAAAGGATATTATAAATCTTAATATACCTGACTCCGCACAATGTCATTTGAAACTTGCAAGTCTTGAAATTGTAAAGGGGAACTTGCAGGGTTAAGTAATGGTTGGAAACTATGTTGAGGGTCTCGGTAAGGCATCCATGATATTGTATTAGGTGCCCCATGATCTTGTGCCTATGCAGTTTTACAGTAACATTTTAAACTAGAAACATGATATGAAAACAAAAATTAAATAAATGATACTTACAAGATGTGTAGCTAGATGACATATGTTATTGTCTCTTAAGTGTTGCATTTGGAGATGCACCTGTTCATTATATACAACTAAATTAATAAAAAACTTATTATATTGGAATTGAACTTTGAATGTAAAAGAAGAAAATACCTGTGACGAACGAGAACTAGATGATTTTTTATTCTTAGCTATGTTTTTCTCCAAACAACTTTTTATTCTTTTTCTTCCACGGGATGCTTCCCTCTTCTTTAATCCTTTGCTTGGATAACTTTTGCACTATCCAAGAAACATGCCTCATTACCACCATCTGTCACTATGGTGGAAGGTGACCCTTGGCCATCCTTATCATGTACTTGACCATCCATTTTTGAACTTAACATGTCTTCAATGGTTTTGCTTAGTTGATTCAAATGACTAACAGAAATCTTATATGTTTCTTCGCTCTCAGCTCGAGATGATATCATGGTAAACATGGAACATAAAGACCTATATCGAGATGTTTGTTGTGGTTTCACATATGTCTGAATATCACGTCCATGCATATCTTTCACACTTTTAGATCTTGCTTTTCTTGTGCACCTTTTTAAGATATACTGGTCAGGAATTTCTTTGACATTCATGTAATTAGTAAGAATTTTCAGTGCATGGCTGCACAAGAAACCTTTCATCTCAAACAACTTACAACTACAAGAGACATCACCATCTTTCTGTTTTCTAACACGTCGCTCTTTCGAGTTACCATGTAGGACAACTGTATACACCAAATCATCACCATCTTCCTAACAAAATATCATGTCTCACTACTGTTTGGGCCTAAATTTGGCACGCCAAAAATCAAAAGAC